>NC_064670.1:88763199-89128199 GCF_943734685.1 Anopheles coluzzii
TGTATCCTAATCCCACTGTCCACACCGGCAAAACCTTCGACGAGGACGAGTGTTTGATGTACAGGTGCGCCCCGTCCTATTGCAGAATTCTGGTATTTCGTTTCTGAAAGATTTTGCAGGCATACCCGCTACAATCGCCATCGCAAGGGAACGCGTTAATGCGAACACATTTGCACATGCGGCGAGAATTTTCCCCTCTAATAAAGATGTTGCATGTGAAAAATGGTTGCACATTTATGGCAATCAATGGCAACCATTAGCGGTACTCACACTGTAAGCTGGATGCAATAAAAAGCCACTAGTTTCAGGAAACTATAAAATATCCTTACTTTTAAAAGTTGTACGAAAATAAATTAAGCAATTGACAATATAACTGAACTTGCAGTTCTTTAATATTTTTACTTATTCATTGCATGGTTTGCACCTTTGTATGTATAATATTTTTATATTTGTTTATATTTGTAATCTGAATCACATTCTTTATTAATTTTGCTAAACGACACCGCATTGCCTCAGCAATGCGAGAACAAAAACCAACTGTAAACAATCCTTAAGGCCCGTGTACATTGATCGTAATTGGTAGCGTAATTTCGATTTTCACTCTGGTGACAGCTGATGGAAGTTACTATTTTGTCATCGATGAAATGGTCGTGTCAGATCGCAAATTTAAGTTACTCTGTCATCGTTGTTGGATGCAAAAAAGCATGCCCAATTTACCTATCTACCAATTACAAAACTTTTTAGTTAAATTCATTAGCCGCGTTCAGACACGGCATATTCTGCTAGAAAATATATGTCAAACACACTTTTTCACTGAGGTAAGGGAAGTCTAGCAGCCTGTGGCGATTCTTTTTCAAGCTATCCAAACTGTCCATCGCTGGATGAACAACAAAAATATTTGCTTGCAATCTTTTGACAGGCCGAGAGAAATGTAGGGTTTTTTTCGTGTTTAAACATTAGTTATCGATTGCTTTCAAGTTCTAAATATTCTAACGGTTGTATATATAAGCCTAGTAAAATCCGCTTTATCCAAACTTAAAACTTCGTTTTCACCAGGCCCTGATGGCATCCCTGCCTGTGTTTTGAAAAAATGTGGCAATACCCTCACTCCTATTCTCACTCGTCTTTTTTCTCGCTCGCTCGGATTTTTCCTAGTCAACGGAAACTGGCTTGGCTTGTTCCCATTTATAAGAAAGGTGACCGCACACTAGCATCAAACTACAGAGGCATTTCTATTATTTGTGCGTGTTCTAAAATCCTCGAGTCAATTGTCCATTTATCTGTAATGCCTTGTGTAAAAAATTATACTTCTACGGAACAACACGGCTTTATGCCCAATTGCTCAGTGTCCACCAACCTAATGTGTTTTTTGTCTTCTCTACATCACTACCTGTCTAGTGGTAAGCAAGTAGACAGTATCTATACCGATTTCAAAGCGGCATTTGGCAGTATACCTCTATCATTACTTGTTGCTAAGCTTCGAAAACTAGGTTTCGTTGGCTCTATATTGCCGTGGTTCAACTCCTATCTTGAGAATCGTTTATATGTAGTTAAAATCTGTGGCTCTTTCTCTCAATGTTTTCTTAGTTCTTCGAGTGTCCCTCTAGGTAGTGTCCTTAGTCCCTTACTGTTCATTCTCTTCCTCAATGACTGTACTTCGATCCTTCCTCCTAACGGCTTCTTGCTATATGCGGATGACGTTAAAATTTTTCTTCCTGTATCTTCTACAGCTGATTGTCTAGTCCTTCAATCCTGGCTCTGTAAATTCTCTACATGGTGTGCTTCTTTAGTCCTGTGTCCTGAAAAATGTTCTGTCTTGTCTTTCTTCCGATCCTCTACAAGTATAACTCATGCTTATAGTGTCTGTGATGCCCCTATTCCCCGTGCGTCCTTGTCTAAGGATCTTGGCGTCTTCTTTGACCTGAGTCTTTCTTTCAAGGAGCACATGGACTATGTCATCAACAAGGCCAACAAAAGTCTTGGTTATATTTGTCGCATGTCCACTGAAATTCATGATCCTTTTTGTCTTAAGTACCTTTGTTGTTGTTGGGTCCGTTCCGTACTAGAATATGCCTGTGTCATCTGGTCTCGTGTCCAACTATCTCTGCTCCAAAGGATTGAGAGGATCCAGAGACGTTTTACAAGGATCGTATTTTGTAGGTCGCTAGGTCATCACTCTATTCCGCTTCCTTCGTATGACGATAGATGCACTCTATTAGGCCTTGCCAAGTTGGAGCACTGCCTCTCGATCGCTCAGGCTTCTTTCGTTGCTGGCATATTGCTCAATACGATTGATACTCCTTCCCTTCTATCGCGCTTACATTTGTATGCACCTTGTCGCACCTTACGTTATCGTTTTCGTCTCCAGTTACCTATATGTCGTACACGTTTTGCTCGCAATGAGCCTTTTGTAAGAGCTATGTTGTCTTTTAATAGTACTTCTGATCTGTTCGATTTCAACATATCCTATCCTGTCTACCGATTCCGTCTTCGCTCCTTTTCCGTACCATAAACTCCTTCCAACTCCTTCGTGAATAATTGTATACTATAGTCAGTAAGCACTATTGCTGTAACCCAACGTGGCCGAGCAATTAATAAAATAAAAATAATTAAATAAACAAATAAAAAATATTGTGCATTTCTTACAATAAGAACCCGTTTTTTACCAATTATTAGTGCCGATTATGTGGCTCAACTGTTTGAGAAAAAGTATCAAAAATGCTCATTTTCTATTATGATCCGTGTTTGAGAATTCGATTTGTCTCTGGTTTGATATATCGAACTTAACGAAGGTCATTTGCATTACCTGACTCAAACGGAGACCGTTTTTTGTCCAACAGCTTGCCGTCAGGTTAAAGCTACGGAAAGCGTTTTGTTTTACGGTTTAACTACTAAATACATATATTTAAACCACACGAGTTGCATGTAATTACATTCAGAAGGGATTTTTTGTAATTATTCACTGCAAAAAGGGTGGAAATAACAAAATGTACAGAAATTGGAGAATCATAACAAAAGCGCTACTTTTCATGACATTGCCAAACACATTTAAATATCAATAATATGCCACACGTAGAAATAATTATTAATTGGTATGATACTTCTTGCGTTACGCGTTGCAGTTTGTTTTGACAAACAAATCCATTTCAGATCAATTTGGTAGCATTGTCTTGAGTCAACGAAAGAAGTCTCTAACAATCTTGTATAATACCGATTTCGTTCCAGTTCGTGTGGCGCGGTTTTGTTGGATACGTTTCTGTTTGAATCAGATAATCACAGTAATAGTGTTAAATTACGATAAGTGTATGCTGCATGGTATGTGAACGCAAAAATATTGGCTTCTTTTTTGACAATTTTGGAAGGGGAAAGGTACGCGAAGAAAGATATGGCTTGTGTGATCGTACGTATTGAAAAATAACATATTTTATGAAGCTGCCTAGAGTTTTAAAGGCAAAATGCTTCGATTAGCAACTGCCAGATGTGGTAGTGAAAATCGAAATTACACTAGGCGAGTACGATAAATGTACCCGTGTCTTTACGATTTTCAATTCTTGTCATGAAAATTGTAGCAAACAACCCTTTTTATTGTTATTTACACTAACAAGCGTTATTTTTTGGTTGTCGTTTTGTTTTCGTTATGATGAATGTTTTGTTTTGTATGACAGCAGCCTATAATTATTATAAATTAAAAATGTAACACATTGTTGTTTAACTCAAACACTAACAGCATTCCATTATTCCACCACTAAGTCCTGACTAGTGATGGGAAAAATTAAGTTTTTTCGGAATCGATTCCGGCTAGCTCCGCTGTTTTCTGGTATCGATTCCAGAATCCCAATCGACTACGGAATCGGCTCCAGAATTGTTTCCGGAATTAGCTCCGGAATCGGTTCCGGAATCGGAATCGGTTCCGGAATCGACTCCGTAATCGGAATCGGAATTGGTTCCGGCATCGAAATCGGCGCTCAAATCGGAATTGACTCCTAAATTAGAATCGACTTCCAAACGGAGTCAGTTTCGGCATCGCCATAAAAATAGGCGTCTGGGTCAAATCATACTACGTATTGATAACCCAAAAATTAAAATTTACTCGTAAAACATCCATTCTAATGGAGATTCAAGGACTGATTTCGCATCTAAAACTTCTTTTTATCAATTCAAGAACTAATTCACATTCCAGAGCTAATTCTAATTATGGACTCAATTATGATTCCGTTATCGGGACAAATTGCAATTCCCAGGTCAATTCCGATTCCGGAGCCGAGTCTGATCGCGGAATCGATTCCAGAGCTGACTCGGGAATCGGATCCGGAGTCAACTCTGGAATCGGCTTCGGAGTCAACTCTGGAATCGGCTCCGGAATCGTCTCCGGAATTGGCTCCGGAATCGGCTCCGGAATCGATTCCGGAATCGACTCCGAAATCGACTGCGGAATCGGAATCGATTCCAGCATCGGAATCGGCTCTGGAATTGATTCCGAACACGGAATCTGAATCGGGTAGTCCGGAGTAGGAAATCTTCAGCTAAGCAAAACTCAAGAACTGTTTTCGAATCCAATACCTCGAGACTAGAGAAGATGTCAACACGCTGTGTGTTAAGTATATAATCTGCAACTCTTATGAGAAGACGATTTGAAATTGTTCTGGAGCATTCATTAATCTGAAGATATTCCACATAAAATCCTATGCTTGTCAAGATACGACGCATATTATTAGAAATTATCTGTGCAAACAATATTTGTTCGTTGACTGTCGCTCCAGTCGATAGTAACATTTTAATTTTTTTTCTGTATCGACTGGCAAATGCGTAGTCGGTGGCACTCCATCCCAACAGATGATCTTTTGTGTTAATAGACTGAACGGACATCTTATTGAGCAACACATTTTCTATTTCAGCTAATGGATACGAAGCTGCCAAGTGAAGCGGCATTCGACCTACGGTATCTTTTGCCATTGCAGCTGATTGATTATTCGACAGTAGCTCGCGTACTAGATCTGGCGATTGATTTATAACAGCCATGTGTAGATCACATCCTTTGCTTTCTCTAAGAATTACTCGATTGAAGATGTCACGCATTGTTCTTGATTCATTATTCCAATATGACCACGAAAAGAAAAAGCTCTCGTTCTTCATACGATTCTTGTTTTCATTTAACCAGCAAGCCGCAAAGTACTCAGCAAATATTCTATGTGTGAATTGAGGAATGTCATCTCGAACTTCTTTGATCAACAAAGTCTTATGATTGCCTTTAACTATATGGTTCATACACTGGTAAGCTTCCTGATGTTCCAGGTCATTTAACACCTTAGCTGTATGTCGTTTGTCAAGCAAAAACAACCAAGCCAGCAAACCGTATTGTTGTTTGGTTAGCCAAGCCATATTTGTTGTATCTTGAGTTACATTCAGATTGATGGAGAAGCTGTCAGCTATCTCACGGTCATTCCAATGTAGCATGTTATCTAACTGATCGAACCAAATCATGTTGCAACGTTTCAACAAATATTCCAAGATTTTATTCGAACGATTCCCTTCCTCATTGAACGCAACATAGTGAAACACATTCCAGCTATTTGCGGCGTTTACTGTAGCTGGGTGGAATCCTCGTACAATCAAACAATGCATCATGAAGAAACAGCCATTTTGAGCAGTCATATGAAGCAAATTTCGACCCTCATCGTCCACACCGTCCAGATCGGTGGAATTGTCGAGAAGATACAGAAATGCAGGCATCGACTTCTTATGACATACATCTTTACCTTTCGGAAGTAATCTCATGATCATTGCGATGAGTCTGTTGGTGATGGCCATTTTGGTCTTGAGATGAATGTATCTGAGCATGCGGACATTTCCCTCGTGAACTGAATAAGCCAAAAGAGCTTCGAGCACATATCCATTATAAAGGGTGTCTTTTTCATCATATTCAGGCAATGGAAACCGAACATTACTACAAGAAAGTACACAGCATACCCCAGGAGAAAGATCCTCGTCCAATGATGGCATGCTTGCAATACAATAGCCGTCAGGAATATCAGTTTCCTCATTCATCAGTATGTTTTGTTCGATGCAGAGATGATGAAAGATTGCTTTGAATGAAGTAAACTTAGTTTTTTGTATCGTATATTTGAGAGCAGAAATAAAGCCGACTATATTATTCATGTGAGGTAAAGGAATGTTATGATCTTCGATCAAATAAACAATTATATCATGAGCATCATTCTCCAATGCCAATTCAAACAAATGATTGGTTTCTTGTTGAAAAATTCTGGAACGATCGTTGATTTGAAATACAAATTGTTTGAATATTTCTAGGAAATCTTCAGCTAAGCAAAACTCAAGAACTGTTTTCGAATCCAATACCTCGAGACTAGAGAAGATGTCAACACGCTGTGTGTTAAGTATATAATCTGCAACTCTTATAGAAAGACGATTTGAAATTGTTCTGGAGCTTTCATTAAACTGAAGATATTCCACATAAAATCCTATGCCTGTCAAAGTATGTCGCATATTATTAGAAATTATCTGTGCAAACAATATTTGTTCGTTGACTGTTGCTCCAGTCAATAGTAACATTTTAATTTTTTTTCTGTATCGACTGGCAAATGCGTAGTCTGTGGCACTCCATCCCAACAGATGATCTTTTGTGTTAATAGACTGAACGGACATCTTATTGAGCAACACATTTTCTATTTCAGCTAATGGATACGAAGCTGCCAAGTGAAGCGGCATTCGACCTACGGTATCTTTTGCCATTGCAGCTGATTGATTATTCGACAGTAGCTCGCGTACTAGATCTGGCGATTGATTTATAACAGCCATGTGTAGATCACATCCTTTGCTTTCTCTAAGAATTACTCGATTGAAGATGTCACGCATTGTTCTTGATTCATTATTCCAATATGACCACGAAAAGAAAAAGCTCTCGTTCTTCATACGATTCTTGTTTTCATTTAACCAGCAAGCCGCAAAGTACTCAGCAAATATTCTATGTGTGAATTGAGGAATGTCATCTCGAACTTCTTTGATCAACAAAGTCTTATGATTGCCTTTAACTATATGGTTCATACACTGGTAAGCTTCCTGATGTTCCAGGTCATTTAACACCTTAGCTGTATGTCGTTTGTCAAGCAAAAACAACCAAGCCAGCAAACCGTATTGTTGTTTGGTTAGCCAAGCCATATTTGTTGTATCTTGAGTTACATTCAGATTGATGGAGAAGCTGTCAGCTATCTCACGGTCATTCCAATGTAGCATGTTATCTAACTGATCGAACCAAATCATGTTGCAACGTTTCAACAAATATTCCAAGATTTTATTCGAACGATTCCCTTCCTCATTGAACGCAACATAGTGAAACACATTCCAGCTATTTGCGGCGTTTACTGTAGCTGGGTGGAATCCTCGTACAATCAAACAATGCATCATGAAGAAACAGCCATTTTGAGCAGTCATATGAAGCAAATTTCGACCCTCATCGTCCACACCGTCCAGATCGGTGGAATTGTCGAGAAGATACAGAAATGCAGGCATCGACTTCTTATGACATACATCTATACCTTTCGGAAGTAATCTCATGATCATTGCGATGAGTCTGTTGGTGATGGCCATTTTGGTCTTGAGATGAATGTATCTGAGCATGCGGACATTTCCCTCGTGAACTGAATAAGCCAAAAGAGCTTCGAGCACATATCCATTATAAAGGATGTCTTTTTCATCATACTCAGGCAATGGAAACCGAACATTACTACAAGAAAGTACACAGCATACCTCAGGAGAAAGATCCTCGTCCAATGATGGCATGCTTGCAATACAATAGCCGTCAGGAACATCAGTTTCCTCATTCATCAGTATGTTTTGTTCGATGCAGAGATGATGAAAGATTGCTTTGAATGAAGTAAACTTATTTTTTTGTATCGTATATTTGAGAGCAGAAATAAGACCGACCATATTATCCATGTGAGGTAAAGGAATGTTATAATCTTCGATAAAATAAACAATTATATCATGAGCATCATTCTCCAATGCCAGTTCAAACAAATGATTGGTTTCTTGTTGAAAAATATTGGAACGATCGTTGATTTGCAATACAAATTGTTTGAATACTTCCTGGATACCTTCAGTTATGCAAAACTCAAGAACTGTTTTAGAATATGTTTCATCATGACGAGAGAAAATGTCAACGCGCTTTTCGTTAAGTATATTTTCGACCACTTGAATGTTAAGACTTTCTGCAAATTTTCTGGAGCTTTCATCTGACCGAAGATATTTCCCGTAAAATTTAATGCAACATAACAACGAAGACAGTTGATTGGAAAGTATCTGTTGAAGAAGTATGTGTTCATCGACTGTTGCTCCAGCTGCCAATATTCTTTGAGCTATTTCTGAATATCGACTGGCGAATGCGTAGTCTGTGACACTCCATCCCAATAGGTGATCTTTTGTGTTAATGTACTGAATGGACATTTTTTTGAGCAACAAGTTTACTATATTCAGTGATTGGTACGTAACTGCCAAGTGAAGCGGCAATCGACCTACGGTATCTTTTGCCATTGCAGCTGATTGATTATTCGACAGTAGCTCGCGTACTAGATCTGGCGATTGATTTATAACAGCCATGTGTAGATCACATCCTTTGCTTTCTCTAAGAATTACTCGATTGAAGATGTCACGCATTTTTCTTGATTCATTATTCCAATATGACCACGAAAAGAAAAAGCTCTCGTTCTTCATACGATTCTTGTTCTCATTTAACCAGCAAGCCGCAAAGTACTCAGCAAATATTCTATGTGTGAATTGAGGAATGTCATCTCGAACTTCTTTGATCAACAAAGTCTTATGATTGCCTTTAACTATATGGTTCATACACTGGTAAGCTTCCTGTTGTTCCAGGTCATTCAACACCTTAGCTGTTAGTCGTTTGTCAAGCAAAAACAACCAAGCCAGCAAACCGTATTGTTGTTTGGTTAGCCAAGCCATATTTGTTGTATCTTGAGTTACATTCAGATTGATGGAGAAGCTGTCAGCTATCTCACGGTCATTCCAATGTAGCATGTTATCTAACTGATCGAACCAAATCATGTTGCAACGTTTCAACAAATATTCCAAGATTTTATTCGAACGATTCCCTTCCTCATTGAACGCAACATAGTGAAACACATTCCAGCTATTTGCGGCGTTTACTGTAGCTGGGTGGAATCCTCGTACAATCAAACAATGCATCATGAAGAAACAGCCATTTTGAGCAGTCATATGAAGCAAATTTCGACCCTCATCGTCCACACCGTCCAGATCGGTGGAATTGTCGAGAAGATACAGAAATGCAGGCATCGACTTCTTATGACATACATCTTTACCTTTCGGAAGTAATCTCATGATCATTGCGATGAGTCTGTTGGTGATGACCATTTTGGTCTTGAGATGAATGTATCTGAGCATGCGGACATTTCCCTCGTGAACTGAATAAGCCAAAAGAGCTTCGAGCACATATCCATTATAAAGGATGTCTTTTTCATCATATTCAGGCAACGGTAACCGAACATTATTACAGGAAAGTACGCAGCATACCTCAGGAGAAACATCATACATCACACAACATTCCTCGAATGGTGGCATGCTTGGAGTACAATAGTCATCAGGAATATCAGTTTTCTCATTCATCAGTATGTTTTGTTGAATGCAGAGATGATGAAAGATTGCTTTGAATGAAGTAAGCTTATTGTTTTGTATCGTATATTTGAGAGCAGAAATAAGACCGACCATGCTGTTCATTTGGGGTAGAGCAATGTTACGATCTTCGATCAAATAAACAATTACGTCGTGAGCATTGTTCTCTAGTGCCAGCCGGGCGAATCGTTTTAATTCTTTATCAGAAATCTTGGATGGATCGTTGATTTGCAATACAAATTGTTTGAATATTTTTAGAAAGTTTTTAGTTATGCAAAATTCAAGAACTGTTTTCGAATCCAATACCTCGAGACGAGAGAAGATATCAACACGCTGTTTGTTAAGTATGTGATCCACTACTCGAATGAGAAGACGATTTGCAATTGTTCTTGAGCATTCATTTGACTGAAGATATTCTCCATAAAAATAAACACCATACAACAGTTGATATAAGTTGTTTGAAAGTATCTGTTGAAGAAGTATGTGTTCGTTGACTGTTGCTCCGGTTAATACTATTTTTTTGGCTATTTCAATGCATCGGATGGCGAATGCGTAGTCTATGGCACTCCATCCAAACAGATGATCTGTTGTGTTAATAGACTGAACGGACATCTTATCGAGTAACAAGTTAACTATATTCAGTGATGGGTACGTAACTGCCAAATGAAGAGGAAATCGACCAAGATCATCTTTCACCAATACGGTTGATGGATTTTTCGACAGTATCTCGCTTACTATAGTGGTGGATTGATTTACAACGGCCATGTGAAGATCACATCCTTTGCTTTGTTGTAGAATTATTCGGTTGAAAAAGTCACGCATTTTGTGTAAATGAACTATCCAAAATGACCATGAATGGAAGAAGCTCTCATTTCTCATACGTTGCTTGTTTTCGTTCATCCAGCAAGCTGCAAAGTACTCAGCAAATATTCTATGAGTGAACTGAGGAATTCCATCATAAGCTCCAGTAATGATTCCAGTTTTTTCAATTCCATTATGCACTTCGTTAATATTTTTTTTACTTCTCACGATGTCATGTGATGTCAATAGCATATTTATCTGATTTTGCTCAAACATTACAAGCATTGCCGATAAAATATGCCGTTTTTTAATGTTTTCACAAAACTTTTCATGGACCACTTGCTGATAAGGATTTAAAAGGGCCATCTCTGTCAAGCCAGCTTTATGAATGCTTAAAATTTTTAGTTTCTGCTTGATGAAATCTTCGATTTGATCTAAAATATTAGCATTTGTTTGTATTAAATATCCTTTAGGTATAATGCGGCGTTTAAAGTCCACGTTATTTCTTGAAATTGGTAGATTTATAACGCATGCCATATGAAGAAGCAAGGGTATTCGCTTTAAATCCTTCAAATAGTGTACCATCCAATGATATTGAAACCCTAAAATCTTGTGCCGCTTGTTTGCATCGCAATGTTTGTAATCTTCTAGCTCATGCATCAAATAATTATGAACAAACTGCAGCTGATCGTACTGTGATAATTGTTTAAGACAATACATTCTATTGTTAGAAAATGTACTTTCTAACTGTTGTATGTAATCATACGGTCTTGTTGAGATGAACAGAGTTCGAATACCATCCAAACTTGCAATCCTTCCAAATAATTGCACTACGAACTCTTTATAAAAAGGAGCAGTTTCATCAAGTCCATCGAACAAGATAATCAGTTGTTTTTGATTGAATTTTTCCTGGAAAATCTTCAGCTCGATCAACTGTGCCCATGTAAATTTTGACGGGTTTGCTTTACGCGTGTTGACATAAATTTTGCCGTTAACTAAAGTAAATAGGTCTGCAGCTCGATCAGCTTGATTTCGGAAAACATCAGTCGCTTTGATCGAAAAACTGTAAACGTTCGAAACGAAATGCGTGAGATGGATTAAACGATACAGACATCTTAAGATTGCAGTATCATCAAGCAACTTAATGTCAGAGTTTTGCCATCTTTTGTAATCCGTGCAATACTGTGAATCGTTAATTCGAATCACATAATGTGCAGGGTTAGCGATCGATAGAGCATGTGCAAGCCACGTGAAATACGTTGACTTTCCCGTTCCCGCTTCATCGAGTAAGATGTGTACTTTCTCTTCGTTGTGCTGCGTGAAAACATCAGGAACGGTATACTGTACATCATCATTTGCAGATGAAACTGATTTGAGCATTTGAGAAAACTTGGGGCTACTAAATCGAAACTCGTCAAACGATATTTCGTTTTTGTACAGTGGACAAAAGAAAACATCGGTTTCCTCCTGTTCTTTTGCATGGTTTTCATTTTCTTTCGAGCATGGAACGACTGTGCGTGGAATATACAGATGCTTGATTGCTTCAAAGTTTTTTTCCTTCGATTCAATATATGCTATATTATCGAGCTCATAATAGTTGTCCAAAAAGATACACACGAAGCTTAGGCTATCATCGTCATTCAAAATGCCACTCGGCGATATCGTGGTTCCAAAAATATTTAAAGTTGTATTGGAACGTTTTGCATACAACTGTAGTCTTGCCTCTTCGGTAAGATCGCGTACGATGAAACAATCTTCATCTTGGCATGCTTCGAGTACTTCTTCGACTACTATTAACTTTAGCTTATGTTCTTTAGTATATCTTTGAATTTCTGGCAGCATCGATTTCTTCGACTGATCGATGGTCATTATAATGGTGTAAGAGTAGGAATCTACCTCTAAAATGAACTCGATTAATTTACGAAGTACATCGCATATATTTTCCTCAAAATCTTTCGCTGCATAGTGTATGAATAATGCATTGCATTGAACCAATTCAATTGTTTGTGATGCAACAAGAGAATACACTATTATATCCCTTGTTGTGTGATATTGGTAACGTTCATAAGCAGACTCATTACTGAGAAATTTATACAGCTTAGTGTCTTGAAGTCGATCTGATCGAACATCTATGTATCGATAGTTAGACTTCCATTGGTTAAGGTTAGACTGTGATTCTATTTGGAATCTAGAAAAGTAATGATTCACCCTCATACTGACAAACTGTTGTTTTAAATAGTCTAAATCCATAGGAATAGGTTGGGACAACTTCATTGAATCAAACAGTCGCATGAACAGCATGTTATGCGTTGTCATTCTATCGTCGACCCAGTGTGGCATTATTTCTAGAACACTGTTGTACAGCTGTTCCCCGTTTAATGACCCACAAACAAGCATAAACTCTTGGTAAAATTGCTGTATAACACGATCCACCTTCTTGAAGAAACATGATTCGTCGTGCATTGAAGTCGGTGTTTCCATGGTACCTGATTGAAAGAAGGACTTATTGATCATGAATTGCATCTCTTCCCAGATGGCGCTTCTATCATCACACTGCTTTGCTCTTATAAGCCTTTCATATTCTCTATGAAGAACAGCTCGCAGCTTCCCCATTATTGATGACTCACAAGCAGTTAGTAATTGTTGGCTTAGTTTAAACTTCCCTGTTCCTCCTTCAAGCTCCTCGACGCATATAGAAATCAGATCGGCGTAAACGTTTAACGAAGAATAATTCGAGTTAACTTCTTTGTTGTAACGAACATGCAATACGAGCATCTGTCCTAGCTTTTCTATACTAGCTTGCCGCAATTCATCTGCCAGCGTATTAAATTGCTCCTTACTGAAGCTGTAACACGTTGCTCCAATGTCGTCGCAAAAGGAAAGTATATCGCTGCTGTCCAGTGGTCGTAGTGTTAATTTTTGTTTGAGTTTGTTGTCGATCGTTGCATTAGTGCACAGAAGATAAGTATGCGAACCTGGGGACAATGTTTCATATCCTTCCAGGTACGAAATAAAGAACATGGGAATTGAAAAGGTACCGTTGGAGTTCCATTTCGTGAGCAGCGTTCCTTCCGTAATGGCTGGTCGCTCTTTTCGCGTTGGCGTGTACGGATGATTTGGGTGGATTTTTTTCGATTTCGTTGGCTTTTTGGGTGGTTGTTTATGTTTAGCTTGTATGAAAACCGTACCTTTCGATTTCGCTAGTGATGAGTAGCGAAACACCAGGTCGTCGAATTTTCCTGCATCTGCTACCTCCATCTTCAACTCAAATTGAGGCAACTTTCCTTGGCGGTGCAAAGAGTAGGCACGAAAAAGAATGATCATCGTCAATCGAATGTGGTAAGCCACGCCGTGTAAGGAGGATCTTTTGCTGCCTGACTCCATGTTGCTTTGGAACTAGAAGTAGTGTGGAACATAGAATGCGCATTTAATAATTTACTATCTGTTTGAGGTTAGATTATATGGATTGGAGGCGTTTATGTACCTTCTGAACCTTAGGAAATGATGAACTTAGTTGCCAGAAAAATCGCCACGACAAGTTTTTTTTTTTGCAAGTCCTTGGTTCGTTAGAAACGTCTCAGTTTTGGAACAAAATCACAAAAAAAATTTTGAGTTATACAAACACCTTTTTTAGGATGTTGCTACTGATGATCCTGCAATATTTGATAAAAAGAAAAAAAAATACATGATGCATGTTGTTTGATAAATAAAAAATCGCTCGTACGAGTAGCAACGCTAACAAATTCTTTGGTTAGTTATTGTCAACGAACAAGCAACGGAAGCAATCACTAAAACAGTTTAAAACAGCTACGTGTACACAGTGCATATGTTTGTTTGCTAATCCTTTTCCTTTTTACTAGAAAGAAGCATTCAAAAGCCTAACAATGGATAGCTTACATGGCCCGAAAAAAATCGACTTCGAGAAAATGTTAGCCTTCCCCTTTCTTCTTCTTTGGCACAACAACCGCTGTCGGTCAAGGCCTGCCTGTACCTCAGTGTAGTGAAGTGAGCTTGGCCTTCAGAGACTGATTTGTTACCATAGCAGGATAGTCAGTCCTACGTATGGAGCAGTGGCGATTTTAACGGTAAGCAAAGTAAGCAAAGTAAGCCCCGTCGATGAAGGGCCCCGCAGATCTTTAGACCAGCATCTATAACAGTTGATAGAATATGCAACTGTATTAGCAAGGAGGGCCCCGTGGGCGATGTACGTTGGAAACCCTGAACGCACAATGTCAGCGAAACACAATGTTTAGCGATTACCGGGCCGATAATCTGAATGTTGCGAAAAAGTACTCAAAGAAAATTCCGTAAATAATTCTTGGTGGCAAAAAACACAAAATTAGTTTTATTCTCCTGAGTAACAGGCGCGAAAAGAGGCCAGAGATTCGTCCTCCGGTCCTTTTATCCTCTCTCCTCCTCCCGCCATCGCAATTCAATCGCGATGGAGTTTTCTTCTGCCGAGTAGCATAACTCTACAACAATTCCCTCTCTACACATTTGCGGTGTACTCACAACACTGATGAATAAAGTGGTAGGTGGAATTTACTTACTCAATACAGTTTAGGATACTTCTAACAAAGTTAGTCAATCTGAATCACAAGTAATGAACTTTCAATGTCAACGTATTGTTTTCAAAATTCACACAGAACTGCATTATTACCTATAAATGTGAAGAAAGACACAATTCACATCTTCACATAGAAGATGAAATTCATCCCATAACAACATCTATATCACTATTGCTCATTCCTATTTCTTGTTGCGTGCACTTCAACTGTTTGTATGGAACTTAGCGCTGTTTTGGCTTATACCGACTGTCTTGCCCGATTAGGTCGTGAAATTAACCAGAACTTGTAAAATATCGTTATCTGATATTTGCACCATTTATTGTGGCCATTCGTACCAAGGCGACGCTGTAAAATTGATAAACGCTGTAAATGATAACAACGAAAGATTATCAAAAGTACTCTTGTTTGAATAGCTGAAAAACAATATATATACTAGTGATGGGTAAAAAAGAATTGATTCATTAGTATGAGTTATTCCTTTAATTGAGTGAGTGAGTAAATTCCCATGGTATGGAAAAACCAATTTTTTTGGAGTGCAGGAGGAGTAGTGAGAATTAAACAATTGCAAAGTAGTAGAAATATTAATAAATCATTGAATATTGATAAAAGAAATGTTGAAATTTTTTCGCAAGTAATAAAAGTAATTAAAGTGTGATGATGTCGAGCTCTTGGTGGGTGACACTTATTCTTACAACAATTCAACGAAAAACTTGGTATAAAGAGAATAGGAAAATTTAAATGAGAACATGAAAGAAAGAGAGACGTTACCAACTCATATTTTAAGATTAGCATTGATCTACCGATTAAAAGAGGTGAAAGGAACCAATCGGCTGAAAGCCTCTATAAAATAATTGGTAGAATAGAGGCCTTTTTGCATTAACATTGTTTCTATTTTTCATTCTTAAGTTAGTTATTTTTAACTAGTTATTAGGGCGAAAAAAATTTATTTATGTTAGTTATCAAAGTTATGTTTATTTAAGATGTATCATGTCGGAAGAATTTGATAGATAATCTAAGCTTGAAATAAAGAAAATTAATCAATAAATACAGTGGAGCGACGTTTATACGGGTACCTTTTATCCGGTCATCCGTTTATCCGTGCTGTTGAGAAATGACAGTTCAATACAATGGTGACATTGCGTGCTGAGGAGGATATTTAAAAAATCGGTTATCATAGCTCATAACAAAAAACAATATAATTCATGGTAAATTTCAAAAATTCTCATTGGAAAACATGTAGTTAATAAAAACTGGGCAATTTTTATCAAAACAATCGTTTTATTCCCAAAAATTGCAAGGAATTTGTTATTAAATATATCGTTTGATTCTTAATCCGTGTTATTCGCATATCCGGCCGAGGTCAAGTCCCGATGAGCCCGGATAATCGGTGCTCCACTGAAAATAAATAACATACTCTAAATATTTATAAAAAAAAGGTTTAAGTTAATGTTCAAAAATTTAAAATGTTGCAGTCTCAACAAGCATTCTCAACTCAAAATGAATATTCTTGTATCGATATCAAACTCGAAGCTATCTCTTCGAGTGGACCGTTTTATCGACAACTACATGTGTGTGAATAATGCATATATGCTGGCCAATTTTCAACTAATTTAAATCGAATCGAATATGTGTAAACCAATTGTATAGATCCTTTTGTTAGTGGAAAACGGTAAAAAAATATAAACTTACACCAACAAACAAAATGTTAAACAATTTTGTTGAATATAGAAACTACCTGAATTTATGTACTATAATATATTAATCCTCATCCGACGTTTAAATTTCATCTAAATTTGATTCCTAAACAAGTGCGAACAATATTCGCTCACCAAACTGTTTAGTCCATTTTTGCATATCGAAATCGTTTTCCACCATTTTACGTAGATGCGTGTACCCTAACGGATCGACGAGAAACGTACCAACCACTACCACCTTACGCACCAAACACATCGTCGCTCCCAACCCTTCAAAGTGAATATTAAGAAAATCAAGTGTTGAGTGCTCGAGAAGAATAGCGGAACGGAACACACACTTTCCGTTTCTATAGCCATTCATCGTCTCTAGGTGGTCCGCAGTGCACGCTTCCGCAAGGCAGCGCGATATCAGCTGGCAACTTTCGAATCAGCAAATTTATATTCCACACTCCAGTAATCCTACATAATACCGATCGAGCCGGCTAGTTGGTTGGTTGGTTGGTGGGAGGTTGTTCTTACGTACGAGCAGAAAGAACACATCAGACACCAAGGCCAAATGCCGGCCGATCCAAACACCCACCTACCCACACTCCAAAGGATAATGGTGTACCCGTTGGCAGAGCTTTCGTTTCGTGCATCCGTTATCCTGCATCATTGTGCGATTTTCTCCCCGTGTCGAACGGTAGGAAGGTAGGGCTGCAAGTACAGGAAAGAAACCACCCCCCCCCCCCCCCCTCACTCGCTCGTCCTGGTAAGAAAGTCCCTTGCGGGAGAGCTTGTTAAGCCATCCAAGCCATCGCCGTACACCGTACCCCAAAACTGGACGGACGGATTTTATGAAACCGAGAATAAAGCTTTCCCTATCAATTGAAAATGTGCAGAAATATATATGTACAACGTTATATGGACGGGTATTTCCTCTAGCGGCCCCATGTGGCCAAAGTTCCCATCAGCACGGCCAAACCACCACGCCATCCAGCGTGTCGCCGGTGTTGATCGTCCTCGACCCGTGCTGTGTTCGATCTTGACACACACGCCGTATCGAAACGTTTGCCGTCGACAGAAAAGCCACCGACGTGGCTTGGCAATGGTGGCAATGGAAAGGCATCTTGATTTAGAAAGCACCATCATCCATTTCACACACACACACATACACACGCTCATTCGCCCACAAAGAGCGAAACCTTCAGCATCAGCCCTTGCCTCCTTCGGGACCGCTTCGAGAGCTTCTGCATTAGCTTCGGTACAATCACTGGAAGCTCTGTGTCTGCCGGTGATATTCAGCCGCATCCTTGATCCGGTTCAAGCATTCCGAGCGATCAGGATATGCGCTCGAATCCTGGCCACCCATCTTTCCTGCTCAAGATTGCCCACCCGGCCGCTCCGGTTCGAACGCCGGCCGCTTCGTACCCGGATGTCCATTGTATTAACTGTCCCTCAAGGACTCGTCCACCGAGCCGTCGCAGAACGACGACGGGCTACGTGCGTGAGTACGCAGCACCCGACCGGGCAGCTGGAAAACGGCTAAGGTTTCGGTGTGTTAGATATTGGCACTCGCTTCGATATTGCCGAATGGAGATCAATTTATTTTTATCGTCCTGATGAGCGCCGATCGGGCGCCGATGAGCCGAGTTTGCAAGACGATGATATCCTACGATGCTGCATGAAATATGCATTGCCGCTACCAACACGGCGGGTGGCTCGGCGCACTAGCCCGTTGCGGTACCGTTCTCCCATCATCAAGCACATATCGCTGACGATGATGGTAACGTGGTCAGAATTCGATCAAAGATTTTCACCAATGTTTACGCGCTGCAACCTTTAACGCGATGAAGTGTGTGTGTGCTCATTGTGCCCAGAGGTATGGAGCGTTGTACGTTGTAGATGAAGTACTGTTGCGGAAGGTAGAAGGAAGTTTGCGGAAGTAACAACCACAAACCCACACCACACGAGTTGAGGTAGGAATCGGGTGCATGCTTGACGTGAAAGGCTGTAACAATGTGTTTATGAGACGGCTTTGGTTGTTGTCGGCATCGGACTTATAAAGTTCCAAAGATCAAGGAGTCGTTGTCTCGGAAAAGTTTAGGTTTATTTTACAAGATATTTTTATCAAGATAAATTTTGAATTAAACACAAATAATTAGAAGACTATTTTCCTCGAGAAACTCTCTACAATCCTCCAAAAAAAGAATTGTGACAATCTCGATCAATATGAAATATCTATGTTTATAATCAAAAGGCTTTTCTTTAATATTTACATAAGTACATCAGGGAGACAAATAAGCTAATTTCGATGAAAAACAAAGGATGAAACGAATTTATTCCAGCATTTTATTATTATTTGCATGAAAAGTATAAATGTTAGTCGAACGCCAGTTCCAAAGTATTGTCTGGATGAAATTGTCAACGATGCATCTGCTTATAAACTTTACTTGTAATGCAGAGTTACACATACTTAGATATAAAGCCAAATTTCACAGCCACGCTTAAAGAAAGGATTTTTTTTTCTTGTTCTCGGAAGAACTGTTTAGTGCAGCCGTATTTCTGAAGTCTAGACTAGAGTCTGAAAGTAAAATTTAAAACTGTTAAGCTACTCCAACTCATTTTCTAACTCCAGCAGCAAAAACTAACCAGTTAACTAAGTAGAGTAACTAGTTACAAGTATACGCTACATTACAGTAATAATTGCGGACTTCATCTGTCGTTGGCCACATTTCACAGAAAAATCCGCTTCGCTAACACGGTTAACGAAACAGAATTTGATGTAAAATATATTTTTTTTATTTAAAATAATATTTTTTTAACGAAGGAGTTGTTTTACAAAGACACTTTCCTAACTGATTTATGGGTTTTTTTTCTAAAAAAAAACACCGTTTTACACCTTAATAGTGGAATTATCTTTTTCTTAACAGAATCTGCATTGGTACCTGGACCAATTCATTTTTTCTGGCGATGTAAAATCGGTCGCCATTTGATGTACCAATTTCATTCCAAACTTCCAAATGTGATAAGGCCTATAGGACCTCATCTGGTCTCTGGGTTGAAATAAATCAACAGAATAAATCAAGTAGCAAATAGAAAATATATTAATTGAAATCGGCCAAATTTAAAGGAATGTAGTAGTAGTAGTAGTAGTAGTAGTAGTAGCAGTATTATTAATTGTTTGTACATTAAATGTTGACTACATAGTGCAATTTTACAATGGGTCCGTATTTATACTCCCCTCATTGGTTTTCCTAATTTTAATATTGGCTTTACCGATTTGTATTTTTGATAATTATTTGCCTGTAAATTTTCTAGAGGGAAAAATTTATAGGAAAAAAAACCCGCAAAAATGTTAAGGATTGTTAACTTGTTATTAATAGGAATAATTGAACTACATGAAATGCAACAGTAAATCAGCCTTACCATGTATAAGAATAACACCACAGGACGAAATTAATTTTGCTGAGCTTTACGGGCTCTACAAATATCAATATTTTCACAACGCTTGTTTCAGATGGGTCAAGATGAAGAAGAACAAGGCCTCAAATACCTATTTTGTATTAAGCATGAAGTATCTCAAAGCTACATCAAAATTAATAATAGTAATTTTATCCTTCAATGAATTCTGCTACTTATTCAATATTAAAAATAACCTTTAATTTGATGACTCTACCACTCAACATGCCTCGTACGAAAGTTTTATACCTTTGGCCAAAAATATCCCCGCAGTAGGAATGCATACAAAAACAAACCAAAGACCTTTTAGTAAACTCGCTACGAAATTCTTCCCATCCATTTCGGTATCCAAAAGCCTACCCACTATACCAAGCGCTCAAAACAGAATCCTAACCAAAAGCTCTCCCAAGGAATCTCCCCCGAGGCACAGCGCAGTGCACTTTCGAATGGTTTTTCGGTTTCGGTTACGGGTGGCAAACGAATATAGAGCCCTTGCCCATAAATAACGACAACGATGCATATTGCAAGCGGCACTTCATTCCTGGTGCACCGGATACAAACGCCACAAGAACGAACGACGGACGGACCACATACCTACGGCCGGTTTCGGTACAGCTGGAATGCCGGCATGTCTACCGGTTCACCGGGTGTTTATGCATCGGATGCATTTTTTCCCTTTCGATTAGGGAGTTTTAAAAGCCTAGCCTTAACACAGTTACCCGATGTTGCAGCTGCAATGGATATAAAAAAAGGGAAATACTAAATAATCCACCAATGCTGCGGAAACTCCATCAACGCACAAACACAGCACACGCGACCGTAAATAATCGTCACGTGTTGTGTGAAAGCTTTCCAAACCCGAATCCAACACCCTTGAATGCATTCTCGGCTAGTGTGTCCACTTTACGATATTTCCACTTCAATGTTTATTTCGACGTTCCAACCACGCCACACGCGTTCCTGGATGCCATCTACGCACACGGTGGCGGAGAATTGATTGTAAGATATTCATTCTCGAGTGTCCGATGGCCATGGCGTACCCGTTTGCCATCAGGAATGCAGCCGGCACGATCGTGCACTACTTTCGCAGTAAAAGCAGTGCAGGATCTGCGTCCAATTCCAATCCAATCATACTGTCGGTGTCAAACACACACACATACACAAACGCACACATGCCGCGTTACGAATGCAACCCAAAACTCGAAACCCTCTCAACGGCAACAAAAAAGCACCAGCACGAAATAATCGCGATCAAGCGGAAGCAGTAAACTCTAAGTTTATTATTTGTTTGCTACTATTTGTTTCCGGCGCATCCGGAACACCACCCGGGATGGCACTGGCGCACTCGCGCTGGCGAAAGATGCTCTCGTAAACAGTTTTCTGAAAACTATCGGAAAAGCGAAACGAGTCCAATTTCCGACAAGTGCTTCGAGGATTGTTGTTTTATCTGCTACAATATCACTCTGCCGGGGTGCTGCTGCTGGTGCTGACTGCTGGTGCATGTGGAAACTACGGGCACGGATGCAGCGGATTGCACGGACAACGGCAAACGGGTTGAGGCTGCAGACAGCAGCAAAATAACGAAACTTTTCCACTCCCGCGCAAACAAACCCGATCCACTTTTGGCGACAGATCAGCGCGGGAACACCGCGGGTGATAGAAGCGTTTACGGTACCACAATGTAACCGGACATTGACTTTGTTATCTTCAGAGGCTCGTACCTCCACGAGCCACGTGCGCGGGAGTGGTTCCCCTTTTGTTATCCACCGGAAGTTTTCAACCACGCGTTAGAAATAAACAAAGCTAATTTACTTTGGGTTTTATTTTGGCAAGCACTTTCAAACAACCGCAATCAATTGCACCAGGAATGTGACGTTCGTATGCGACGAATCATAAACTACATATATTTTTATCTACAAAATATGCTCTCTTCACTACTTTCATCCAGTTATCTGTTCTTCGCATCGCATGATACCATGTACCAAAAGTGTCTCAGTGTTCAAGCATTTTTTCGGTCATAAAAGTTTCAATTGTTGCTCCCTCGATTTTAACTCTGGAGTTGGCTAGGAAGGATGTATTTGTGGTGGTTTGTCTTACTACCGTCCAGTGTCTGCGAAACTATTTACATCGAGTCGTGGAATAGAAAGTAATTTCTTGCGAGACAAATTGTTTTCCAACAATGACGAGCTGTTTCCAGAACTTTATATTTTGACTATTGCAATTACGAAGTTCACTAGCCTTGGCTTGCGGATAGTACCTGATATTTCATTTTTAGATTAGTTTATTGGCAGATCATGGACATAGGTTTGGAGGTTTTTTCAGTGGCAAGAAGGTTTTGTTTAGATGGTAACAAGAAGTCACAGAATGTGATTGTTGATATGCTCTTCTTCTTTGACGCAACAACCGTTGACGGCCAAGGCCTGTCCTGTACCACTAATTGGCTGGGCTATCAGTAACTTATTGATTACCCATAACAGGAGAGCCAGATCTACGTATGTTCGTATATATTTTTTATTTTATATTATTTTATTTTATGCAATTTCCCCAATTCTCGAAGTTAAAGGTCATTCGCAACAACTTGTTACGTTTCACATTTTAATTTCGATTGTGCTAATCTAATAACCACCAAGCTTGCCAAGAAACGCAACTGCAAGCAATCGTACATATTTGCTTGAATAATTTAAAACTTCCCTTAGCATTTGCACTCCATATACACTCGTTGCACTAACGTCACTTGAGTGCAACTGGCCATAATTGCACCTCGAAATGTTTTTATAAGCAGACATTTGTTATTCCAATGGGACGTAAAGATACACTTAACTGTTTTTTTTCTGTGCCTCTCTCATCAAACAGTGTCTGTTGTCAAAGCATGATGGTGTGCTTCTAACATTCCCAAGCTAATGAGTCAATATTGAACCGGGTTTATGTAATTTAACGCTAAGGTTGATAACGTTTTATAATCTCAAAATGATTGATGTATTGATCAATATTCAAGATTTAAGTTAGTGCTCTGATACATCGTTTATGTTGCTCTATTTCTAGTGATTTTGTGGATATTGCAGAGGTTTCTCTTTAGAAAAAAGCAGGTTATGATGAACATTTCTAAAGTCATCAATCCTTTTAACGGTGCTCTATAAACAACGCTATACAGTCTTTCCCCGAGTTACGCGAATAATGCGTTCCGGAGACATTCGCGTAACTCGGATTTTCGCGTAAGTCGAATATCACATGTTACAGCAAAAATATACTTTATTTATCATAATTTTTGATTTAATTTAGTTCATTTATGTAATTTAATACTTATTTGATGCAATTGGTGTAGAAAATTTGGTTATTTATCGGTAATTATTTTTCATTTGACAATTGATGGAGAAAATTGTACTGATTTGACATCTGAACTGTCAAAAATAAAAATTCGCGTAACTCGAATTCGCGTAACTCGAGTGTCGCGTAACTCGGGGAAAGACTGTACTTGCAAAGTCATACTCTGATCGATTGAATTTAACTTCAAAACATCGGAATGGTTTGAAGACATAGCAGCAATAATTGAACTTCTTGTTTCCAATCAACATTCGACAAACTATGGATGCAAATGCAGCGTATTGTAGCGTATCTGTTTATTCTTAATGATAAGAATTAAATGATTTCAAACTGTACATTGCCATTTTCATTGTACATTTCATTAAGGCTACTTCAAGATAACGATAGTTTTGTGCAGGAATGATTTAAATGCGGCTTTATTGATAGGCATCGATAAATTCCCTGCATTTAGAATAAGGTTACCTGAGAAAAATTTTGTTCTACGGCGATCAGAACCAAATAGTTGAAGCTGTTGAAAACCATATCGCTAAAGCAGAGAAGTTAGAAAACCGATACAAGGCCTCCGACGAACAATTGCTACCAATTTTGAAACCCAGAAAGTAGCCTAAAATGGAGGGCGCCTTGCCACAATAAAAGTAAATACACCATGTCTGCTTGCTTCCAAACCAGAGGGAAATTAAAAGCATAGCTTGGCAAACAAACTGTAGTTTTTATTAGTGATATTCTAATGAGGAAGAAAATTTATCAAATTCCAACAATATTTTTATTGGTAAGTCAAAATGTCACTCTATTTCTTGTAAAAAAACAAACCAGTAAAAAACCGTTAAAACCAATTCAATTTTCAAACTGTTTTGCACTGGGTGAAAACAAATCATTCCTACCCCTCTAACTTGTACTGCCGCTCACAGCGAAGGCAACCTTCACCCCGATTGCTTCTCAAGCTTGAGTTGGCTGCTTTAATCCATTTTTCGCCTTAAATCGGCCTGTTTAATCACGTTTCACTTTCAAATAATAAAAGATTATTGTTTTAAAGCTAATTTAATCGAATTTCATCACAATCGATTTAGCGCCAAATTTGTTTTGACAGCACGGTTCATACCCTCACTCACACTAATGCACAACTGAAGACGGCACGCACACCAACTAATATCGCCCTATAAATTTGTGTTTTCTAGCTAGTGATGGGCCTTCCCGCCCCTTCGGATGGGATGGACACGAAGCGGGTTTCAATGCAAAGAACTTGTGTTTGTCTTTATATGTATGTATAGAACGATGATTGTAAAATATCTTAATTTCAATTACCATTTTTTCATACAATTTGCGTAAGTAAGCAAACTCATAATGCTCAATTTGCAAACATTAATACCGTTCCAAACCTGACAGCCAACGGTAAATTCCGGCCCCGGATCGCAATCGATCCGTCCGCACGGAGCAAGCTCGGGAACGACCCGCTCCGGCACAACACCAAAGAGGCGACCATTTTTCATCGTCACTGAAAAAGAGAGCGTTTTTAACTCAAGCTGGTCGCGACGGAAGGTGCGTTATCACTGCGTATATTTGTGTTCCGTTCTGGGTGCGTATCGAAACGATCGATTGCAGGTGCAGTCGCAGGTCGCAAAATCTACGCGCTGGCCGGATTGTTCACATTCGTGTGTTTCCTTGGTGAATATTGCTGGCCCTTGGTGTACTGTTGGTGGTGCAAAATGCTGGCGGCGCTGCTGGTGCCACACGAAGAAAGCTGGCTAAAGATTCGTGACGTTTTTTTTCTTGCTCTGCTCTTCACTCCCTTCAAGCTACGGTCGCTTTTGTACGGCGCTCTGCGCGTCCCCGCGTTCGTGATTTTGCCATCCTTTTCACCCTCAACAATTCCCCTCCTCGCCACCCTCCCTCGTTGTGTTGCGTGGTGCCTTCTGTTGTGATGTGAGTGTAGTGTTTCGTGGGTGATAGGAGGCACCTCCAGCGAAACCTCCCCACCCCCCCACCCCCCCTCATCCCATCCCATCCTGCCAAAACGATTGCCAACCAATCCACGAGCAAAGGAATTTTTTCACGGCATACGCGACCCGTTCTCGCCGTGGGGGCACCGGAAAAGCGCTGAAGGGGTCTCTTCCTTTAAGCACGACCACCGTGGTTATCGATCCTCTCCAACTTCCCGCTTCGGTTCCGGATGTTGCGAGATGCATCTTCCTGTAGCGCATACCTTCACAGTGGAGTGAAGTCTTCCGTTCCGTTATGTTCCGGGGGGGGGGGGGGGGGGGGTTTGGGGAGAGGGGCATGCTTTGCAAGTGACCAGAGCGACAGACACCCAACAGCACAGTACGCGGATGCTTCGTAGCAGTAGCATGTGCGGCAAGGGCAATAAAAAGGCGAAATAGCGGATCTTTCCGAAGCGCTCGCAACTCCCGCTTTGGGACGACGGTGTAGTACGGTCGAACGTCGTAGTTGATTTTTTTGCCCGCCCCGTGTGGAGTTTCCGCTACTCGCGGCACCGAAAGGGATGCATACGTACACCAACGCAACGTAACGCGGAGCGGGCAGCGCAGCCTGAGCAGAAACGAGCGAGAGTGAGAGCGAGCCCGAGCGAGAAAAAGAGCAAAGGCGTGTGGAGAAGGCGCCCAAACGACGAGCGAATAGGCGAAATACAGTGCGTGTGTATGTGTGTACGTGTGCGTGTGTTTGTGTGTTTGGCTGTATGCTGCTGGCCGTGTGTTATGTTGTTTGGGCCGTGCGCGATTATGTACGCCCGTGGTGTGCAGCAGGCGCTGGCGGTGAAACGATGTGAAACTATGCTGGAATATACCGAGTGAGAAGAGCGCGTGCACAACACCGAGCTACTCTTCGTTGTGTATGTGTGTGTGTGTGTCGGTGTGTATGCCCTTCTGCGGCGTGCACCGTATCGGAGAAAACCAATCATCCGTCCGGTTTAAAAACACACACAGACCGTTTGGGGGGAAGAAAAGAAAAACAAACGTCATGTGAGAATCGTGCAGTAGCGGATTGCCGCCGACGCCGTCGCCACGTACAAATCTGCTGGCTACCGTTTCACCGGAAAGAGACACGCCAAAGAACGAAAAACCCGAACTTCCTGGTGTCGAAGTAGGCAACGGTTTTTTGTTTTAGCTTCGAGTAGAGGGAGACTGGAGAAACAAGTCTTGCTCTTTTCTGTCCGTTGAAACCACTAACGTTCTGCTCTTTGTTCCTGGCGCCCTTTCTGGGTCGTTTGTATTTATCCTTATCGTTAAAACTGAACCACGCCAGTGCCTCGTTTTGTTCCGCAGAGGTCTCCAGAAAATCGTTCAAATACGCACCCCGCAAAAAAAAACCATATCTCGGACATCAAACAATAGCCCACGGGGCTAAATGTATCCCCCCACCTGCTCGGCCAATACGTGGCGGCAAACGATGTCCCGAAACCGTGAAAGTTCATAATTTAATTTTAGCATTTTTTCTCCTCTCGCTCTCTTCCTCTCTTTCTCTCTCTTCTTTTCCTTCGGCAAACGGATACGCAAATGTATAATTTCGGTGGCACTGCTTTTGAAAAACCCACGCACGATCCTGCAGGACACAGCAGATACAAGTATTGGTCTTCCCGGACCGGATCGTAAACCTGGCCTTGCTGCAGAGTCGAAGGGCATGTTTACCACTTTCATCGGTTTAATTGGTAAGTTTTATTGTTGGTTGAAACTGCCCGAGAAGAAGCAGGTTGTTTCACTTACTTTTTTTCTAATGCATTCCTTCCTAATCGAAACATCCTGTAGGCGATAGCTTAACATTTCACCTCCTCGTCGTACGTCATTTTCTCTGTTGAGCTCTCCGGCTAACCTTTCCCTCATTCCATCTAACCGTTCATCTTGAATCGTTCATTCAAAACGGCATGCCCGCGGTATTGGGCGCCAAAAGCAGGTTTTACTGCACAAGCCCCCCACCGGCTGCTACTCTCCGCACAACCACAACTGCTGCGCACACACTGCAAGTAGAAGAGACGCACATAATTATGCTTTCCGCAATTATGTTACTTCGCAAAGTCGTGGACGCGCGCGCCTCTTATGTATCACATCTTTTATGCACTCACACTCACTCACTCACAACCGTTCTGGTCGGTTTTGAAATGCATAGAAAAAAATATTGAAATCCTCAACAGAAAATGCTTCATTGGATTTGCTTTGTTTTGTAAAAAATCATCACCCGCCGTAGTAATGTCTTTCTGTTTGTGTAGTTTTGTCATCTGTCATTACTCTGTGGTTTATACATTTTTCTCAATTTACACGTACACCATTTTTTATCATTTTTTCGATCCGCTATGCTATTACACGAAAATCATAACACACGTACGGCCTCACATCACACCACCTTCATCATCGTCAGCATCGTCGTCCCGAAGCACTCTCCGGTTCCCCAATGCACGCCACATGCCCATCCCCTACGTCGGCGACTAACGGAAACCAAACCTCCCCCCAGTAACACCCGAAAACAAGACACATTTCTGCGGACGCTAACGGAAGCTTCCAAAATTCTTATCATTCATGAATTTTATAGATATTCAATCATGGTGGGAGGTGCCCTGCATTGCGCACTTTTGTTCGCTGTTTAGTACCACCTTCCAGCTGCCTAGGTTTGACATTGAGGTAAGTGTGTATGTGTTTTTATGTGCTTTAGGGAGAATTATTCAGTCAAATTTTTATTTTGCGCCTACAGGATCTCGAAGAGGCCCTTCTAACAGATGCCGATGCCGAGGGTGAAGTAGATCTGAAAGTGTACACCGCGCGCCTGCTGCCGGAGCTGATCGTCGCACTGTTGAAGGGCTGTGATGCGCTTGCACAGATCGGTTCACACATCAGCCCGAGCAACTATCAGATGTTCCTGAGGCGTCTGTTTCGTCAAAAATGTCAGGTAGGTTAAAGAGGGTCAGCTCCAGCTAGACAAAACAAATGGAAACTCCATTCAAATATATTCTCACCGTGTTCGTTACAGGAATATAACGTTGATAATCCGTTTAACACCGATATTGATTTCGAAAAGCTACCGCTTCGTACGAAGATCACAATTTTGAAGTACCTTTGCGACTTCCGGCTCGATTCCGAACACGTCAGCTCCACCTTTGCCGATTACGACGCGGACAGTCTGCGCCTGGAACCGATAGGGTAGGTTACTCAATATACCTGTATGCCGCTTCTTTGCTAATATGTGCTTCTTATCGATCTTCGGACCAATCAGGTACGATCGCAACGGATCTTCTTATTGGCACTTTTTCGGTACACGCTTGTATCGAGAAGATTACGTGAGTGGTGGCGGTAAATCGAAAGCGGCCAAATCGCCCGTCTGGCAGGTAATCTGCTTCACCGAGGAAGATTGGCGCAATCTAGCGAACAAGCTCGATAACTCCACCAACGCCAAAGAGCGCACCCTGCACGAGCTGCTGGTGGAAAACTTTTTGCCTTACATTCCTAAACTATTTCGCGACAAGGAAAGGGAACGTCGCAATAGGTAAAGACTGCCGTAAGGTTAAGGTATAAGTTTAAATGAAACAACCTTACACGGAGGTTTTGGTCTTTATTTTGTAGACTTTTCGAGCGGCCTAGATCAACACGCATAAAACAGCTGCAGGAAGTAAAAAACCTCCGCCAGCAGGAACAGCTGCAAAAGGAGCAACAACAGTTGCTACTGGAAGAGGAAGAGATCAATCGGGAAAGCAGCAGCAATCTTACCGAAGTGCAGCAAAACACACTTGTACCACCGGCACCGAAACGGGCGGAACTGCTGTCGGAAGCGCGTGCGAAACGAGCTGAACGACGGTTAGAAGCGAAACTTTCACTCGCGAACAACAACTCTCACTAGCAAGGACAGAAAACCAACCACTCTCCCTTGAACTAGACGGCAAACCATCTCCCGTTGGTCACCACACCCTCTCTTGAAACACACACTACACAGCAAAACTCTTTACTGCCGACGAGCCAAAATTTTCCGATAGCCAAGGCCAAAGTGTTTTAGGTAGCCCCTATTGCGTGGACGTGGCACTGTCACAGATAAATCCACCAACTCTCCTCTCTCTAGCATGCGCACACGCACATCTACAGGGTACCGCAGAGTTTTTGTACGCACTAAGTCCAACCACGGGGGCAAGTGTGTAGTGTGCGATGCTGGCGGACGATAGACGACGACGACGACGACGACTACGACAACTACCTAAAGTTGGCGACATTGGCGGGAAGACCGTTTTCGCACACACAGTGCAAAGCAAAAGAATCGGCACTACATGCGACGTCTGATCCGACCCTACTATCCTCGACGACCATCCCCCCCCTCGACCAACAACAAAAACATCGTCGTTCGATTGCACGAGAAAAAAGAAAACCGAACCGTTCCGTGACAGACGTGAGAAGCGTGAAACCATGTTTGTGATTGAAGAATAGATGTGTCGATGCTTTAGTTTTGTTCTGCTTCCTCTAGCGCGGGCTTCCTTTGCTTGCTAATATGTATGTATGCATGTTTTTTTTCTCCCGTTTTCTTTTTCCTTTTTTCTTGTTTTAACCGTCCAAAAGTTTCATTATTTCCAACTTATTAACACAGACAAAGTACTTCCCAATGTGTCATCTCATTGTAAGATGTCTTCCCATGTCCCATCATGATTGTCTATTGTGCTAACCCATCTTTCAATAATGAGCATTGTAACAGCCCTTGTTCAAAACGATCCGATTAATACTCCTGTCCTTCCGAACCCGCTACTTACTGTGCAATTGCCAAAATAACTTCCAGACGTGCACTGTTAATAGGGAAAGCTAATGAAACTTTTAACACTCACATACACACACTCCGTTGGTATGCTTTGGAACGGTGCCATTAATATAGTTTTTTGTTCTTTCTTTTTCCCTTTCTATCGCTCTCTCAATTCACAGATCTCGATCGAATTCCGTCACAAGTATAGTTTCGCCAACCGCAAGCTCCCCAGACGAGGCATCCCTTCTCACGCGTGATTTTATTTTTCAGCCACGAAAAGAAAACGCGTTCCGTAGTAGAGCAAATAGTCCGTACCTTTATGACAGCGCCACTAATTTGAGCGGTTCCACTTCTCCGTCAGTAGGTCCTCGGCTCGGGAGGGCCAGGCTGTACAGCGCCGCAGCACGTCGTAGCGCAACGGGAAGCGTATCGCCAACGTCGCTAGCTCGCTCCAGCTCTGTCGAATCGTACGCCCGGAGCGAAAGAAGTTACACCAGCAGCAGCCGAAGTAGATCGGTTGAAAGCGACGGTGGTCACCACGCGACGGCGGACGCTGCGATCTACAACGATTCGTACTACATTGTAAGCCGGCGCGAGGACAGCGAAAGTGTGCACAGCTTCAGTGACACCGAGGCCGAAAATAACATCAACAGTGGCAATACCGACACGAACAGCAAACAACACCACCACCACCAGCTGGTGGAACAGTCGGAACCGGCTGTCATCAAGCCACTGTGTCAGCAGCGGCAGCAAACGAAAGCGGAACAAAAAGCGGAACGGCGTCCCGTTCGGGCGGTAAGCGCGGAGGTAGAGAAATTGTTGCGCTTCAATCAAATCATGGCTCCGACAGCGACGAAACTGCCTGGCCGTCAAACGAACAACTCTCTGTCGTCCGTCACCGGGCCCGTGATATTGCCATTCAGCGAAGGGCCGGCTGCTAAGGGCGCCACACCCAATGGCGGTAACAGCGGCGGCAAAGGAAGTGACGCTGCCGCGTCGGCCACAAATCAGGGCCGTAAGAAGAAGGGCAAGTCAACGAATGTGTAAGTATACTACCATTGGAAGAGCCTGTCCGTCCTGGGTGGAGGTGCTCTAGCTGTATGGAGCTGTATTGTTTAGTTTTTGCACGATAGAAATTAACCCCGTTAGTTGTTAACTTAGTTAATCGCTAGGATTTGCGTTTTAATTATTTCAAAACAATTAATCTATCTTACTGGCCGTGTCCAACTGGTCCTTTATGCGTTGTTCTTTTTCAAGAAGGTTTGTGGTATTGGACTTACTTTAATTGTATAATTGGTCTACTGTAAACCCTTAGTTATTTGCAAACGTGCATTTACTATATTGGACTTACTTTAATTGTATAATTGGTCTACTGTAAACCTTTAGTTATTTGCAAACGTGCATTTTAGCAATGAATATAATCATGAGAAAATGCATACAGACGTAATGTTACAGTTGTTTGATTGTTTTCCTTTTCTCTTTCCTCCCCTAACCATGCCATTAAACACACCACCTTACCTGTAATATCATCAACATATCCTGCACTTGTACATAATCTTACTCCACACGCAACCCAATGCGCACCCGTGGCCCGCTCTGTCGATAACTTGCTGTGCGTTTGTGTGCATTAACTATATTCCCGGCATCCTCTCGGATTTCCTACTACCGAATCATGTATGTGACCATGCTATTATCACACACCCACACACATCCTTCCTGCACGATTCTGGCCGGTTAATGTGGGATCATCATCGGTATGAATGTTGGAAAAAACCACACCGCCACTTATTTGCCGTGGCAATCCTGTAAATATATCCCCTATAACCTGTAACACGGCTGCATCTGGCACTGGTGTATCGCACGCGCGTGTGGGTGTGGGTTCTGGTCGGTAAATGTTGTAAACGCACGGAACAGTAATGTCACCTCTGCTGCTGCTGCTAGCTACACCAACAGTAGTTTCACCAAAGCGAACTGTTCCGCCTCCTCAATTTTCGTATCGTCGTCTCTTAGCTTTACTGAAACCGACGAGGTCCTGCAGATCGGTATGCACAAGGTGCTGGAAAGCATCAAGAACCACGACGATGCCTGGCCATTTATGGATCCGGTCGATGAGGACATTGCGCCGAAGTACTACTCGATCATACGAAGGTAAAAACGAAGGTTATTTGCTGAAAACTTTAAAATACAATTATTAAACCGTCTTTGTCTATACCTCTCTCTCTCTCTCTATTCTTCCGTTTGTAGGCCTATGGATCTGCAAAAGATGGAGGAAAAGCTAGACAACGGGGAGTACATGATTTTCAGTGACTTTCAAAACGATTTTAAGTTGATCGTCAACAACTGCCGGCTATATAATGGTCAAGCAAATGGTAAGTAGTGACGATTTTTTGTTTTTTTAATGATTCTAAATGTGGAAAGTCAATGTTAATTACAGTGCTGCAAAATGTCACTGTCAATGTCATAAAAAAAATGTCGATGTCAATGTCACAAAAAAATCGAACTGAAACAAAATCCATGTCAGCGTCACGTACTGAATTGTGATAATCAGAGGTAATACTCAAAACGATTGGTGTGACCAATACATGCTTCATGACATTTTTGCGACCATCGCTTAGTCAGTCACTATGACTTTTTTTACTGTGATCAGCATTGCAAAATGTCACTGACTTAGTCATGACAAATTCCTGCCGAAACAAAATCATGTCAGCGTCGCGAGGTCTACTGTGATGATCAGAGGTGAGACTCAAGCAGTTGATGCGCACATAATGAGACTTTTTTCTCGCTCTGTTAGACCCGACAGACGATCAAAGCCGACAGAGCGCGAAAGCATGCTCATTTTGTTGCTTGGGACCACAAGACATATATTTTCCAAGAATGTCGTGATTATCACCGATCGAAAATATCATGACCAAGTGAGTGTCCAAGAGTTGGGTGCTCTGCAAAATGTCACCAAGCATGTGATTGATCCACCAACTGTTAGTGTCTCATCTCTGATCATATCAGTTGTGTACGTGATCTGATTTGATCTTCTTTTCAGCCATGATTCAGCCATTGAGTTTTGATGACTGTAACAGTGGCATTTGGCAACACTGTTCACAGCCAGAAAAAAATCATGATTATGCTTGCGCCGGCATTAAGCAAAGCTTGTCGGTCAGTGTATCGCGTTTGCCTCAAGCATTCGCATGTCGCCTTCGGCATATCATGACGCACTTTTAATGAGTATCAGCAATGAGCATCAAGCTGCCTCGGATATGTTAATTGTTTTCGCTGGTGAAAAGCTCGTGATGCTCATGACATTTTGCAGCACTGTATATTCGACTATATAATGTATGCGTATGTGAAGATGGCCCCCAGTATCATTTTATCTAATTGTATACCTGTTCTTTTGCCCATTTCAACAGAATACACCGAAATGGTCAACAACCTTCAGATTGCGTTTGAACGTGCCAGGAAGAAATACTTCGACGAGAACTCATCGGACGAGGAACTGATGAGCCACGAGTATCCGGATGTGAGTCGCGCGAATGCTGCGTTCAAGGAAAAACCGTCCTCAAAGGACAGCATCAAATCAACCTCCTCCGATGCAATGAACGGCCGTGGACAGCCGCACAGCAAAGGCACGCCGAAGGACACCGGCAAGAGAGAGGCCGGCAGCAAGGACAGGTCGAAGAAAGGCGGCGGCTCCGGTGGCAATGGCAATAATAACATAAGTGCAAAGTCAAGCAGCAGCAGCTCCAATGCAAACTCCAAAGATAACAGTGATGGTGGTGGTGATTCGCCGTCCCTCCAAGGGAAGGACAAACCGTGCAAAGAATCGAAAGCAAAGTCGGTGAAAAGTGGTACAAGTGCCGGGAGCGACAAAAAAGGTGGCAAAAATGTGACAAGCGAAAAAAAGGAACCGTCCGCGCCGGCGGCTGGTGGAACCGGTTCAAAAAAGAACAAAGCAAACAAACAGCAGCCGGAGGTGGACTCGGAACCGGAACCAGACCCGGAACCGCCGGAAAAGGATAAAAGTGCATCGCGAGTGAACAACAAAACTGTAAAACGCAAGCGCAAGGAGAAGGAGAAAGGTGATAAAGTGAAAAGCAAGAAACTAAAAACCGAAGCAAGTGATCATAGTGATGGGGAGGATGGGCTGCAGCGGGACGAAGATAGGGTGAATGTCAAAAGTGAAGAAGAGCCCGATTGGTGCGAACCCGAACGGAAACGGTACAAAAAGGATCATCATGGTGATGTGGAAGAGGACGAACCTGCAACGACACCGTTACAGGCAGGAGATGGTAGTGGTATGCGGTTGGCGGGTGGTAAAATGGATGATCTGAAGGAGGAGCAGGAGGAGGAAGATTTTCCAGTGTACGAGAGCAAGAAGAAGGCGGCGGTGAAAGCGCTGCAGGAAAAAGAGAAAAAGAAAAACAGTTCTAAAGTGAAGAAAGAGGAAAAGAAGGTGAACAAACCGCCCAAGGGTGGCAAGGGGAAGGATGCAAAGCGTGAATCGTTTTCGCCGGTACGGCAACGTTCAATGTCGCGAACGCCCAGCCCATCGCAGGAGAATTCGTCGCCCTTCTCGAAACAGTCACCGCATGGGTCGTTGAGCCCCAAGAAAAAAGAATGCACGTCGTCCGATGTCGGTGGGGGTGTGGTGGAAAAAACGGGGTCCAAAAAAGGGAAGGATAAGAGTGGGTCGGAAGCCGATGGGAAACAGCATAAGAAGGGGAGCAGCGCGGTCAAGGCCGGAGCGGGTATTTCGGTTGCGAAGCTGGACAAAAAGACGAAAAAATCCGGCGCCCTTGCGTCTGCCAGCAAGGGTGGTGGCAAGGGCCGGCAAAAGAAAGCGGGTGGCAAACAGAAAAGCTCCCCCGTAGAGCGTGTCGACGAAGGGTCCGAGTGTGAGGAAGAAGCGGACCACAATGCACGACACGAACCGGGCCCGATGGATACTAATGGGGAGCGAAACGATGAAGCAAGCGATATGAGCGACTTTGAGGACATTGACAATATGCGCGTGAAGCCTCACGACACCAGCATCGAAGAGGAGGAAGACGGTGGTGGTGGCGAGCGGGAGCCGGCGGCGAAAAAGTCGTCCGACAAATCAAAAAACAAAAAGAACAAAACCAGCAAGAAGAATGTGGGGAAAGCTGGCGGTGCTGGGGGCGAGCATCATCGCGCTAAAAAGAGCGGCGGAAGCAAGAGCAAGCAGAAGGGGAAAGATAAAAAGATGGACAAAAAATCGCACAAGCGCGATAAGGCTGGTAAGGGCAAGAAGAAGTCCAAATCCTCCAGCGACGATCGTGCGCACGGGGACGATCGCGAAGCAACGTCGAGCGGTGGTGAGGATGAAGAAGGCGCGGATGGAGGAGAGGGAAGAGTTGAATACCTCGGAGATGCGTCAAAAAGTGCCTCAAAGCCGATGCAAAAGCAGTCCAGGGACTCACGCCTTGCCGCTGCAACGCGATCAATGTCACGTTCGCCCAGCCCGGCCCGTTCGTACTGCTCTGACGGTCGCTCGGCACGCGACAGTGGCGAGGGGGAAGACGACCTTCCAAAGCAAGCGCACGATTCCACGCTTCCACCGACCCGATCGATCACTCCCGATATCAAGGATAAGTTTGATCTCATCAAAGAACGCCGGAATAGGGCGGCCGCGGCGGCTGCAGCAGCGGCCGAAAGCAAAGCAAAGGCCAAGCAGGCCAAAGCGAAGGGAAAGGAAGCAGGTAGCTCGGGAAAGAAGGGCAAATCGTCGACCAAGGGAGGAGGAGGTAGCAACCGTGGCCAGAAGCATGCGGTGGAAGAAGACAGCAGTGTCAATGCAAGTGCCTCACCATCAAGCGCTGGTGCCAAACAGCAGCAGAAAAAGCACCAGCACGTTTGCGACCCAGAAGACGGCAGCAAGCCTTCCAGTGAAAGTAAATCATCCAGCAAAGGCACCACCAGTGGTGGTGGCTCGAAGGGGAAGAAAAATCGCGATAAATCGACGGCTAATGGTGGCGAGTCTTCCAACGCGAAACCGGGCGACAAAAAACACTCACGCCCAGGTGCTGCTTCAGCTGACAGCACGAAGAAGGTGGACCGAAGCAACGAGTACGACTTCGTTGACGATGGCCCCGACACAAAGCTGGACAAGAACCACGCGAAGTCAGCCCTTGCTGCCAGCGGTGGTTCTTCCAAGGCGGGCAAAAAGTCAACGTCGGCGACAGCAACTGCGGCCGGACCGACGGGTTCAACCGCTCAGAGACATCCTAAAGCGAATTCAAAAACCATACCGCCACCAACGGGAAAAACGTCCAAAACGCCCGCTACGGCAGCGGGCGGTGGTGGTGGTAGTGCGGCTGGTGCAAACATGGAGGAGCTAGAGCTGGAAACCGAGCAGACACTGAAAGACATTAACAAATGGCTGGAAAACACGCCCCGGTTTCCCGAGTACAGCTCGGCCAGCAACTCGCCGTCGCGCTACATCATGGACGATTTCGACACGGTGCCGGTGAAGATCGAACCGGCCGACTTCCGCAAACCGATTCCCCTGTCGCAGCTGCCGGCGGCGAACGAAGCGGCCGCCAGCCCGCTACGTGGAGCAAGTCCCGGGCTGGCGACCATCGCAGCACCGCCGAAAGCATTCTCCCCTAGGTCGGCAGCCAGCTCAAAGGAGCCCAGTGGCACTGCAGCTGGCGCCGGCAAACAAGCGACCGGCAGCACGACGCCATCCGCCTCACACGCGAAAGACGCCTCCAAAGGTGAACCGGCGGGTTCCGATTCGGCCGGTGCACTAAAAGATTCTACCAACAGCACCGCTGCCGCAACGGGCAGCAAACCCGCCGGGCCGACGAGTCACACACTGTTGGGCCCTCCGCCGATCATACCGCCGCACTCGCAGAAAAAGGAACCCAAAGAACCGAAGCGAAAGTCGCTGAAGGAAAAGCTCTGCCAGCTGGGTGCGGGTGGGCGAAAGCGCGATTTGCACCATCATCGCACCACGATCGACCGGTTGCAGCCGGGCAAGGCCAAGGGCAACCTCATCGGGACGATCCAGAATCTCAACAAGCCGGACGAATTGTTCCCGCTCGGCGCGGGTGGCGGTGCTGGCGCGGGAGGCAGCGGTGCGGCCGGCAGCGGTGCCCTGAACAAGGTGAAGGAGGTGAAGAACTCGCTGATCGTGAAGACGGACGAGTCGAAGCCGAAGCTAAGCCTCGGTACCGTGCTTAATACGGAAGGGTTCGGTATCGTGCAGCAGCACAACTTTGCCGACGACGAGGACGATCCGAAGCGTAGCTCCTCGTTGCTGAAGAAGGACGAGGACGCTGAGGAGGACGAACTGCTGATCGGTACCGCAGCGATCGGTGCTGTAAAGCCCTTAATAAGTGCGTTGAAAACTGCAGCACTAGCGATCACCGGTGGAAGCTCTCCCGCCGGTAGCCGGGAGGGAGGATCGCTCTCGAAAAAGGATGAACCTAGCAACACCACGGCCGCGGGTGAGAAACCGGAACCGGCCAGCGATCTGGCGGTGGCCGGAGAGTCCAAAAGCAGCACCGTTTCGTCGGCAGCGGACAAGTTGTTCTCGCTGGAGGATGGAAAGCCGGGCAAAGCGGAGGAAGCGGCTGGAAAGGACGCGCTCAAAGGCAAGGATAAACCGTCCGCCACGCCCAACCTGAACGCATGGATCAAGGCGTTCGGTGCGCCGAAAAAGCCGAAGAAATCGGACGACACCGATGAGCCCGGCAAAGCGTCGCCGGCCAGCGATAAGAGCAAGCCGAACGAGAACACCTCCACCCACCCTTCGTCGAACGAATCGTCCAGCGGCATTGGCAGCCTGCCGACCATTCCCGGCAGTCTGGAAAGTCCCAGCTATCCCACGCTGCCAACCGTACCGCGGCAGCGAAAGGCCAGCACCGGGAGCACGGTTAGCGAGCGGTCCTCGTACAGCCAAGATCCGGACAGTCCCCGCATCGGTATCGACGAACGGCTCGGAGCGTATCCCGCCCCGTACCCGAGCCCGATCGGGGCGTCACCGATCATGACGTCGCCCAAGCTGGACGACACGCAGAAGAGCCCGTACCATCCACTGAACGGTGCGATCAAGGTCGGGTTCTATCAGGACACCACGCAGAAGAGCAGCCCGGAAAAGAGTTGCAGTCCGCGGGATCTACCCTCGCCGTATCCGCAGTACTCGCAGCATCTGTACACGTCCAACGCTGCGAACGCTACAGGTACCGGTAGTACTACCACAACCGCCGGGAACAATATTGCCCCCGGCGGAGGTTCCTCGGTGTACGGCAGCTATTCTGCGTATGGGACTACACCTGCTGGTATCGGGTCCACCGGTACAAACGTTAACCAGCCTAGTACAGCAGCGGCAGCAGCTACGGCAAGCAGTGTGGCCGACAGTTTCAAAGGTTACGGCAAAGAGCTTAAATCACCGGTCGATTTTTACGACCAGTACAAACAGCCAGCCTCGCAGGAGTCGGACTACAACTCGTCGATGAGCCCCAGTACAAATCCCAACTCTCCATATCACAACCCGGCATCATCGCCGTACCAGCAGCAGCCGAACTCGCCCTCCTGCTACCAGCAGCAGCAGCAGCAGCAGCCGCAAGCGTCCTCCTCCTCCCCGTACGGGCATCAACCGTCGTCGATTGCGTCGCCCGCCTCGTCGGTGGGTCCGCTGTCGCCGTATAATGCGCCGGCGGTACCGCACAGTCCGGCTACTGGACAGACCACGCCCTCGAGCGTCAGTGGCCACTCGCCGTACAACCCGGGCCAGGGGCAATCGCCCTACCACACCAATCAGGCCCCGTCGACGGCCTCGACGTCGCCATCGACCGGTACAGCGGTGGGCGGTGCTGCTGCCAGTGGTGGTCAACCTAAGCTGCAGTCGAAACCAAATACGCCGCTGCACCAAAGCCCCAACTCACCGTTCTCACAGTCAAACCAAAGCTCGCCCTACTCACAGCAGGATCCCAACTCGCCCTACTCCTCCCAAGGTGGCCAGCTCTCGCCGTTCCAGCCGATGTCCCCGAAACCCCAGCAGCCGGCTGCTCCGTCCGCTGCCGGCAACACCAGCAACAGCAACGCCAACAATGCGATTAAGCTCGCTCCCCCGATCATCACACCGCAGCAGGCCGCCGCTGCCGCTGGCGTGATACTTCCACCCGAATCTCCCGCCCATTCGCAAGCGACGACGGCCGCGACGATCGGTGTGCATCAGGCACAAAACCTGACCGGATCGGGTGGCAGTACGGGCACGGGCAACAACAGTTCTGCCCCCTCCAGCACGCCGGGAACGACGATCGCGTCCACACCGATGCAGCTGAACTCGCACCAATCGCCCTGGACGGCGCACCACAATCAGTACAACCCGTACCTGAACCATCCGGGCGAAACGGCCGGTGGGGCGGGCAGCATGTCGTCCTCGTTGCCCCCAGCACCGGCTCATATGCCACCATCTCAGCAGGGTCATCTTAGCAACGTGCACACGCATCCATCGCCCGCCCACACGCAGCACCAACAGCACCAACACCAGCAGCATCAGCAGCACCAGCAGCAGCAGCAACAGCAACAGCAGCAACAGCATCTACTGCAACACCACCAACAACAGCAGCAACACCAGCAAAGTCATCAACAGCAACACCAAGCAAATCATCAGCAAACGCCACACGGACATCATCTAGCGACGACACAGCAGCAGCAGCAAAGCCATCTTGGCAATCTACTGATGGGATCCAACAACAACCCCTACACTTCCACGTACGGTCGGCCGTACGATCTCAATTCGGCGTCGGCATCCAACACATCGTCATCAGCTTCAGCAGCAGCAGCAGCAACGGTGGGCGGATCGGGAACGACCGCGACATCATCCAACATTGATCACCATCATGCGCCGCCACATCATTCCCAGCAGCAACAGCAGCAGCATCTTCACCATCAGCAACACCAACAGCAGCATTCGGCGCAGCATCATCAACAGCATCCGAGTTTAAGTGGCATCAGCAACAAGAACAGCCCTAGCACGGCCTCAATCACCAACACTTCGAAAGTACCTGAAATGATCAACCTAGGCTATAGCGAACCTGATACCAATAGCAGCAAACCGGCGCAGGACGTTCCAATGAATATGGAATCTTCGGGTGGTTTGGGCAAGGAGAAAGCAGACGGTACGAAGGACAACAAACATTTGCAGCAGCAACAACAACAACAACAACAACAACACCAATCTTTCGATCATCATATGGGCATGAGTTACGGAAATCCGATGGATATTTCCATCAGCAAATCGAAGGCGTTCGATATGTTTAATCGTGCGGCGACGATGAATTTCCCGCGCGGGTTCGGTGCTCCGAGCATCCATCAGCCGGCACCCGCTGGCAACGTTGGGGCCAACAGCACCGGCGGCTACGATCATCACCGCTCGTTGTCACAGGCGGCCAACATGAACAAGGCGCACGATATGAGCGGTGGTGGAGCAGGTACGGCGGCGGCTAGCGTGTCCACCGCACCAACCGGCTACACCATGCAGCCGGCGGGCGGGAAACCTGCCAATCAACACCCAGCGGACCAGCTGCATCTGCCCCGCTACGATCAACGCAGTCCGCAACATTTGCAACAGCAGCAGCAGCAGCAGCAACAACAGCAACAGCACGGTGCAACATCCGCTTCCTCCGGGTCATCATCGCAACCAAGCGGCAGTGGCAACGCGTCGGCAGATCTCAGCAGCGCGGGTGGCGGCTACAAATCATACGGTGTACCGGCCCCTCCAGCCTCTTCCGCGTCGACTTCGCTGATGGACCCGGCAATACGCAATCTCACCTCCCTGTCCTCCCTCTACAACCCGGACCCGGACCGACTGCTCGGTGGTCCCGGTGCGCCATCCGCGACCACAGCCGGCGGCTTCTACGACAAAGGTATGCCGTCGACTGCGCACATGTTTGGCAAAAACCTGTCCCAGCCGCCGGTCGCGTCCTCCTCTGCTGCCACCACGTCGGCCCTGCAGCAGATGTTCAACAACACCATGGCGGCCACCACGATGGCAGCGTACAACGCCAACCGGGAGCAGCCGAACGTTGGCTCCTACGTGCCATCGCCCAACTATCACCATCCGCAGCAGCATCAGCAGCGGACCGACATGATGAATGCAGCCAACATCCAGCCGCAAAAGATGTCCCACAATGCCAACGTACCGTCGGCGTCGGGCGGCGGTGCCGGTAATGCGTCGGTCAGCAGTGAACCTGCGCCGCCACCGGCCAAACCCAAACGCTCGCGGAAAAAGAAGGACCAGCTAGCGCAGGAACAGGCAGCGGCGGCGGCGGCAGCAGCGGCGGCAGCGGCAGCGGCAGCAGCCCAACAGCAGCAGCAAACGCTGCATCAGCACGCAATGCATGCCGCCCATCAGCAGCAGGCGCTCGGTCCCCATCAAGGATTCCCCGCCTACCCTGGGCTAAAACCATCCAACTCTACCTCCTCCGGCAATGGTGGTGCGGGTGGTGCTGGCGGTGGTCCACCCGGCATGGGTTCGGCTTCCTCTGCGCCCGGTGCCGTTGGGAATCCGGCGAGCAGCGCGGAAACGTCCGCCATCTCGCTGAAAACGGCCAACATCGTTCCCGGCAGCGCGTTCAACTTTGGCCCCGGGCCGGCCGGGCTCGGTCTACCACCGGGTGGCCTTTACGGTGACACGTCTGCCAGCACGTACCTGGAGGAGTCGTACCGCAACTCCCAAAATCCGTACTACCTCCCGCCCAGCCATCGGGGCACAACGGCGGCGGGCTCGGGTGGCACCGGTACCGAGGCCGACAAGCTTGGCAACCCGATCGGCTCCCAGGCTACCCCGCCCGGGTCGGTAGCGGCGGCCGCCGCGGCCGCTGCCGTTGCCTCCGTGCACGGCCCACCGCCACCGACCGCTGCCTCGCCGTACCATCAGTTCCTGGCTTCGCATCACGGCACACGCCCGTACCAGTTCATGAACCAGTTTGATCCACTACACCAACAGTACCTGCGACAGGAGGAGCTTCGGGCACAGATGATGATCAACCAGGGGCTTCTGGGCGCGCCGGGTGCCGCTCCGCCCGGTGCGTACGGACAGCCCGGTTACCATCATCCCGCGATCGGTATGCACAAACCGTACGACGCGATGAACAGCATGAACCGCTCGCCCTTCCTATAACATCCGCAACCACCGGTTGGGGGTGAACTTTTGGGGAAAACGGCACCAGTTGGGACAGAGATGAATGGGAGCGAATGAAAACAAACAAAAAAAACGATGTCCCCCTTCTCGTCCTGCATGCAAAGTAAAAGGTTTACTTCAGTTGACATTATCATCCGTTCTAAGAACGATGTACGAAGGGTAGAATGAGTTTGTGCAACCTAAAATGCTTTGCGCATTTGTATTGATGTTTTCTATTTTGGGGGATTTTGGCAGATTATTTCACTTCTTCTAACCTTTTGCACAGAGTGGAATAAGAAAGGTAGTGATGTTTCTTCAATAATTCATTAAAAACTAAGCAAAAAGCACCTATCACATATTGCAAGGGTCCACCGCTAATTGTCTCTGAAAGGTTTAATTTGCAAACATTTACTTCAATTTAGTATGTAATGTTTTTGACCTCTCTATCTTATTTTCTTTTTTTTTTCGTTTTGTCATCAGTCCAGACCGTTTTTATTTCTTGTTGTCCCTAGTTTTGTATCATTGTTATGCAAATGTTGCAAGATATTGTACGTTGCTTATACAATATGTTTATTCGTCCCAGTAAGGAACAGGGAAAACAATCATCAATAAGTTGAAGTATTTTTCCTTACGTGTTTTTTGTATTGTCTTTCCGGCCGGAACTGTGTTGGAATAACGTTGAATTGTCTCATAAAACTACAAAACCTGTGTATAGTTGTAGATTCGTTCACATTGTGCAAATGTCATGTTTATGCCTCGTCTTGGACGATGATGCAGTGATTGCGTGATAAATGTTTGTCGCTGCTAAAGGAAAAGCGGCTCTTATTCCTAGCGGCTATTATCCAATTTTGGTGTGTGGTGTCTCAGAATGTTAAAAACTGCAAACGGCTGGGTTTTGTATGAATTATGTTGTTTTTAATAACGTAAATTAAGTACTCAGTTATGTACAGTTTGTGGAGTATAATTTTGGTTTTTTTCGTTGTTATGGTCTTAAATGTACACACACACACACACAATTGAATATTCTCAGAATTGGTCGAGTGTGAAGGTTTCAAGGGCGAAAATATCAGACAGCACTTAACTTTAGCCTCAACTTGTCGAAGCTACTTAGCCGCGATTCTGCTTAAGTTCTGCTACATAAATATGAATTAACTAGTTCCCTTACTACCAAGAAGATACATTACCACATTCCCTCGTTGAGTTTCCTTCACTTTTTAAACAGAAGTATCCATTAATGGTAAAACATATTTCATCAGTAACCGTAACACTCACAAATAATACCAGTCGATAGTTCGAATAAGTAAATATTGAAGAATATTCTATTATAACGCAAGCATATGAAAACAAAATGGTAACCATTTCGTTTAATACAGTAAAAGAGCAGCCACTCGCCACCCCCCAGCCCCTGTACTGTACGCCTTATTCGTCAGCGTAACTTCCACCAAAAAAAATTTGTGGAAACGGTTCATCATCGTTTGTCTGCATGCAAACAGAACATAGGAAACTAGAAGTTTATCGATCTAAGCTAATGGAGAATTTAAAAAAACACAATAATCAAACCCCCGAGCAAAGCGTAACGAGATTAGTGAGAAAGAAAGAGAAAGAGATAAAAAACAGATATAAAAGGCAACAAATTTGTTAGGTGTTGAATAATAATCAAAATTTGACTATAGGATCTATTTATATTTGAAAATTTATATCATTGCTACACGATCTGTATCTGGATTCTGATCCTTGTTGTGATCTTTCTGTACGGGTCCTCCCCTCAGCACGTTTATCAATCACATGCGTGAAAGAACAAAAATTGTGTATTTTCTCTTACTGTGGTTATACAATTTTCATTTCTTTATTTTTTATGTGTGTGAACAAAAGTAGAAACTGAGCGGACGGAACAAAAACAGATAAATTGATCATGTTCGCTTTTCCTTTTCTTCATCTTATGTTCTTTGTTTCTAGCTCTCTTTCTCTTTCATACAATTAGACCGAGGGCATTGGAGAAAATGTAAAAAGTCGTTTTTTAAAAGCACATCAGTAGTTACAGCAACACACACATTAGACGATGACGATCGAAATGAACATTGCGATCGTTTAGGTTTCTTTTTCACCTTAGTAAGCCTTTTTGTAAATACATTTAGTCGGATAAAGAGTGCGATCCGATCGCTCTTGGTAATACGATCTGTAGGCGGCGAACCTTCTCCCACGACCAACTGTAGCGTTTTCTTTGCTGGAAAGGAAACCTTACACACACTATGAACTCTTCCGTTCCTTGTATAGATGTTGTGCGTACTGGTGTGCGTAGGTTAAGCTAATAAACAACTTGTTAATTATTAGAACAAAAGAACAAAAAACAGGCATGCGCGCAGTCTGTCGAATTAGCGTAATGTGATTCAAGGCGAATCACAAAAAAATCGTTTGACAAAATGCGATTTTAGGGAAGAACATTGCTATAGCCATCGGAATATATATTAGTTAATACACGTTTTAAGTATAGACTCTCCTACACCTCCACAGCGTTTCACACCAGTTGGGGATGTGGGCGAGTGCGTACACAAAAAGAATCGTATTAAGTGGGTAGTATAAGTTATTAAACGATACAAGACAACACAACAATTGTACGCAACAACGGCATAAAGAACTGTTTTCGAAACCGTACATCTAGTGTAGTGCAAACCCGTGCGTGTGTGTGTGTGTGTGTGTTTGTAGGGATAGTCGTCAGCTGTGTGTGCCTGTCGTCGTGTGCGCATTTCATAATTGCTGTGTTAAGGATAATTAACAACAGGAGCTAAATTACCCCTTACAGGAAAAGAAAATAATTCTAGCAAAAGTTAATTCACTAACGCATATGTTAACTGATGATAATAGCGCGTTTGAGTTGCTTTGAGTAGCAAACGTTGTAGAGCAAACAAACCAACAGCATCCACCACAAAAAGCCTTGTTTGGTTAAGAAAGCTGAAAGATTTTTTGTTGTTGTAATGCTTTCGGAATTTGAAGGGGTAGTTAAAAACAAAATTCGACAAAAACAATATACATATTCAGCATAAACATAGGAATTATGCAGTGAGAGATATAAACAAGGAAAACACGGCAGATCAAAACAAAAAAGCAGCAAACGCAAGATGTAATCAAGATACATATATCTACGTTAAACGTCCGTTTTTTTTTCTTCATCGCTTCAGTCACTCTTATGTTGTAATCCCATATTTTAATGCAAAATCGATTGTAAAGTGTGAAACAGTAGTGCAAACAGAGGTAAGAAGTAAGCGAACATCGCAGACATGTAAGACATACATACCTACATACAAAACACATTAAAAAAAAGAAAACAAACAACACACACCGCGAAAAATAAGAGAAAATATAGTGAATTTAAACAAACAACACGAAGTCAACGAATACGCGAAGAGAACGATCATCGTACGAAAGAAATCAGGTGCATTGAGCTGTATTGATCCGGACCAGAAATGTAAGTGTCATTAGTTTTCTTTCTTTTTTCTTAATTGTTCCTATGAATCCAGGACTTATACTTTTAAGGTGAACAAACGAACCTATAGATTACGAATCGTAAAGAATTTTCGGACGAAACATAGTCGATGAAAAACATGAGCCGTAAGTCGTTTTTTTAAACCAAAGTCGGTTTTATCTTTTTTGACACGCCAGTCCTGAGATGTACAATTTGTTATCCACTGTCTATTATTTTAGTCTATTATTTTTTAACATTTGGAAGAATTTTCTTCAATAATTATAAAATGGTTTCCCCCACGAATTATTGGTTGGTTCCCATCAATTTTTAATTGGTTCCCATATTTTTTTGGTGCGTTCCCACGATTTTTTGGCCGATTCCCAGAATTTATTGGTTGAATTGTATTGATATCCAATCGGACGATACCAATAAATCATGGAAACGAACCAAAAATCTATGGGATACAATGAATAAATCGTGAGACGAGCCCAAAAAATTATGGGAACTGACCAATAAATCCTGGTAAACCCTGTATTGAAGATAGCTAGGTTCGAGAAATCTCTCTCTCTCTCTCTCTCTCTCTCTCTCTCTCTCTCTCTCTCTTTTCTCTCTGTTGTTGGTCAGCTCATGGTAGAGCACGTCGGTGTGACATGGCCCGTCCAACAATCATTCTCCAGGATGCTCGGTCCCTGGCTGCTGCCTCCCATCCATGCAGACACCCGATCTCCGCCAGGTGTCGCTTCACCTGATCCAGTCATCGAGTTCGCTGTGCTCCCCTGCGCCTTATTCCGAACTGGAGATCGCTGTCGAACACCTTCTTGGTCCGGCATCCTCATGAAATGCCCCAGCCGATGTATCCTGCCAGCCTTAGCTACCGTCAGGATGCTCGGTTCGCCGTACAGCTCAGCAAGCTCGTGGTTCAACCTTCTCCTCTACGCTCCATGCTCCAACACCGCCAACGATGGTCCAGAGGATGCGTCGCTCAAACATGCCCAGAGCGTTTGCATCCTCCGCTCGGATGGTCCAGGACTTGTTGCCGTAAAGGATCCCGCGGGCGAATCAATGTGCGCTGTATGTAGAGTGTCGTGCAGTCTAGAAGTCGTCTAAATCTGAAGTCCATAGTTTGTACGATTCTACTGCACAATCCATCTCCGGATTTCACTGCTGATTCGGAGTGACGTTCTGAAGTAACGACCGTCCCAAGATAGTAGAACTCCTTTACCACCTCGAGGTTGTCACCGTCAACTAATACACTTTCGGGATTGAGCCTTTGGCCGGAAGGTATTTCGTCTTCGTCGCATTGATACTTCGCCTTCGTTTGCTTATTGTTCTGCATTATATTTATAGATTGGGACATCGGCATCTCCATGATAATAGGTACTTGGGTCGTATGCAGCTACGATTATATCGATAGCCGCAAAGGATCCAAATGTACTTGTTAACGATCCATTCTCATCGAGATTCCGGACAATGGATTGTACTTCTGAAAGTTCTGATTGCAATGCCAGCACTGATTCTGATTCCGGGGCCAAATTCGATTCCGGAATTGAAGTCGGCTCTTTAATTTTAATCGATACCAAAATCGGAAACTGCTTCGGTATTGGAATCGATTACAGCATCGTTTCGATTTCGAACTCCCAACACTACTCCTATACCTAGTCAGATCGGAGGCATAGCTATGACGGTTGCAGGTGCATCTACGCTTATCAATCTCTATCAATATACAATTAGGTACATGCCCTATGTCATCCGATTGATGTCATATAGAAACAATATATTGACATGTTGAGAAACGATCAAAAACAACTTCATCCTCGATTCAATAACTCTCCCAACGTACCAGAATGTGCTCATTAGATTGTCATTGGATTTGTTTACAGCAATAGTTTTGTGTAATTCATAAACAACTTTCACCCCACTGTTTAGTCGGGTCCTCAGTTCTGGAGACTTCTGTCTTACCCCTTCTGAAGGCCCACGACTCGCTCTCGCTCTCTGGATGCTGATACCATTGCAGTGAGTCATTGTGTGTAACTTCTGTTGCCTTTCTTTGCAGGTCTATGCAACAAGTGCATAAATTGCGCACACATATAGCTCACCGGACTAGTAGAGCCAATGCATCGGCAATCGCTTTAACGCCCATTTTCTTCTCGCTCCTCGTTTCGCCACCCCCCATGGAAAAGAAAGTGCATTCTTCTTATCAACGCGTCGCCAGACCCAGAACAGACATAAGCACACGGTGACGATTCTCGTCCACCATCAGCAGCAGCAGCAGCAGCAGCAGCAGTAGCAATCTTATCGATGACGGCTTCCCAGATTCTTCTCTCCGCATGACCGCTGATAACCGCCGAGCGAGTGTGGCTGGTCCGTCCAAGGAGCTTCATGGGATGAATCGACTTCGGTTGGTTTCAGTACGGTGCCATACACGCCACGGCGAGGTTCGTTCTTGATCGATCGTTGTACTAGAAAGTAACAGAAAGTGCGTTTATTTCAGTACCCTATGTTCTGTGGTGTGCTGTTGTTATATTGCCCATCGGAATCTCTTCAATTTGGAATTCGGGCGTTTAACGGGCGGGCTACCCACTCCGGCTACTTCGTGTTTCATTGTCGAGCAATTCAGGGTCGTAGTGTAATTGAACTTGCGTTGTAGGTTTCTAGCGGCATCGTTTCAAGCCAGCTGCTAACTTGATTGAGTGATCAATTAGTCTTAATGTGGGGCTAGAGAGAACACACATGGTCCGTTGCTTCAAGGCCTGTGTGGTCAGCGTGATCTTTGAACGTGGTTACATTCCGGCGAGCCAAAACCCTTATCGTTTTGCCGGTACCAATTTACCGCTTTCCGTATATGTGCAATCGTATTTATAGAAAAACGATTGATAGTGATAGGCGGGCGACGATTATCCACCATCGCTCACAATTACACGCTCGCCGTGCTGGTACCCACAACTGATTGGTTTCTTATCGGCTGTCTATAGTAACAGGGCATGGGAAGATGTAGAGTAAAAGAAGTTTGTTTTGAAAAAAAGTGCTCAAAAAGATTAACTCGTGCCTCGTCGTCGCATCAGCTCTTTCTACATGAACCCTTTAGCGATAGGAAGAGAGTGCAACCAGATGCCACCAATTAGCATATTCCAATTACGGAGTGTCGCTGTGGTTCTTACTTTTTTTTTCTTCGTTCTGTAATCATTTCACAATACTCTGCAACAAAATGACAAAAAGGCGGTAGAAATTGCAAACTTTGCGCATGGATTGGTATGCGCAAAAAATCCTCTTTTTGGTGCATTTGATAGAGAAATGTTGAGTGAATGCATGATGAATTGTGTACAAAATGCGTACTTTTGATACTGATGTTGCGATTTGATGCATTCAGGCTTATGATCGTTCTGGTCTGACAGCCATCTCGTTTTCCAAATCGGTGCAATATTGTATTATAAAGTGTATTTTAAATAAACATTTTAAGATTCAGGCATATTTCAGTACAGATCAGTACAATAATTAATATTGGTACGACATGCTATTTACTTTACATACAGATTATTTGGCAACAGCTTTTACCCTTCTTTATTTACTACAATTAACAAAATACTGCAGCGTACTTCAGTACTTCACAGCAGCATACAGCTTTACCCGTTGTTTAGAAAATAATTTCAATTACAGTTTATTTATTTTGCTTTAAACCAGGCGGGCACGTTTGTAAAATCAACACGAACAATTTAATCTCTTGCGCGTCCACTTGTGATTTTCAACGGTTTTCCACGCGCGACGGCGCAACATCAAAACCACGTGCGAAGGGATACCACCGTCCGTCAAACTTTGCGATTGCAGGGGGTTTAGTTGTAGGTCCCTCCAGGCGCTATGGATGAGTAAATTTGAAGACGGATTTTGTTCACATTAAAACTGTGGGATGTGGTAGATTTTTTTAGAATAAAAAGTTGCATTTTAGTGAACAACAACTTGTTAAAAAAAATTCGCCATTAAACTATATTTTACATAAATAACACAAACGTATAAATCACAACCAAAAATAACATTATCCAACCCAACACAAACAACTTTGGGAAAAACATTTAAAAATTGAAATTTGAATTTATTGCTACATTAATTTATCGAAATTAAATTAAATCATATCCATGCACAATCACGCGTAAAGGTTAACCGACGACCCCTGTAACCTTGTGCCCTACATCACATCTGTCAACCTGCATCGTTACACACGATAAATCCTTCGTGGTGTTGGTTACAGGCCGTCCGACAGCAAAGAGTGTGTGTTGCATAATTGCCAAACCGCAAGCACGGAGACCGGTCGGTGCAGCTGCCAAGCGCACTTAGTGTGTTGCATTCTGACTCTACCCTTCGTCGCGGACGCGTACGCTTCGCGGTAAATCTGTCCTGGGATCTCGTGGCCGGTGTTGTTGCTCAAGCCCGACGCACTTCCCGTCCGCACTGTGTTGTCGTACGTTTGCAAAGAGAGAGTGAAAAAAACACGACAAAACATAAACAAACGCAACACCGCGAAACGTTGTGTACCGGAACGAGTAGAAAGTGTGGTTTCTATTACATGTGTTTACGTTGTAGGTGTAACCCGTCGGCGACCATTTTCATTGAAAAACATGCCGAAAATGAACTGAAAACAGTGGCAGAAAAGTGCGTGTATGTGTGTTATATATGTGTGTGTGTACGTATATCGGTACTGTTAGAATAGAGTGAAATCCTTCGTTTCGAGAGTCTCCTTCCCACCAGGAGCTACCGTTTGCCAACCAATATTTGGCCCAATATATCTACCCTAATTTCGGAAAGGGGTAGAACACGCCACGAGGGAACGAAGGCGCCCCGCCCCGCTGGCTCATGATTATATTTCACTGTCGTAGGCAGTTTTAGCTTCGGTTCTTTCGCCCGTTTCGTTCGTGCTGAAGACGCAGCAAGAAGGCATCCAAAATGGTAGAGATTAACAAGAAACTGTTGCCCATGAAGGCACACTACTTCCTCTTCAATGCAGGTAAGCTATCTTCTTCTCGTTCATCCCCCTCAAAAGTCCAAAAGAACGCTGCGACCATGCAGCATCTTCCAGGTGTGTGCGCCGCGCGGGACGGCACAACAAATGATTTACGACGACTACCCCGGTAAACCGGTTTGTCCGCGAAGCAACGGAAGCGGTCGGAAGAATTTCGGTATTACACCACTTTTACACGAGCTATTTTCGTTGGCCGTTGTTGCAGTCGCACTTCACATATTGTAACCATTAGCTGCCGATGGGACAAAGAATGCGTTTAAAATAGATATACTTGCAACATAGTTATGCAAGAAGTACCGAGTTTGTCCAAATCGCTCTACTATTACACATAGTAAAATCGGGCGTTTCACCAGCCCTCCCGAATGGGCCCAAACGCAGGGCTACACACACTATCACACTCACACACCCCATGACACGTGCTGGTCGTACATTGACACCGGCACCGGTAGCGTTACATACATTCTTATGCTCTCTTTTGCTTATGCGCGTGTCTTTCAGGAACGGCTCCAGTAGTGCCTTTTATGCCGACGCTCGTGCGGCAGCTCGGCTTCTCTACGGTGATCGTCGGAACGATCTACACGGTCCTGCCGATCGTGGGCATGCTGGTGAAGCCCCTGTTCGGCATCATTGCCGATCGGTTTCAGCGCCAGAAGCTGCTGTTTCTAATCTTTCAGGTAGGTGTTGCTGCCAGTGCTGCAAAAAGTCACTGTCAATGTAATAAAAAAAATCTGACCGAAACAAAATCCATGTCAGCATCACGTACTCAATTGTGATGATCAGAGGTGATACTCAGAACGATTGGTGTGACCAATACATCCTTCATGACATTTTTGCGACCATCGCTTAGTCGGTAACTGTGTCATGTCTTTTTTAACTGTGATCAACACTGCAAAATGTCACTGACATAGTCATGACAAATTCCTGCTGAAACAAAATGGTGTCAGCGACACGAGCTCTACTGTGATAATCAGAGGTGAGGCTCAAACAGCTGGTGCGGCCATCACATGACGGTGTTGTTGTGCGGTCATATGTTGTGCGACCTGCTCTTGGTCATTCACTTGATCGCGACATTTTGTGGCGGTGATCATCACGATGGTCTTGGGAGATATGCGGTGCTTGCGAGTGGTCCCAAAAAACATAATGAAGATATTTTCTCACTCTGTTTGACCCAACAGGCAATCAAAGCAGACAGAGCGGGAAAGCATGCTCATTTTGTTGCTTGAGGCCACACATCCCAAGAATGTTGTGATTATCACCAACAGAAAATGTCGTGACCAAGTGAGTGATCACGAGTTGGGTACCAAACAAAATGTCACCAACCATATGATTGATCCACCAACTGTTTGAGACTCATCTCAGATCATCTCAGTTGTGTACGTGAGCTGATTTGAGCTTCGTTTCAGTTTCACAGCCAGAAAAAAATATGATTATGCTTGAGCCGGCATTAAGCAAAGCTTGTCGGTCAGTGTATCGCGTTTGCCTCAAGCATTCACATGTCGCCTTCGGCATATCATGACGCACTTTCAATGAGTATCAGCAATAAGCATCAAGCAACCACGGATATGTTCATTGTTTTCGTTCGTGAACATCACGTGATGCTCATGACATTTTGTAGCGCTGGTTGCTGCTGCTGTTATCCCAATGTTTCGCCAACCTCTTTTCCTCCTATTTTACACTCTTTTTTTCTCTCTCTCTCTCTCGGTCGTTGTAGATCCTTACAGCCGTTCCGTTCTTTCTGATCATGTTCATCCCGGCGATCCCGCAGGACTCGACCGTCACATTCCACTGCCACAACGGGGCGGCCGACCTGAAGTACTGCCCGGACAATGGGACCAGCATTGACGCGTGCCTGGTGGAAAGCATCACCACGAACGAGAGCAACGGCACGCTGCTGTGCGATATGGAGTGCCGCACCGAGCCGTGGATGTGGGACACGGTGTGCAAGTACTGGAACGTGTCGGCGTACTGCGACGAGAAGAACATACCGGCCGATCGCATCCTCCGACTGACGGGCGTCGTGCCCAACAACCACATCAATCTGGTCGACGAGTGTCTGTACTTTATGCTGCGCGAGGGCCAGATGGACGGCGACCGGGTACCGCTGTACTGTCCCGCGAACACGACAGACTTCCGGACGAGCTGCCAGGTGCAGTGCAACAACGAGCAGGTGATGGGTGCGATCTCACACTCGAAGATTGCCGACGGCGACGTGACGGGGCTGTATCAGTTCTGGTTGCTGTTCCTGTTCCTGATCGTCAGCTGGGCCGGTATGGCCGTGGTGGTTAGCGTCGGCGATGCGATCTGCTTCGAGATGCTGGGCGACAAGCCGCACCTGTACGGCAACCAGCGGCTGTGGGGTTCGATCGGCTGGGGCACGGTGTCGCTGTTTGCCGGCTTCCTGGTCGACACGCTGTCCGAGGGCAAGCTGACGAAGGACTACACGATCGTGTTTTACATGACGATCGTGCTGATTGGGTTCGATATGCTTTGCTCCTCCAAATTGCAGGTAGGTAAACGAACCGTACAGCGGATGAAGCCACGACTAATTGCATTTCTTTTTCTTGCCATGTTTTAGCACACCCAGACACGCCTGTCCACCAACATTCTGAAGGATGTTGGCAAAATATTTGTCAACTTCCGGATTTGTGTCTTTTTCTGCTGGTGTGTGCTGATCGGCTTCGGAACGGCACTGATTTGGAACTTTTTGTTCTGGCATTTGGAGGATCTGGCCAGCGCCCAGGAAGGGTAAGCGTGTTGCTGTTGTGTTTCTCTGCGACGGAGCACAAATAAAAGGTTCTTTCTTTCTCTTCATCCCCCACCCCCCACCCCCCCTCGCTAGATGTGGCCATTCGACTTGGATTAAAACGCTGGAAGGCATCATCATGTCGATCCAAACGTTCGGCGGTGAGCTGCCATTCTTTTTCCTGTCCGGTTGGATACTGAAAAAGATTGGCCACATCCACGCGATGAGCCTGGTGCTGCTTGGGTTCGGCGTACGCTTCCTGCTGTACTCGCTGCTGACCGATCCGTGGTGGGTCATACCGATCGAGTTCATGAACGGCATCACGTTCGGTCTGTTCTACGCAACGATGGCATCCTACGCCAGTATCGTTGCACCGCCCGGCACAGAAGCAACCATGCAGGTAAGGGCAATGCAACGCATCAAGAAGCGCCAGTCTTCTACAGTTAATCGTTGAATTTGTTCTCCCTCCAGGGACTCGTGGGAGCAGTGTTCGAAGGTGTCGGCGTCTCCCTAGGCAGCTTGCTGGCCGGCAATCTGTTCCATCGTATCGGTGGCAGTGCAACGTTCCGCGCGTTCGGCACGGCGGCGCTCATACTCTTCGTGCTGCACGTCGTCGTGCAGAAGCTGACCGACCGCTTCAGCAGCCAGGGTAAGCAAAAGCAACAGAAAATGAACGGCTTGACGGACGTTAAGCTCAAGGAAAACGGAACGCATTGCGGGTCGGGTGGCGGGCTGGGCGAGAACGGTCTCTCCAACGGACAGCTGGGCAAAACCGGCTCCATCCTGTCGGAGTCCACCGTGCAGGAGGTGCTGCACGAAACCGACCATGAGCAGGACCAGCTACACGATTGCCCCCCCGCCAGCCGGGCAGAAGGGCAGAAGAATGCCTTCAACGGGAACGTGGCCGGACACGAGGGAGAAAAGCAGCCGAACGGCAATACGGCTGCCGCCGCCGCCGCTGTCCAAGGCCAGCTGTACGAAGTGCCATTAAATTAGGTTGGACGGGAGGGATCGCTTCTTCCTCCTACTATGTTGTCCTTTCAACAATTCAACATGATATTACACATCCGGGCAAAATGGAAGGGGGTTTGGAAAATCAATTAGTTGTAAGCGCTGGGGAAGCCCTTCACGCCCGCGTACTGATACCATTTACATTCTCGCAATCTGCCACAACCATTGCCACGACCACACATACAACACACATACAAACGCATACATCCGTACACACAAAAAAAGACCACTTCACCTCACCAAATCCTTCCCATCGAACGGATTATGGACGTACAAAGAACGGCGGTTCAGTTTTTTTCTTCCGGTAACTGATTGTTAGTTTGCGATAAGTTTGCATTTATGTCTTTTGTTGGTTTTTGATTTTGACGGTCCCCTATCTTTCTTCCTGCTATGATGTTCGTAGACTAGCATTGTGTACAAGTAATAAATACGATTTATAATTCATCATTAGTTGCTTCCCTGCCACGTTGAGTAGTTCATTTACCGGACCATGCGACGACACGCGTTCTCTGACAACATTATGAAATAATATAAAAGAAACAACAAAAGGGAGGTTTGTTGCCCTAAACATGGTTGCAATCAGTAACAAATGAAATAGGAAGTACAAAAACAACACGTTTTTCGCTACCATTGCTACCGTAGTACAAAGCGCTTCAATCAACACGTCTCTTTCGTACGCAACCACAAGCCATCTCGCCCCAGACGCAAGGTGGGTGTCAATTACAATACGTTTCTTTTACCGTACCACTGCGTACACCGTGTGTTTGCTCGTATGTTTGTTGGTTGCTTTATTCAATTTCCATTTTTGTAGAGTTGATTTAGTGCTGCTACCCTTTTTGCGAACCACACTCTAGACAAACTCCCTTCAGAACGCTTCGTCTCCATGATTGTGCATGAACTGCGAACAATAATTAATGATGCCCTGCTTCGCCACTACTCCTGCTGTCCAGATGTGCGAGTGATTGCTCTTTCTTTCCCAACGTTTGGCAGCTAAATGTACCCGCGGACAACATTGTCTCCTATCGGAACGTAGCGCGCAATAATGTAGCTTACGGTGCACTTTTATATCTGTAAACAATCGCCATCACACCCACTAGCCGGCAAGATTGTCACTATCTTCTGTCGGCGACGCGCTTTAAAACAATTAACAAGCGTCTCTGCGTCCATTCGATATCTCCTCTAATTGCACCCAACACGGAGACGGACACGGAAAACGCTCCACGTGCTAGTGTTGCTGCCACGCTTAAACCACGTGTTTCACTCGTGATGGTCAAATTGAAACCATTAAGCACCCCTCTTTAGGTTCAGCACACAAAATGTGTGCATGTGTGTGTGTTAGCATATTTAGTTTGCTTTTGCAATTCCTCTTATTTATTCGTTAATCTTTGATATGCTTTTACCTAGCGTGTGGTCCTCCTTGTGTAATTTTCCTTTCTTGAGGTCGGGGTTATTTCCTGCATGAAAAGCAGCATGTTACTTAGATCTGTCGTTTACTCTCTTCTGTTCTCTCAATACGCTTTCTTTCTTTCTTAAATAATTTCCCTGCTTTTCTCTATTTGTTGCAGAAACGCGTCCCGGTTACGCACCACCAAAGGAGGCGCTGGAAAACGTAGAAGACGATGAACCGATCGTGCCCGGTGGCAGCTATCAGAAGTAATGGAATGGAAGGAACGTTCACTAGCGCCACACGCGGCCGAATCTTATTTCATCGTGTCCTGTCGTGTCTCTGACTATCGTTTTTTTAAACACTGACGAAATGCATTTAACTAACTTTATCCTACAAGTGAGACACATTCCAGTGCGTGTATGTGCGTGTGCGTGTGCTTAGAATAGATACGTGTGTGCATGTGAGTAAACGGGTATATTGGGCATTATTGCAGAGATCAGGTGTGTTTTTTTTTACAATATTTACCAATAATAGAAGTAGAGTGAAATAAAGCTCATTACATAGTAGAAGAAACGACACGAAAAGCGGGCATTACTATTTTGATTACAGGTGTTTACTTTATTTTGATTGTTCACCGTACTAGCGCTCCCTGCGCTCTTAACAAGTGTAACGGTAAAATCCCAACTTTCCCACGTTTTTTTGGAAGATAAAATATTAGACTTGTCTATGATTTGTTTTTACCTCTTTTTGTTTTAAGTTTTGGCAATATCGGTGTGGCAATCATACAAACACGACACACTCCAACCAATCATGGACCCTTCCTTCAGGCACGGTTGACACACTCATTTTTTATTTTTTTTGCAACAAAGTTGCAAAACGGAGACCTTTTATCGCTTCCAAACAGCTCCCACCTGTTCTATGGTTGCTTTGTTGTGTTAAAAGATTGCTTCGTTGAGAGGGCAGTGCATCATCATTAGTCTTGCTTGCTTCCTGCCTCTGTCTTTAGTCTTCCAACAAGGGGTGGGGAGAATGGGGGACAAAAGTCCCCCGATCAATGTCGTTAATTAAATGCGATTTGTGTTTTTCAAACAGTAATCGGGTTGGGATTGCTGATTACCACTTCCACTGCTCCCTGCTGGCTTTGAGCGGGAAACGGCATTAAGATTTCCGTGGGGTTCGTTTACTGTTCCCAACCAGCGATTCTTCGTAATGCAGCTGTTGCAGCTTCGTTGCACATTGGTTCACCTTGAGTTCCTGGATTTCCAACGCTTTTGCCTGTGGAAAGAGAATGAATAAACAAAATTATGCATTTTCAACAATACACAGCAAAGGCATTCTTATTATTCACCCTGAGATTCTTTGTTCGTTGATGAATTTGATGCATTTGCATTTTAATGCGCGCCACCTTATCTTTGTAGGCTTTCGTCTTGAGCACCTGGAAGTGTGAACCATTTCGTAAAAGGTTAAAGGTCAATATTGGACGAGCTTTACAAACTAAACAAGGTTGTAGCAACAGGCTACATTGAGCAGGGTTTTTAATTATTATGTTTTTTTACCAGGCAGAAGAAAAATTAATCTTTTAAATTCATGAGTAAGTGTGTGAATTGAACAAAAAAATCAATTTACAGCTACAACGTTTTAAGTTGTTTCAACAAACGCTCATCGTTAAGCGCCATTTGTATTTGTGTTGAGAAACTGTACAAAGATGGCCGGTATTTTGCTAATATCCGAGCTAACGTTCGTGTGCATTTTCACGTAGTTCAAAAACTGTCGCCGATGCCGGTTCAGCTGCGCCACGCTCATGTTCGACGGGACTTCCGCACGCATGCCCGCCTGCGGTATCTCTACCGGGCCGTCCAGGCCAATTTTCCTTGCCGCCGCTATCTGATCGATGATCGTCTGCGTACTTTTGTCCAGCTCGAACAGAAAATTGGTCGCACTCAGTGGCATCTGAAATGGGGAAATATTTCAAATAAAACCCTCTTCTTTGTCTTGTTGTTTACCCTTCCGCTCACGTACATTTTGCGTGGCCAAATTCGGAGGCAGCGGGGCCTGTTCGTACAGTGCGCTGTGGATGCGCGCCAGCTCCATCTCCTCTCCACCGTACACGGTAAACAGGGGTCGATCCCAGCGGCTCGTGTCCTGCGGTTCCTCGTACCGCTGGCAAAGAGCATCGAACGTTTCCGCATCCAGTTCCCCGCTCGAGGAACTCTGTACAATCTCCTCCCTGCGAGCATTTCGCTGCTCAACCGTCATGGCACAGTGTACCGTGCACTGGGTCGTACGGGCGTTTTTGTTCATGCAGAAGATTTCGTACCGATAGCCCTTAATGTAATTCGTCCCGTCCATGATGACCAGCGTCGACTTGGTGAGCAGCTTCATCGCTTCCGATTTCAGGCTGGCACGGATTTGCTTTTCCTTTCCCGTGTCGGTGAAGCTCTCCTTCACGCCGCACCCGGACCGAGCGATGCAGTCCGCTTCGGACACGATGTGCACCGGCCCTTTACCCAGCTCGGTAAAGTATGTTTCCAGCTCTTTGGCGCGGCTTGTTTTCCCACTGCGCGGCAGGCCGGTGATTACGATGAGAGGCATTTTTGCTGGAGATTGAGATGAGTTTTAGCCTGCCGCACTTTTGTTTTGGTAAACACTTGGGCCTACACGTTGAGCACTTTGACAGATCCGTCGTGAGACGTCAACAAACAGATGGGTTTCGTGACGCAAGCAGAACAAATTATGCATTTTGCGGGGTAAACGAACACTTCTTCTGATAAATGTTTTTTATCGTTTCTTTTACGATAAAACAAACACGCACTGTCCTATAACGTATTCACCGTGGAAAACTCACCATTCATTACAAATCTAATCGCACTTCTTTTTGACTCACAATAATAGTAAAATGTTGCTCAAACGCAGGCCAATCAAACGGCCAAAAACGACATGCTTACCATTTCGTTGACTTCCTGTATCTGCCGACTGGAGAAAGCATTCTTTTCGCTGGTCATTGCAATTTGTAGATCGTTCTGCTTGTTTCTGCAAAGAGATAGCGCGGCATGTGATTTGTGTTTCAGTGCGTTCTGGTGAAAGCCACGGGCACTCCTTACGGGCGCGCACAAACCACTCACATCAGTTCCTTCAGGTTTTCCTTAACTTCCCTGAGCTTGGGCTCGTAAATCTGTAGCAATCCGGCCGACAGTGCCCGTACCGTTTCATTGTGCTCCTGAATGTCTTGACTTTCGCTGTCGGAGCTAAAACAGATATCCGATGGATGAGGGAAGAAACGTGTATCAGCACATGACCGATGAACAATAGTACATATTTTTTGGTGGCTTACGTTTCCTCAGACATGGTGCTTTGCAATTATTGCCCTGGAATGTCGTAATTGTGCTGCTGGTCGTACAGAAAACACGAAAAAGTTGCAGATTATCGGCACGCAGGACGAGCTTTGTTGTTATTTACATACATTACGCCCACAGACGTCTGAAGCACAAGCTGTATACATGTGTGAGGTGGACCGAGCTGCGTTCTGTGCAATCGTTGGCTGCGTACGTTGCAATGGATGACGTCTCGTGCAAGCCGCAACAGAAACGTGAAGTCTAGCACGATCCAAAACGCGCCGATCTTTACGCAAGTGTGGGAAATGGTGTAAATTAGTGTTAAAACCCAATCAAAACTTAACTTTCAGCCTTACGGTGTGTCGAAGAGCGGTAATAATTCACTGTACGTTCGAATCGAATCGAGAGTTTTGCTCCGTTTGATGCTGAAAGTAGCCGCTGGTGGGACCACGTTTTCGACCGGCAAGCGACAAGCGGCACAATGTTGACAAACAAAGTGTTTATGAAAAAAACCAAACGCGGCAATATTCTGAAAATTGTCCGCGAGCACTACCTGCGCGATGATATATGGTGCGGCTCGGCCGCCTGCCAAACCTGCCCGGCGGACGAGAACGCGGCGCTGCTGGACGAGGTGCCGGAACCGGTGAGCGAGCGGTTCGCCTTTCCGCACTACCTGCTGCTCGACACGAACGTCATACTCTACCAGATGGACCTGCTGGAGGAGAGCGCGATCCGGAACGTGATCATCCTGCACACGGTGCTGGACGAGGTGAAGCATCGCAGCGCGGTCGTGTACAAGCGGCTCCGGGCCGTGCTGTCCGATCCGGCCCGCAAGTTCTACACGTTCGTGAACGAACACCACAAGGATACGTACGTGGAGCGGGAACCGGGCGAGTCGGCGAACGACCGCAACGATCGAATGATTCGGACGGCGGCCGAATGGTATGGGAAGCATCTTGCCCCACGGGTGGGCAAGAAGTCGGCCGGGGCGGGCGTACGCATCGTGCTGCTGTCGGACGACGCAGACAATCGTGCCAAAGCGATGGCACTCGGGCTGAACACGTGCTCGGCCTTGGAGTACATGAAGGCGGCAAAGGCCACGTTTGCCCATCTGCTGGACAAGATTGCCCAGCGTGAGCTGGTGAGCGAATCGAAGGATCCACTGTTTCCTTCCCATCTCACGATGCTGCAGATACACGAGGGCATCAAGGGCGGGAAGTTGATGCAGGGCGGGTTTTTGGCGTCACGCGAAAATTACCTCGAGGGGTATGTGCGGGTCGAGGGCATCGAGAAGGCGGTACTGATTCAGGGACGCATGAATCTGAACCGTGCCGTCGATGGAGATACGGTCGCGATCGAAATGCTGCCCGAAAGCGAATGGAAAGCGCCGAGCGATGTGGTGCTGGTGGACGAGCAGACCGACCCGGGCGACATGGTCGAACCGGACCCGACGTTTAGCGTGAAGCCGCAGGCGGAACGCGAACCGACCGCCAAGGTGGTCGGCATCATTAAGCGCAAGTGGCGCCAGTACTGTGGCATACTGCTGCCCAGCCACATCCAGGGCTCGACGCGCCACATCTTCGTGCCGGCGGAGCGCAAGATACCGCGGATTCGGATCGAGACGCGCCAGGCGGCGACGCTCCTGTCCCAGCGCATCATCGTTGCGATCGACCAGTGGCCCCGGCACTCGCGCTACCCGCAGGGCCATTTCGTGCGCGCCCTCGGACCGATCGGCTCGAAGGAAACGGAAAACGAGGTCATCCTGCTGGAGCACGACGTACCGCACAGCCGGTTCTCGGAGGACGTGCTGGCCTGCCTGCCCGAGCTGCCGTGGACGATCACGGCTGCGGATCTGCAGCGGCGGGTGGACCTGCGCGGCATCACCGTCTGTTCGGTCGATCCGCCCGGCTGTACGGACATTGACGATGCGCTGCACGCGCGCCGTCTGCCCAACGGAAACATCGAGGTCGGCGTACATATCGCGGACGTGGGCCACTTCATACGGCCGGGCACGGCGCTCGACCGGGAAGCGGCATCGCGGGCCACCACCGTCTACCTGGTGGACAAGCGCATCGACATGGTGCCGGGACTGCTCAGCTCCAACCTTTGCTCGCTGCGCGGTGGCGAGGAACGTTTCGCGTTCTCCTGCATCTGGGAGCTGGACGACGAGGCCAACATCCGGAACACCCGGTACCACAAGAGCGTGATCAAGTCGAAAAGTGCGCTCACGTACGAGGAGGCCCAGATCATCATCGACGATGCGAAGCAGACGAACGACGTGGCCACCTCGCTGCGCCTGCTGAACCGGCTGGCGAAAATATTGAAAAAGCGGCGCACGGAAAAGGGCGCCCTCGTGCTGGCGTCGCCCGAAATTCGCTTCCAGGTGGACAGCGAAACGCACGATCCGATCGACGTGAAGGCGAAGCAGCTGCTGGAAACCAACTCGATGGTGGAAGAGTTCATGCTGCTCGCGAACGTTTCGGTCGCGGAAAAGATCGAACAAGAGTTCCCCGAGTGTGCGATGCTCCGGCGGCATCCCTGTCCGCCGCAGGCCAACTACGAGCCACTGGTGAAGGCGGCGGAGCATCAGGGCTTCGAGATACTGACCACGAGCGGCAAGGAGCTGGCCACCAGCCTGGACAAGGCGGTCAAGCCGGACAATCCGTACTTCAACACGATGCTGCGCATACTGGCCACGCGCTGCATGATGCAGGCCGTCTACTTCATCAGCGGCACCGTGCAGCGGGACGAGTTCTTCCACTACGGTTTGGCCGCCCCGATTTACACCCACTTTACGTCTCCGATTCGCCGGTACGCCGACATCATCGTGCACCGGCTGCTGGCGGCCTGCATCGGGGCCGATTCCACCTACCCGGAGCTGCTGGACAAGAAGGTCAACTCGAACCTGTGCAACAATCTGAACTACCGCAACCGGATGGCACAGTACGCGGGCCGCGCCTCGGTCGCGCTGCACACGCATCTGTTCTTCCGCAAGCGCTCGGAGGACGAGCAGGCGTACATACTGTTCATCCGCAAGAACGCGCTTCAGATACTGGTGCCGAAGTACGGGTTCGAGGGTACGATTTACGTGACGGGGCGCAACAACGAGGAGATCAAAACGGGCGTCCGGTTCGTGTACGACGAGGAGCAGCAGACGCAGCGCTGTGGCCAGGTTGTGTTCCGCGCGTTCGATCCGGTGATCGTGCGGCTCAGCCTCGACTCGACGAACGTGCAGCACGAAAAGCTCGTGTTCGAGCTGGTGAAACCGTACATCGAAGGGTTCAGCGTGAAGGCGCAAGGTGCGGACGCGGAAGTGGAAACGCCGAAGCGCAAAGGCGAGCCGCAGCAGACTACGAAGTCGAAGAAAAACAAGAAGGCAAAGTAAGGAAATTGTAATCAAACATGTTTTTTAGAATAAACGCGTTAACGCTCCTCCCCTACTATAACGTGTTCGATGGTTGGCGTGTTACTGTTTGAAGGAAATGCCGGTGCCGGACCTGAGGGATGGCTGAAGAAGGCCCGGAATCGGAATCGGTTCTAGAATCGGAATCATCTCCGGAATCATATTCCGGATAGTAAGTCCGGAATCGGCTCCAGAATTAGTCCCGGAATTGCTTCCAGAATCGGAATCGGCTCTGGAATTGGTTCCTGAATTAGCTCCCAAATCAGAATCGGCTTGGAGATCGGAGTCAGTTTCGGCATCTCCATAAGAAGCGACGTTTGGATCCAGTGATGCTACGTATTGATAGCCGCAAAGAATCCAAATTTACGTGTAAACGATCCATTCTCATGGAGATTCCCGGACTGATTGCGCTACTGAAACTTCTTATTTCAATTGAATAACTGATTCTCATTCCGGAGCTAACTCCAATTCTGGACTCAATTTTGATTATGTTACCGGAACAAATTGCGATTCCCAAGTCGATTCCAATTCCGGAGCCGATTCTGATTTTGGATTCGAATCCGATTCCAGATTCAACTGCGGAATTGGCTCCGACTTCAACTCCAAAATCGGCTCAGGAATCGGCTCCGAAATTGATTCCGAACAAATAATCGGAATCAGGAGCTCCCACCACTATATTACACTGTATGACATCGAAATGAAAAAAATACGATTGGTAAATTACATACTCATTACACTATATTTTTGGCATAACTTTTGTTGTAAACAGATTCCGTTGACCGTTACGCTCCCCCCTCCTCCTTTTGTCTTTCACGGTTGTACGGTGGCCATGTCGCGACCGTTTTGTATGTGGCGTGTTTTTGCTTAGGCTCAATAAATATCATCTTCGATGCTGTAACACATGCAAATACATAATAATCTGGCGCACCACTGCGGCTGCGGGGTGTGTTGGGTGTTGGTGGTGTGGTGTTCACGCGTAAACTGTCTTTTCTTTCTTCCTGTCCTTTTGCTAAGAGGCTTGTATTTCGGGAAGGCCACAGCAAACGTGTTCTTGTTCTGTTATTTGATTTGATTCATTTTCTTCTCTCTCTTTTACATCATCCCTCTAAATGGCTGTAACTGATACACCTCTAGCACCGTTGTTCAACGTAATTTTGTGTGTAGTTTTAAAAGAATCGACCCTCATTAATAAAACTAACTTCCATTTCACTAACAAAGCTCCCCTTTAAAACGTCCAAATTTGAATAAATTAAAAAAAAGATCAATTAAATTATCATGCGGCAAAGAACAAACAGTAGTACGCTATTAACTCCAACAGGCACAACAAGATGTACATCTGTCTTTTCCTCCGTTCAGTAAAAACCATTCAAATCAACGCGAATAAGAAGCTGAACGGGTTTGTTTACTCAACAGCTTCATCTTACACAATATTCACACCATGTCCTTATCTATATATACGATTCACACATATAAAACGACTACAGCTTGTTGGCTATATTACAGCTCTCTAGCCCATCGATAGTATATCTTTTCAACGTAAATGACTTAGCTTCTTTGTCTTTCGATTTGCTACACACTTTGTTGGTCAGTTGGTTTGTTGCGTTACCATATGTACAGCGGGTTTAAAAATATGCTCCTCTAGTGTTTCGTACAATCTACTATAGTCTCCTTTAGTCGAGAGAACTCTCTTTCTATACCTTTTCTCTGTTTTCAATCTTTTTATGTTTTTTATCCCTCCTTGTTCCTCGTTCCTCTTATATCTCTCCCTCTCTCTCTCTCTCTCTGGCTGATGATGAAGAATGTAATATCACAAATAAAATGCTTACTGATATGACAACGAGACCACTTGCGGGCGTTTGGTTTCTACTTGCGTACTGACAAAAGAACATACAATCGCATCACAATTTGCGGTTCCTTCATTCCGAACGTAGCCTGTTAAACCTAATTTAACAAAAAAGGATGGCCAACTACTTGTGCATGTTCGCTAAATGGATGTGTTTGCGCTTGTTCGTGTGCAGACAAACATCGCGATCGCAGTTGAATGAACACTTGCGATAAAACGATCTCGATGCACGTGAAAATGCTGTCGACTGTAATAGTATGTGTGCGTGTGTTTGTATGCTGAGGATACGTTAAACTTTGCGGAAGGTAATGGTAGAGGAGGGTGTAGCAGAATCATATCTCGTTGGGAGGACACAAACGACAATCGATGGAAAACGATGGAAGAGTTTCAAAATCTACCCGGACGATGGAACGAAAAAGAGAAAACTGAAACAGTGAACTGTTTGCTGGGTTGATTGATGTGGCGATATTTGCGATAGGTCGACCACTCTCCTGTGCTTCGGGTCCGATCTATCTATTCGTCCTGCTGAAGATGAAACCGCCCAATCGTACGGTAGCATACCCAGCGAAAGGCCGTCCGCATTCGGCCACAGATCCATGGGCAAAGTCCACCGGCAGTTAGAACCTGGGAACACCAGTACTTCAAATAATCGGTAAAGTTGGTCATTAAGGAGAAATTAGAACTATTGGGGGAAAAGATTGGTGCCATCCGGCAATCGAAATACAGGGCTTTTCAAGGTTATTTATACTTTTGGCACACTTCCTCGACTCTTCGCCTGCGATACGTTTGGCGCGTTGGTGTTAAGCTGTTGCATTATTGAAACTTTCGCACGAGAGGTCCTACATTTGCTATAAAAGAGCTCGGAAAGAGTGCCAAAAGTATCAAAACCCCTGAGATCCCATGCAGCTACAAGCTAAACAACTTTTAAAAGGATATTATAAGCTCCAAGGCGAATGGCCCCCGTTGATGTAGGACACGTAAGTGAAACCATCTTTGCACTTTCCTCGGATTGAGTAATAGTAAGGCAAAAAGGAGTGAAGAACAAATCTGAAATTAAACAGAACAAATATGAGCAGTTATGCCAATATGAGTCTCCAGACTCATTTAAAGTGGATATTTACCCTCTTCGTTCGTAGAAAAGAATGGCGGTACGGTTCGTGGTTAGCACGTGCAGAAAAATGGCCTTCACCTTGTGCCGCTCCGCAGTCGTCAGGTGGTTAATGAGGGAATCCAGCAGCAACGAGCCAATGCCATTTTGGCGGTACTTTCGATGCACACCCAGCGACAGAATGTAGCCAATCTCGGCATCCCGTCCCATCGATTCCGGAATAATGCCACGGTCCTTTAAAAAAACATACACACGAAACAGTTTCCATCATGCCGTACAGGAGGGCAACATTTCCCACTTTACCTCCTTGTTGAGTTTGCTGTACGATTTGATCTCGGCCACTATCAGCCCAATGATGCTAAAGTTGTAGATCGCTGCCAAGGCGAAGAAGCGCGTGCTGGAGGTAATGTCCACATACCACGAGAGCGGGTAATCGATGGGAAACCAATCCTGGCACAGTGTTCGCACCTCCTCGAGATCGTCCGGGCAGAGAAACCGGAGCTGCACATCGTTCGCTGAACACAATGGTACCGACGGACATTCGTACGGGTTTTGCAGGCGCTCGTTGCTCTTGGTGCTGCTGAGGTGGTTCACCGGAAACCTGGGAAGGATAGTAATCACCATATTAACTGTTAACACGATCGGTTTGCACCAGAAAGCCCTTCATCGGCGTGAGGTACGAAGTACCTGCCACGGGGTGCCACTATTAAATACGATTACCTAACAAACCACTTCAGTGCAGTTCACACGCGCTTGGTGGTTAATGTGAGTTAGAATTTACCATGTCTAGACGGGGACTGGCATTACTTCCGTGTAGTGGTTTTCACCTTTCCACTTGGCCCAGAATGGGCGGGTCCCGGTTGCATCGCAAAACAAAAGTACAACAATGCATTTACCGCGTGTCGGTTGCAACCCCGCGACAGATGGGACAGAGCATCGTGCTTCCCGTACCAGCATATGCAAAAAGGGTTCGTTGAACGCGTTCTGGTTGACTGGCCGCCGCTCAACCGACGCCAGAGTGTGCATTATCAATTAGATTCGATTTATGCAAACATACATAGAAACGGCTGCCAGGCAACCCATGAACGTTTATTGCATTTCCCGCCCGCCCTCACGGACGGGGCGAGTAGAGCGTTTGCGCCCGATGTCACCGAGCGACGGTCGGTAACAAAGACCCATTTAATGGTCAAATATTTGCTCTGGCAGTTTGGAAACCTGCGCTTCTACTGCTGCGTAAGCGCAACTCGTTCCTTGCGTACATGCGCCCCTTCTTTTTGCTCTGCCTCCCCCTCCTAGTCCCTTTGTGGTGGGGGTGTGTGGGTAGGTTTGCTGATTGTACTTTGTAGCAAGAGCAAGGTAAACAAATACCTGCACCTCGGCGGAATTTTGCAAGCCGTCGCGCGTACCAAGGCAAACGTAATTTAGTTTCACACTTTGCCAACACTTTTTACACATGGGGAATTGGTTTAAAAATCAGCCCTGTAAATCAGATATGAAAGCAACACAATGCTTACCAGGTAAATGATTGAGCCATCGGTGGTGCTGCTCCCGGATCGGTCCGACGTGTTTTTGTCCGAAGCACGTTGCTCTGTACGTTCTAACTTTTCTTTCACACAAACGCGACCCCCCGGTCTATGGCTGAACCGCTACCACTTACGCTAGGCTGGTGTTATCGCATTTCCTGCGGTATCGAATGCAGCCGCAACGTTCAGCAAATTGTATTCGAGTGCCCATCGTGCCACACCGTATTATCTCACGCAGCCCCGCGTATCACAGCCACAATCTTCTTGCTGGTGGTGACATTCTTTTAACTGATACCAACAACAATAGAAAAAAAAAACTCTCACTACTTCAGCTTTCGCGGGGGGTTTTGCGCTCACCGACGTAGCAAGAAAAGGTTTTGATGGCAGTGGTGTAGGTTTTGGGCCTTTGCGGCCAATAAAAACTAGTCTGCAGGAAGGGAGCAGTTAATCAAAATCAATTAAATTTCGATTGCACACAATGAGAATTGGTTTGACAGTTGACCTTGTTTTGGAGATTTGCAGCTTGCTCCGTAGCCTGCCCATATCGGGTAACGAGTCGAAGCGCGCTGTACTGTTGCGGTTTCTTTTGCGCTAGTGTGATTTGTGTACACAAACCATTATGACGTCATACAATGAGGACGAGCGTGTGAAAAGCTGTGGTTTGACTGTGGAATATCAAGATAAATAGATGAAAAATCGTGAGGATGTGCACCATGCTATCATCTAGGGAGATGCCATCATAATCGCTAAAATCAGAATAAATTTATAAGCAAAAAAGAAAACTAAGAAAATGTAAAAAATCTTTGCTTTTACTAGGTTTTTTTAAATACTGTCTCTATAATTACGCACCCGTGTAATCGCTCCTTAATGTGTCGTGCTCCAACTGTCATATCTCACCTCGGTACATTGAATATCTTCATCTTGTGTGACCGACACTGCAGCCCGGTTCATTTCATTGTAAAATTTCCTTTACTTTCCTAAGTAAATGTTTATTTAGACTAGAATACAAAGTGCTAATTACAAACTCTTAGCTTTAAACTCCCCTTTCAATGGAAGACATCAACGGCGATATCATGTAAGTGTTGGTAATGCGCTGCACAATGAAGGCGACAAACAAGTTGGAGGCGCGATTGCCGCTCGTTTGGCTTTGTTTACGTTCACATAACCTTACACACGGTCCGTTTTCTGTTCCAGCCAATGGAGGAAGCTGTGGCAGTTTGTTTCGGGCATACATTACGGCACACCGAACGCGGATGTTAAGGAGAAGCTGTTCCAGGTGTCGAAGGAGCTGGTCGACGGGATACTGCACTACAAAAAGCCTACCAAAGCGTCGGAGGAAAAGCTGCAGAAGCTGATCAAAGACAGGAACCAGCTGAAGCTGCAACCGTTCGCCAACAAACTGCACCAGTATTTGGTGAGTGGAGCTGTGGTTTGTTCCGACTAACTCATATCAATTCGATTGCTCCCCTCCCTTTCCTGCAGGACATAGATGCGGTACAATCATGGCAAATACTGTGCTACTATCTGGTGAACGAGTACCGCGGTGCGGCAACGGCACTGGCGGAGTACATTTCCACCGAAACGTCGATGGTGAAGCTGCTGCACGACATCTGGACGTACCACACGCTGGAGCGCATGGTGCAGCTGAAGGTGATGAAGAATCTGCTGGAATACTTCCACTCCGGCACCCATCCGTACTCGAAGGAGTACCGCGAGGTGGTAGAAAAGATGGGCCTTCAGGCTTTGCGCAAATCGTATCTCGCCCAGCTAACGCACCTGATAGCGGATCCGCCCAGCTCGCAGAAAGCGCCGCTCGCGGGCGATCTGCTGCACGGCCAAACGAGGGTCGCCTGTGCCGAACGGCGGCTGCGAGAGACGAACGAAATCCTTCAGATCCTGCTGCTGATCGTACACTACAGCGGCATCAGCCCGGAGGAGCTGGACCAGCTGTTCAAGCTGTTCCGCGAGCATTCGTTCGGCAAGCAGCAGGAACACCTGGACCCGGGGTCGGAAATCCATGCCGAGCTGGTGAAGCGCATCACGTACAATGAGCTTGCGCTGGTTTTCCGCACGCTCGATCTTTCCGACAAGTTTGACGACGCGGGCTGGATCGAGCGGGTGGTGGCCGCGCTCGACGGACCGATGGTGTCGCTGCATCAATTTCCCGAGCACGGGCCGCTGTTGCTCGTGTGGATGCTGTTCAACTTTCGCCTGCAGCACACGGTCGAGGACGAGGACACGACGAGACGCTACCAGCAGCTGGGATCGCGCGCCATCAAGCTCGGCGTGTTTGAGTATCTGCACGCGATCGTATCGCATCCGATGTTTAAGGACCAGAGCCTGACGGCCAGGATCGTACGGAAGTCCATCTTTAACCATCTGGGATTTCTGTGCCAACTGTTCGATGCGGACGAATCGATCGCCCATCACAGCAACATTTACGATCTGCTGAGTGAGCTGCTCACCTCGCCAACGATTGCAACGGAGTTTTGCAAAATCGAGGATCACCCGATACGGGCACTGTTCAACATCTGTTTGGAGCACTTTCCGGTCGAGTTTACACCGTTGTCGAAGGTGGCGTACGCGCTCGCATCGGCCGGCTCGTCGCAGAACAAATACATACAGGAGCTGTTGGAAAATCTGCCCGTCTATACGGAGCTGTACACCGGGCAGAACCAGTACGAGATACGGAAAGCTGCCAGCTCGAACGAGGACGAGTTCATCCTGTGCCACGATTACACCCCATCGAGCAAGATTAATTTCACCATCCCGCGCGGTACGAAGCTGATCGTGCGAGACCTGCACAACCAGCGGACGTACGTGCACTTTAGCACGGGCTACAATTACTTTAACGCACTGCACCACGAGATAAACGAACTGCTCGAGGACGCGCAAGCGACCAGCACGCTGAACTCGGAGCGGGTGCAGCGGATTGCGACCGGATTGAAGTACCTGGCCGTGGCCGTGCGACGCATACAGCAACCGCACGACATCACCGCGGAGATGGTACACCCGACCGAGATGGTGTTCGATGTGCTGCTCAAGTTCCGAGCCGTCCCGAACCCGCCGGTCGATCTGCTGGTACAGTGCCTGAACGTGTGCACCGCGCTGGTGCCGCTGTTCGAGCAGGAAATATACACGCGCATCATCAATCTCAACATTCTGCCTTCGGTGAACAACGCGAATCTAACGTACCAGGACTACGCCAACGGAGTCGGGTACGATTCGAGCCTCATCGGCTACTATCTGATGAACGTGGAGCGGAACGCTGGTCGCTATCCGATCCTGATGGCGTACTTTAACTTCCTCAAAACCTACACCAAGCTTAGGCGCGACAACGTGTTCGGCGTGGAGCTACCGGGCGCCATATTTCTGCTGCGCGAGGTGCTGCCGTACGCCAACAACTGGCGCTTCGAAACGAGCTCCGACCGGTACCGGGTGCTGGTGTTCGTCGTCCAGTACATCTACGAAATCCTGCAGCTGAGCGAAGACAAGCTCGAGAGCGATTATGCGCGCCGCGTGCTGCGGGACGCTTGCGTGTACAGCCTGCTGAACCGCGACAATGGCATGGTGCTGCTGAAAATCGTCGGTCTCGGCAACGGCTACCTGCAGGCGGTGATGGAGCGCGAATCGAACTGGATGCTCGTGCCGGAGCAGCAGCTGAATCTGATGATCCAGCACTCGATGACGATACTGATGCAGATATTGCGCCTGAAGCGGCACATCCACGAGTACGACCTGTCCCCGCTGGAATCGGCCATCTACACGCAGCCGAAGCAGCGCGACACGCTGCGCATCATCCCGATGGTGACGGGGTACATGAGCAACATCTTCAATCCCCGGCTGCCCATTCTGTCCTGCCGCCTGTTGCGCCGGTTTGCGATCGAGTTTCGCATGTCGCTGCTGGCGTGTTTGGACATGGAGCCGGACCAGATCCGGCACACGTTCCTCGAGCGGCTGCACGATGAAATTGAGAGCGACGATCTGAAGCTGGCCGTGCTGGAGTTTGTCGAATCGTGCGTACACAAGCAGCCCGGACTGACGGAAGCGTTCTTCAAGGTGAACTACGGCAAGCCCGATCGTCGGTTGCTGCTGGCAAAGGACGGTGCGGCGGCCTCGGGCAGCGGTAGCAAGGGCCGCCCGAAAACGATGATCAACGACGGCATACCGACGTACATGGAGGAGTTTCTCGAGGCCATTTCGAACGATCCGGCCAAGCTGGCCAGCCCGCTGCTGTCGCGCATTATGTCGCTGTTTCATGCGCTGTGGAAGAACAACATGCAGGCGCTGGTGAAGAGTCTGCTGCAGAAGCCAAACTTTTGGTCCTCGCTGTGCAATCCGCTGTTTAGCGAGCAGACCTCGAGCAATGTGCGCTCGTACAGCCAGCTGTTCAACATACTCGGCATTGAACTGTTTCGCGTCAGCTCGGCTACCGGCCTCAAGATGGGCCCGGAGCTGACGAAGGTGTTCGAACGCTTCACCCAAACGTTCGGCATCTTCAAGCGATGGGTTGATATTGTGCTTGAGCTGCCGCACGCTGACACCCACCGGCAGACGGCGGATGGAAGCGAAGGCAATGTGAGCGTCGGTTCCGGCTGTGGTGGTGGTGGCGGCCGTACCGATAATGCCAACGAACAAACGCCCGACTGGCTGGGACGGTTGCAATCGTTCAAGGATTTGATCGTGCTGATCGTGCGCAAAAAAGAGCCCGGCATTTCGCTGCCCGAACGATGCAAAACGTACCTAGCGGAGCGGTTGCTGGCGGTGCTGGTCGAACGGGTGAAGCAGCTGCAGGATTTGCGCCCACTGATCGTACTGTCGGAGCTGTACCTGATCGTGCTGTCCGATTTCGATCACAAGTTTACCGAGGACGCGACCAAGGACGACCAGATGCTGGGACAGATCGAAACGCTGCTCAGTCTGCTGGCCATTTCGTACGCCGACATACACCAGCGGGCCAAGGAGGCGCTGCTGGCGATCGGCATTAAGACGGTCGAGCTGCAGGCCGACCGTTTGCTGCAGAACTACACGCTCGCGGCGGAGATAACGCGCGCGGCAGTGGACATTGCCGGGGAGGAGATACACGCGCTCGAGCTTGCCATTCAGGCGCACGGGCTGAAGGCCAAAACGGTGAGCGACGCGATCGAGGGCAAGCAGTACAATTCGCTACTGCTAGCGATCAATCTGTTGAAGCAGCTGACGATAAGCTTCGATCAGCCGGAGGCTGGTTCCGCAACGGCGCAAGCCAGCGCCCGGTGGGTCAGTTGGCTGGTGAAGGGAAAGCTGTTCCAACGTTTGCTTAGCATCACCGGCACGGTGCTGCCCGAGTACGGTCGCAGAAAACTGGTGACGGAGCTGCTGAACTTGCTGATTCTGCTTGCCGAAAGCCGCTGCTCGGAGGAGCTGCTGTACAGCGACGTGGGAGACTACCTGTGGTTGAAGCTGTTGCCGCCGAAAGAGTTGCTCCAACGTCCGTACGTGATGGCGAATGTAAGCTAGAGAAGTGGTTGCTTTCTATTCCTTTCTTTGATATATAATGTATTTTCTTTTTCACCCCGCTTCGCAGGAAACGCAGCAGCAATGGCAAACGCAGGATTGGTGGCCAATCTACTCGAAGGGCATACACCTGGTGCGGGCGCTTCTCAGCAAGCATGGCTATCGATTTTTGCGCGATGCAATCTTTTTCGTCGGCATCCACGAAGAATATCTCATGGATTCGCTAATGCTCGCGAAGCAATCGCTCGAACCGAGCGCCTTTGTGCTGATTCTCGAAACGCTCCAGCTGCTGTGCACGATGGTTCCGTTCGAAAAGGAATGGCGGCTAGAGCACAGCCAAAGTTTGCTCAATCTTATGGTAGGAAGAATAGGAAAGAGGGCAAATGGCCATGGAGGAAATTTAAATTCTCTCTCTCTCTCTCCATTGGCAGCGCTGCACTCAGTTCCTCATGGATCATTCCATCTCGCTGCTGTACAGGCCGAAAATATTGAAGCGACTCACAACGGGGACGGCGGACGCGGTTGGGTTCATCGTGTCCGAGCTGGAGATGGATCCGAGCACGATCGACACTTCGGACGAGCTGGTCGGTGCGATGAACAACCTGATCGAGATCATCACACTGTGCGCAAAGTGTTTGCTTTGCTTCAGCCCCCCGCTGCTTTCCCTGCTGTGCGATGTAGAGTTCATTCCCAGCCAGTGGTGCCCGCTGATAGAGATCCAGTTCGGTGCGCCCAAGCTGAGCAATGATAACTATTCCCAGCTAAGCTTTGGCTCGCTGCTGCAAGCGGTTTGCATTTTTACAAAGGTTCTGAACTTGGTAAGTCCAGCATTAGTATGATAGTTTGGTTTATGAGAATATTAATCAATCATACACGTTTGCACAGCAACACTACAGCTTCCACGAAACACCGCTGAACGAATTGCCGGCTCAGGAGGGTACAGAGCAAGATGACACGATCGACGGTTCACTCACGATGGGACTGCTCTCGCGTGGTAATCGATCCGCCCTTGGCGAATCACCATCGCCAGCCGGCTCTCCATCGGACGGGTCTCGTCTGGGCAAGAGGGTGCAGTTTGCAAAAACGCTCTCCATGACCAGCGTGTCCAGCTACACCTCCACCAATGCAATCACGCTATCGAACGAGCTGCTGACCCATCTGGACACGAAACGGTGTGTCTGTGGACTCGAATACGTGTTAACACTGCTAACGTCCCAGAGTTTGTTCGCGTTGAAAGACACGAACCTGTCCCAGCGGGAGAAGCAGCTCATCAAGCGGGAGCTTAGCACGGAACTGCTGATTTTTCACGATTTTGTGAAGAAACGCATCCTGAAGGATGCGAAATGCATTCTCTCGCGCAAGAAGCACGGCGTGGTGCCAATCATAAACGATCCTTACGCTGCAGCGCCCGATCACGACACCGATAACGACGATGAAGCCGAACGTACTACGGGTGGTGGTAAATCCGCAAGCGACCGATCGAAATCGTCCACAGCGCAGCAGTCGAAAAAACAGTCCTCTGCCAGTGCACAACATTCGATGCGCATTAATGTGGTTCGCAAAATGCATCTACAGCACCAGCAGCACCAAGGCACGGAACAGCAGAGTGGCAGCAGCAGCAGCAGCAGCGCCGGAAATGTTTTAAGCCCGATCGCTGGCAGCAGCGGTAGTCAGGATGCGGTGGGACGTAGCTCATCTACGCCGGTTCTTCGGGGGATCCTAAAACCATCGCCATCCGCCTCGATAAAGCGGGTCATGTTTGATGATGGGCTGAACGAAACCGCCAAAAGTATGGCCTACGTAGAGCCGGAAGATGAACCGATATTTTTCGAACCACAGGAGCCCCGTTTTACCGGCCTGTCGCACGTGCAGATGGTGGAGGAGGACTACATTCATCTGCTCTCGAACGTGTTGCTTATGATTGGCCAAAGTGAGAACTGAAGGAAAGGACGACACTGTACGCTTTACGTAAGTCTATTGCTACATGTTGCTATATCTTATTTTGAATAAATTTACGAAAAAAAAATCAAAGCGCAAATTCATGCAAAAGCTTATACAAAGTAGTGAAATCACACGTTTGTTTGGCTATGGAATATCAAATTTCTATCTAAATAAGTGACAATTCGCGTGTTATGCTTCATCACTTTTTAAAATATATTTAAAACCTTGCTTCTGATCGGTTCAATTCCTATTTTTAAACGCTATTGTTGGCAATAGTATCCTTTATCCATTTGTAGTAGTAGGCAACACTTGTGTGGATATCTGGAAATCCCTCACCGCACCCTTTGTTGTGTACTGCTTTGAATATACCGACCAGTTTTCCTTTCCATGTCACAGGGCCACCAGAATCTCCCTAAAAGAGCCGGAATTGTTTGCCCCATTAATACACTTTTACTAATGAATTCTAAGAATTATTCAATGTACATACCATACATGCTCCTTCGCCCCGTTTTGATAAACTACAAATTGTGCCGTCATTAAGATACGTTTCATTATAAATAGCCCGACAATGATCAATCCCTATGGAGGGCGCATTGATGGTTTGCAGCTTAGCAGGACTCGTCCCATTTCTCATTTGTCCCCATCCTGTCAGTGTAAGTGTAGCATTTTCCGGCACAGTTTCTGTCGTGAATTCAATCTTTTTTACCCGCTCGTTGAATTTCAACGGCGTTGTTAAACGTATTAACGCGATATCATTAGGCGTTGAACTGAAAAATAATGGAAACATAATTAATGCTTTGAATTGAACTATTAAACTGTCTTAGAGAGTAAAAAAACATACTTAAACATAAATGTATGCACTAGCATCGTTGAGCAATTGTCGTAGTTAAAAAAGCGATCTATAAAATACGGTGTGCCGCCCTTTTTCAAATCATTTGTGCCTGCTACAACACGAGTGTTATTAGATCGTTCGGAGAAACTAAAATAAAATTAGGTTAAATTAGGATAAACAACACAAAAACATAATTATGATAAGTGAAAGCATACAATTGTAACAATGGCACACAGTGCTCTGCTGTCAATATCCAGCGATCACCGACTATCGATCCACTGCATGTGCTGTTACCATCAATCTGCAGTGAAACCTGATACGGTGCCGCATTCTCCTCTGCATCCGATCCATCGACAATGTAGTTAGCAGCGAAGGGAGATATCGGATGATCTATTGGACTTGCACTACCTCTGCTAACGCATGCAAGTAGAATTGCGAAAATGATATGAACTACCATTTTTCCTCGTTTAAGTAATGCTTATCCTTCTCACAACCACAAGTGAGCTTCCTTGACTGTCGGACCTACACTGACTGTATATGAACAGAAGTTCTGTTTTTATATACTGTTTGCTCAACAGCGGTACAGATAACAATTGATGTTTTTTTTGCTACGCTGATTAACGCTTAAATGGTAGGAGGAGTATTGTTTATTATGCTATAAGCTCAAACCAATTGGAAAACATGTTAAATTTCACAGCTCATATTTTTCCATGGTTCTTAAGATGCGTTTTTTTACTTAAGGTAGCAAATAATAAGATTAAAGAAAACTTTGATGGACTAATAGTAAAATAAACATTAAGTACCATTGAAAAACACGAAATCATATTTACTTTGTAGGTTTCATTACAAAAAAACATTTACGAAATAGCTATAAAAGGACATGAGGAATTTTATATTTTTTATTTAATTTTTAGAATATGTGCTTCATACAGGGTTTCCAACGGTTTATTGATTGGTTTCCATCAATTTTTGGTGGGTTCCCATATTTTTTTGGTGCGTTCACACGATTTTTAGGCCGTTTCCCGATTTTTTTGGTACAATTGTATTGATATCCAATCGGAAAATACCAATAAATTATGGGAACGAACCAAAAATCTATAGGATACGATCAAAAAACCGTAAGAACGCACCAAAAAATAGTGGAAACTGACTAATAAATCGTGGGAAACTCTGTATTCTAAAAATAACATAGTTTTTCTTTATTTGCGTATTTATTGATTGATTGATCTATTTCATTTATTTTTTATGAATTTATTAATTATTTTATTTATTTATTTATTTATTTTATATGTATTTTTGTTTCCAAATCCGTTTTTCCAACATCCGTTTTCCTTTAGTCAACAACTCTAATAATAATATGTTTATTTGAATTATTCACTTGGTATTCAAATTTCAATATTAATTGTTGATAATTTACATATTCTTTAGTGTAATGCTTTGATAGTTATGTAAGTATTTTTGTACTAGCCTACTGGAATAAGATTACAATCTGTTCCCGAATTCGGCGATTCTCGAATTTAACGATTTTCGTGATAGGTGGATATGCAAATTTAACTGTTTTGATTGCAAATTGTACGCACGTGTTCCATTAAAAGTCAAGTGCAAATAAATGTGGGTTCTAAGGTTCTGGTGTAATAATTTTGAGGAAATCCTATTAACAAATCCTAGTAAGAAATAATATTAATAATTCCAATCGACCAATCCTAATGAGTGTTATCACCAGCGCACGTTCGAAACAGTAAAGAAAGTCTCCAAAAATTATTTAAATCCCTGAAAAACCCTGCAAAAATGCATTTCTATATCATTCTACAGCCTGAGGAAGGCTTTCACCTCAAAGAACCTGTGGCAACAGCCGAAGGTGTGACTATATTGCACCTATATAGAACCGAAGCTCAAATACGCTTCTGAGACATTTGGACACTGTCCAAATCTGACGAAAACCTCGTTTGAGAGGAAGGTTCTTAGAAGCGGTATTGGTTGCCTCTTTGTAGAAAGACAACGGAGGACCCACTGCAATAACGAGTTTTACAAACTGTATTGGCGATCAAACCGGACGACCCATCCGTCCACAAGGGCCAAACCCACAGGAGAGTGTGATTCATTTGACAATACCTCTAATCGCTAAATAAATCGCGAGCACACTTGTACACATTTAATGTCATCAAACATCAAGGTCCATATAAGAAGCTGATGAGGTTTGAAAAACAATCCGCATGGCTTCTGAAGTATGATTAAATTAAAACTAAACCCCATTTTACTTACGACGGTTTCAACTTCTTCGTGATCTTGGTCTGTCGGATGCGTGCATGAAATCGCTCACGGTCTCGTACCTTCGTCTGTTCATTGGTTATGTTAAATGGCGCCTTCCCGCTCAATCGATCGCTTCGATTTATTTAATCTGTTATCTTTCTGATTTCATTGGAGCATAATGAACCTCAGTATGTTTGCATCACTAAAACTTTATTATTTTCTTTATCTTTTGTGAAAATCAATGGTCACATAGAATGACTGGTCACTCCTAATCACTATTTGCTGCAATCGTTGCCTTAATCCATGGGAGGAAGTAGCTGATGCGCGAGTGGACATCAAAATATCCCGCACCGCATCCTTTTGACCAGCTGACTATGCCAACCTGTCTTCCATACCATACCACTGGGCCTCCAGAGTCACCCTGAAACAAGCAGAGAAGCGCATGTTGGTCATAACTTAACACACAGCCTTTGGGACTTATTATTTACTCACACTACAAGTGCCTTTGCCTTTTTTAACAAATGTACACAGATGTCCAGGGTAAATAAAATCTGGTTGCATCTTGCGACAAAGCTTCAAGGCAATGTTTTTAGCTTTGATCATTTGAGTTATTTTTGTTGTTTTGTTATCTTTACTAATATAACCCCTACCGACAAGTGTCAGTGTGGCATTATACGGAACAATCTGCGACAATAATTCAATCTTTTTAACACGCTCTCCAAGCTTCAAAGGGCTCCTCAAACGAAGTAGTCCAACATCGTCACGAAATGCGCCTCGAAAGTATCTATAGGAATGATACCGAGATGATCAATGTACCACGACATCACGTCACTGTTGTCACATTAGCCTTACTTTTCATGAGCTATAGCACGATCGATGCGGTATACAGTTCCACTTGCAGTAAAATTATTGGTCTCAACACGAACAGCTGCATTTTTCACCATATTCCTTTATGTTAAAAATATTGAACCGTAAATACGTTTTTTTTTTGTAATGAATATTTTTCATACCTTTTAATACAGTGTGCTGCAGTCAATATCCAACGATCCGCTATAATGGATCCTCCACAAACGATAGAGTTTACTGTTATGCTAACTAGATATGGTACCTTCTTATCCTCAACATTAGATCCTCCAATAATCGGTGCTAAAGGCTCAACAGGCGATGCTTCCAATGAATGAACTACTAATAGTACTAAAGGCACAATGCCGCTGAGAAACATATTGGCCTGCTTTAGGGTAGAGACGCCACAAACCAACTGAGAACTGAGTGTACATCGTGGGTGATACATGAATATTTATACTATCCCCACAAGTCACCGAATAGTTAAGTCGTTGTATTTGTTTTTTTTTAATAATAACACTTTTCAAACACAGGTTATTATGAGTTTCCTTCCTTCTAAATTGATAAGAAAAATGGTAGTTAAAACCATCTCTAACTTCATTCTAATAAGTATACAGTGTTGTAGTAGTGTAGCGTAAACGTAATGTAGCGTAGATCGTCATGTAAAAATAAAAGAGTGCATTCAATGTGAAATCGAACAGATTATAGTGCTAGGTAAATTTGATTCAAATTGGGACGATTATGACTCAAAAATTAGCGAATATTCGCGATTGAATCGAATGTATCGAATATTAATAGTTGAAATAATTTTCGAAATTTCTAATGAATAATCTTAAAAGTTTCGGAGATTTTATTTCAAATCCTCCGGAAGGTGTTGTGTGTAATTACAAAGTAACATTTTAATGTACACGCGACACTTATACAGTCAGTCCAAAAAGTATTCGTCTAGCTGAATATTTAACAGAAAAAGGCGAATTATGGCCGCAATACGTATGGGACGGTATCGTTAAGTCCGTTTCGTATCCTTCTGATGCTTTCTGTAGTCAGTTGTTACGTGAGACTGGGTGACTGGCCCTGCGCACACGTGGCCGTTTTATTTAGCGTCGGGTTGCCCCCCCCCCCGACGTTCAGGCACCCAGTTTCTCGGGATACCCACCCCCCTCCTGGTTCGCCATATGCCACCATCCGCCCAAGTGGTTGGACCTAGCCCGTGTACCCAAGCTAGGATATATGGAGGCACATGTTACCACTCTGCACGACGAGGACGTGTCGGAATAGGAGTTGGATGGGAGAGCCTATGTTATCCCTCGGAGGGCTTCGGATCCCATCCCATTACAGAGCAAACAGTATGGAAGTTGAGTTGCGCGCAAGGATGCTGGCTGCCAACCGGTCATTCTACAACCTGAAAAATCAGTTCACCTCCAAGAACCTGTCGCGACGGACGATGCTGGGACTATATAGTACCTATATAGTTCCGGTACTCACATACGCCTCTGAGACATGGACACTGTCCAAATCTGACTAAACCCTGTTAGCCGCGTTCGAGAGGAAGATGCTCAGAAGGATACTTGGCTCCGTATGTGTGGAAGGACAATGGAGGAGCCGCTATAATGACGAGCTATACGAGATGTACGGCGACCTCACTGTCTTACAGCGTATAAAGCTCGCCAGGCTCCGGTGGGCTGGCCATGTTATACGCATGGAAACGGACGACCCAGCCCGTAAAGGACAGAGGAGGCGTGGTAGGCCCAAATTGAGGTGGCAAGATGGGGTGGAGGCGTCCGCCATTAAGGCCGGGATAACGGACTGGCAGACGAAGGCGCACGGTCTCGTGAGCGGTTTCGGACACTCCTGAGGCAGGCCAAGACCGCAAAGCGGTTGTAGCGCCGGATAAGTAAGTAAGTACGTATGGGACGATAAAAGTAATGATGAGGTTTGATGAAAAGACCATCAATACACACGTTTTGCTAAAAAATAAGCAATTAAATAGTGCAATAGTAACCAAAATACATAAAAAAAACTAAAAAAAAGGAAAAATGGCCAAACGCTGATCAAATGAACGAATGAGGCCTCCCACACATTTTGTAACCTTCAAAAATGGGTAGGATAGGTTATGCAGAAGTTAAAGATACGATATTCGCCATCGTGCTCCAATCATTTAACTCCCCCGACTTTAGTGCCTCTCTGACCGCTTGAAGTGCAATTGAAACAACAGAAATGCATTAATTTAGAAAGAAGTCATCAGCAGATTGATAATAATAAATTTAATTCACGTCTACGTAGTGTTTGTCCAGCGTAAATAATTAAAAAGCTAGATGGATGAATACTTTTTGCGCGCCCATCAAACGACTTTTTTTTAGTTTTTTTTTTATGTATTTTGGTTACTATTGCACTATTTAATTGCTTATTTTTTAGCAAAACGTGTGTATTGATGGTCTTTTTATCAAACCCCATGATTACTTTTACCACCCCATGCTTATTGCGGCCATAATTCGCCTTTTTTCTGCAAAATATTTAACTAGACGAATACTTTTTGGACTGACTGTATCCAGCTGTGTGATTCTTCATAAGTCTAGAAAGCCTGTATAGATCGGTATGACTAAACAAACAAAGTGGCCGCTATGGGCTCTAAGATCTCTAAGTGGGAAACTGCTAATAAGACCCTCGCCCCGCTTATAAGTAAGCAAATGTTCATCTTCATAAACTCTCCAGTTGAGAATCTTTCATTCAACCTTTCAGTTGAACGCTTCAGCAGAACCTTCATTAGTCTTACCGATCGCTTAAAGACTGTCGATATCGAGTTCTTTTCCCTTTACCATACCAGGCTACCCGGGCAGATACACCCCAATTTTCATCGCGATTTGTCAGATTCTAGGAAGAAGAAGTAGAACTTGAAGTAGAGTAAAAGTAGAAAACATAAAACGTATATTTTACCAGTTTTCAACATTTTACAGCCAAACGCATAGAACTTAAAATCAGTAGAACTTTTGCATCAGTAAACAAAGAGTAGTAGTATAAAAACCGTTACAGAGTACCCGACACCATAGAAAGCAACACTGGCAACACTGAGTAATCTAAATTATACGAATCATTATTAAATCAATTTTAGACAAAAGGAACTACACTAAAAACATAAACAATTATAAACAATTTTAAAGTACTAAACAAATTTGTTTAAAGGGAAAAATGGTGTCAACTTTAAAACAATAAAACATAACAAAAGCTATGAGTTGAGCCAATTTATCAATCGATATCGTTAGTTAGTTAGAAAAGCTAATTTAATTTTTATCAAATATTGCATTCATTTCATTTTGCATTCATTACGTTTATAAAAGATAGAAGCCTCCAATTCAGTTGGAATATAAATTACGTTTTTTTCTTGTTTTTGGCCAGTAACAGGATCAATTCGCCACTAGATACAGTAGATAACCTAAGTAGTAATAATAATAAGGTAGTTTTTAATAGTACTAAGGTAGAAACCTTAAGAAGGGAAACCTCGTACAACAATTAATCGATGATGTGTGATTTTTTTATTTATTACTGCCGATCGAGTTACGATCGAGACCGAGTGGTTGGGGCTATTCTCTTATGTTATACCGTTGGTTAAATAATTTCTCCCTTTCGCATTCTGATGAGTTGCATCAGCACTTTAAATCATTTTTAATTGTTTTATTTTTCTGTAGTGAAACCTATGACGAATAATATAAAGTGGAGCGCAGATGATCCGGGGTCATCGGGACTTGACCTCGCCCGGATATGCGAATAACACGGATAATGAGTCAAATGATATATTGAATCACAAATTCCTTATGTTTTTTGGAAATTAATCGTATGTTTTGATAAAAATTACCCAATTTTTATTAACTGCATGTTTTTCCAATGAGAATGTTTGAAATTTGCAATGTATTGTATGTTTTTTTATGCCCATGTGCTATGATAACCGAATTTTTAAATATCCACCTCAGAGCGCAATGTCACCTTTGCATTGAACTGTCATTTCTCAACAGCACGGATAAACGGATGGCCGAATAAAAGGTACCCGTATAAACGGCGCTCCACCATATATGAATATTATTTTCGGATCACTAATTGGGTCCCATAGGCTTCATTGCTTAATGGCATCATAGATTTACTTTACCATATTATAGCCAATAAAGGGGGTTGCAAAGTTATTATCATTTACCTATACAAGAGCGAATTTGATACTGTCATTGCCTTACATCTGATATCAGTTTTGTAGATTTCAATGACCACTATTAGCTGCCATTGTTTTCGTAATCCAACCATAGAAGTACCTAATGCTGGCTTGTACATCAGGTAATCCAATTGCACACACGCCCGCCATTGCCCAACTGACTACGCCAACCTGTTTCCCTTTCCATACCACAGGACTACCAGAATCGCCCTAAAATGTGAAGACAAAGGTGTTAGATATGCATAAATAGATTTTTCCATAAATTCTTTACTTGCCTTGCACGGACCATGCCCTGCTCTAGAAAAAGTACACAGATGTTCAGGGTAAATAGCACTACCGTTTGCAATCTTTCGACAACGGTTTAGACCAATATGTTGAACTTTAATCACTTGAGTTCGTTTTGGGTTTTCTTTGTTCCATCCAACGAATCCCCATCCAACAATTGTCAGTGTAGCATTAATCGGAACGAGCTCCTCGTTAAGTTCTATCTTCTCAACGTGTTCTTCAAATTTTATTGGGGTCTTCAGACGAAGCAGCGCAACGTCATTGCGGAATGTTATAGCACTGTATCTGTTAAAATAATCACGATTAGATCAATGTAAAATGGGATTCGTTATTAATTTAATATTCTAACTCACCGCTCATGTGGTATAACACGATCGATTTGGTACATTGATCCACCTTTATAGTTATCATTTGTTCCCACCCGTACTACAGTTAAATTTGTAATATTAACGCTGAAAAAGCGAAATCATCACAACAGAAACAATCAATTAATATAGATGTATGTGACGTTAGCGAACTGTTTTACTTTGTTACACAGTGAGCTGCTGTCAAGATCCATCGAGCGGCTATAATCGAGCCACCACAATATGTTTCAGAGTTGTTATACACCAAACCAGCTAGATATGGTGCCTTCCCATCCTCAACATCAGTGCCACCGATAATGAGTGCCATAGGAGATAAACGATCAGCAATAGTGGCACCGCTAACTTCTTCCCTATGCCCTAGTACTAGAACCAATATGAACACGGTAGCACTGATTTGCATTGTGTATGATTTAGCATGTAACTGTTCGGTTACTAAAACAACCAACCAACACTGAATGCCACTTGATACTGAATTAAACCATTTTATACTTTCTTGTAAGCTGCATTCTTCTGTTGACATTGTATGTTTTGTTGAAATAGTTTTGCCTGTAGTAAAATTTATGGGTTTCCAACCTCGTAATGTGATAAGAATAGTATTATTGGTGCTAGTGTTGTACTTATTAGTCTTATCTTTGTATCTTTAAACATGTTTTGTAACCGGCTTTGTTGAGTTTATTCTCCATCTAGTCACATTTCTTCGACCTCGATCGAAGAGGGACGTTAGCTGCAGTTACCTAGAAACAACGCTTGCATTGATTTATTTCAAGAATGTTCTGTTTTATAATGCGAAATCATTTGGCAAAACATCAAAGTAGACATTTTGTCATTTTTGAAAACCGATTTGATCGTTCCCGCTTCGATCGTGTTTGGAAAAGATCGTGTTTGATCTTCTTTTACATCAAACTTTGGAGAGTAGATTTTTTTTTAAATTACGTTATATTTCGTTCTTTCAATTACGATGACTAACACTAGACATTAAGCTAACCTAATAAAACTAAACTAAACTCACAGGTACGGAAATTGCACATTCATACGGGCAGGATTCATAAAGGATAGCAGAACAGAAGCAGAACAGAAAGAGGAGATAGAGAGGTTAAAGCCAAACTAGTCATAATAATATTCATTAAATCGACGCAAACAGCCCACAAAAGGACCATTACGGGCATACCGTGTACGTCTGAAGAATGCGGGAGAGGATATAAAAGGTAACGCCCGCGTTAAAGCCCCAGTGAAATTGAACGTGAAATTTTGGGTTTTTCTGCTATATTTCAATAAATTTTAATCAGAATATGGTTTATCGTGCACCAAAAGAAAGGATTTTCAATTCCCCATTTGTATGGGCTTTAAAACATATTTAATTAATAAATTAAATACATTTCCTTGCGATTCCCACTTTGATCACGGTGAAAAAATAATGGTAAGCAGGGAAATGCATTTAATTCATTATTCCAATACATTTTACAGGCTAAAAAGCTGGGAAATTGGATATCCTTTGTTTTGGTGTACGATAAGTCATATTCTCATTAATATTAAATGAAATATAGCAAAAAAACCAAACCATTACACATTCAAACATATTCTACGCCTAAAATACAGTTGGACGCGTTCCGGATTGGAAAACCACACTGACTGAGATGGAAACCGAACAATACAGGTATAATATTCAAGAACAAAACGGACCAGACAGCAAAAGAGAGACTAAAGACAAGAACTATAACCCGTAGCTCTATACATTCTGCGTATGAGACCAGTAGTCTTCATAGCACGACCAATTACGTACTACATTACACATTATTACACATGAATCGGAACAATTGTTGAATGAGAAAAGATTACGAGAACGAGTAAATGAAATCACAGAACATATATCAGGACAGTGTTCTAAAAAGATGCAATTTTAGTTGATCGAGGATGGTGAATATGGAATTACTTTTAGCAGTTGATATTTCGCATTGAAAAATCGTACATTGGACTTCAAGTAATGAGTTTATTGGAAGCTTTTATGAAGCCCAATGCAAAGAAAAACATTTAATGATGGAACGGTTAGGTGTTCTACTACAAAATGTATGGATCGTGACATGTAGCTTGATGCACATATACTAATTTTAATGCAGCCTTCGATAGGGTTCCACGTGATCTGTTGCTGGCGCAGGATCCCGCAGGGTAGTGTCCTAAGTCCTTTCCTATTTACTTTTAAAACAAAACAATTTTACTTCCACGTTGAATGCTTATTTTCTACGCTGAACACGTATTTAGGTGATCAAGTAACTTCAAGCAGATTGCTCACTTGTGAGCGAGATTGTTCACTTGTGCCCTGGAATATCTTGGAATATTGGAGAAAATTGGAGCAACTTGAGCGTCGCTTCACCTGACTCATTTTCAATATATTTCTGGGACGAAATGCTCCAGATGCCTTCCTACGGAGTTGGGTGCGATATGCGATATATATATATATATATACATCCTCATGTTCCGCATTCCTCTGTATATTCCTTCCCGTCCATCCCTAGCTGATCTTTCAAGGCGTACGCAGTACGGTTGCAACGATCCATTTCTTGTCTGTCTCCATCGTTTAACCAATCTTTAACCACTCTAAGGACGGACCTGATGTAGGACGCAGGAAACGACGCAATGTGTATTAGTTGTTCCTTGATGCGGGAACTCTGTCAGTGTGGCCCACGGTTTCAGCAACTGCAGTAAGACCTATTGGAGCAGACGATAACGAAAACCGCGGTAGACTAGTCCAGTACTGTCGGTTGAACGTAGCTCGTGACTTATCCGGCTGCGTGGTACTGAATAAGTCTCGAAAGCCTGTATAGCAAATGTCGATACAAAAATCAAGTACTCTACAGCTTCCTTCTATCCTACCCGACGGTACGGAATAAGAGTAAAAGTGATGATTGATGTAAATAATGTTTAGAACTGTAGACAAGCTAGTTTAGGAAAACTTTACATAGAAAGTAGAAACATTCAGAACATGCAGAAAAAATGAAATACATTCTTATACATAAAACTGAAAGCTGTGAAATACACTGGTATTAGGGAAGGTTGATCTTATCTTGTAGCAGGTTATATTAGAAATTCTATTGACATTGAAGATATTCAAGGGTACAAAACTCTCGATCTCGATATTGCCGCCGTCAACTCATACGCTGCCTCCCAATTGGGCCTTTTCTAGCCTGCGTCAAGCAGGTATGCCGTCTTGGTTGCATTGATCATCAATTCAAATCTTACGGCTTCGCGTTTGAGTCAATACACGAAATGATAGTGTGATATTAGTTAGCTCTAGTGTGTGATGCGCTATGACACTCCAAGTAGCAGCAAAGGAGAGTTTCATCATCTTATTTAAATAAAAAGGTAAAATCAGGGCAACTTCCATAAATCCGAATGGGAATATTGTTCCAGAGTATTATGATAAAAAGTTGATGAGAAATACGAATCCTATGAAGAATTCCAATCTTTGAATGTTGGCTTTGTGTTTTTTCCTTATAGAAGTATAGACTATAGAAAACTTCTTATAAAAAACAGCTTCCGTTTGTTGAGCTTCATTGACTTACTCAGAATTCATTGAGTTTTCAAATGCGATTTTCTTCGATTTTTTTTTAACAAAATTGCTTCCATTTTCTCGTAAAACCCCATTGCTACAATTATGAACGTTCCACTAGAGCCAAAATGTAATTAAAAAATTTTTTTACTGCCTAGATTCATTCGGAACTTTTGGCACGTTGATTGATTCTCAATGGGATTCATCAACACTTCCCAATGAATCCATTCGCAATCCCTATCAGATAGTTATCGAGTCGCGATCAAATCCCAATAAAGAATCATAGTTGAATTTTAAGTTCTATCCTAATTGCAATCAAATAGCAATAGAACCACAGTCGCAATAGCATCTTTAATAGGATTCGATCCGTTTCGAATCCTTCAAATGGGATCCGCTCCGATTGAATCATTCTAGGAAATCTTTCGAATCCCGACTCTGATAACACAATTCAAGATAGTATTTCCCGCGTGTAAAAATCATGATCCAGTCTGTACTCATTAGTTGACCTTTGATTGTTTGCCAACAATTAACTTTGTGCCAGTTAGTTGGCAAGTTTGCCAACAATTAATTTTGTGCCAGCTAACGGCAAGTTCATTACACACGACAGAAATCTTTTTGTTTTTCTATAGTGAATATTTTCGAACATCGATTAGCTATTCTACTGAATTCCGACTGTTGAAGGTCAAATATTAAATCCCCAATACTACCCGATACAAAGCTGTGTTTTCTCAACATTTTCTCTTATTCTTTCGAAACACAATACACTTTCGGTTTAGGTTTTCATTCAATTATTTATAATCCTCATTCTAATATACAACTGTTTGTTTTCCGTAGAATGTGTTTGCGTGTTTCTTTCTTTTTTTGTTCTTTTTTGTTTTTTTAGTGTAGTTTGTGAAATAGAGTTTGTTTTTGCGAATTGAATGCCGTTTCTTGGTGATCATAATTACTTTCTCTTATATCATACGATAGCACAGTGGGTTTCTATCCTCGGATCTCATTCCCGTTCCCCTTCTCCCATAGAGATGTTGTTCGTACGTGTGCTTTAGCCATTTTTTCAGTTCGTAGATTATCTCACAGTTCCCTATTCCCTCCGCAGTTTCCTATCAGTACATTCGCGTCCCTTCTTACAGTGATATTCTAAATTCCGTTTGACCTACCAATTCACGAACGAGTTGTTTTTATAATGCGTTTGCAGTGAGTTGTTTCGAAAGTGTTGCAGCAGTACGCGCAAACTTTTTTTTTTGCTTCGTTCCATTTGCAGCAGCTATTCATCAATAACTGAACTAATTGTACGTGCTTGTAACCGTGGTATGTTTGTGTTGTGGCATGTGCAATCATGCAGAATATCAAGCTACGGCATTGACTGAAGGATTTTGTTTTAAATCATTTAAACAGTGTCAGGAGGCAGCACTTTTGGTTAGTTCGTTTATTCCTTTTTCGTCTCCTAGATCACTGCAAATGGCGTTTATTTTATGTTGCCATAACTGTAATTTAATCCTTTTTTTCTGGACGTTCTTTCGTGTGCTATTCTACTTAAAGCAAAATCGCCCTAAAATGTTGAGTTATGCTCGAGTTATCGCAAATGTTTTCAATTTAGCAAACATGCCAGACAACATAATAATGCTCGTATATTGAAGAGAAGAGCAGTGGAGAAAATGTCTACTGTCGAAGCTGTATTCAACCAATTAAAAACCGTAATATTGCTAGAAGATTCGAGCTACAGCTAATCAAGTAACTTCACGTTACAGATACAATCGGTAAGGTAAGAGGAACGAAAAAAAAACGGGAACGATGTTGCCGTTATCGTGATTTGGTGAAAATTGCATGTTGACACATCTTTTTAGTCTACTTTTCCTTCAACCTGTCCCGTCGTTCGCTCGGATCGATTGATGATTTGCGGGCATTGCTCATTCAGTGTGTACTAGCACTTTAAATTTTATTGATATCTAAGCACAGCTGACAGCAGTAAATTTTCGACTTGGTTCCTGACCATTCCTGATTAACAGCACCACTCGTTGTTCACCTTTGTTGAATTTCCAGCTGATAATTGTTACTCCTCTTTGACACCGCCCACAACATGTTGTAGTCGTTGGGAAATTTTATGTTTTTCGCTTCATTCTTAAGCTGCAATTAGCCATCTAGAATGAGAAAATAAAAATAATAAAAATTAATCAAACAATATTATCTTTGAGCATTTAAAAAGCCTGACTCATATGTATGTTTCTCTATTCTTTGATTCTCCTTTATGTCCCGGTGACTTCAAATATTAAATTCCTTTTTCCACTACTACTAGCTCTATACTAGGACCTTATGGCCCATTGACTGAAGCCCAGTGTGTGTGTATGTTTGTCCGTTACTTATTTTACAATCCGATGGGGAAGATAATTCTTTTCGATGCGTCAAACTCGTATAAGTCTTCCTTCCACCATGCACGTACCGCAGGTGTTGCCTCTACGATCGTTCTACTTCTCTACTAGCCGTTGATGAGCAGCAGCATGCATCCATTATAGCGTGCTATATTTGTGCCATGCTTTGGCGTGTTTAATTGGATTGCAAACGTGAATAAACGCCATCGACAAACGGTCAACCGCAATGCGTTATGTTGGTTCATGGATATTTACGCTGTTTTTAAACCTACGCCTGTACTGTGTATGAGAATAAGCCAATCGAACAACAAACAAGTTTCAAACAAATAAAGCAATTCATTTTCTTCGCAAACTAACAATTAATTTCACTGCAATGCATAAAAAGCTAACGCTACTGTTTAAAATTCGAAAGTTCCAGAACGCCTATTTGTTCTTTGTTGTCGTTGGACAGGCCAAGGACAGACTCAACACCAAACTCTCTCCCCCCATCACAAATGACCCTCCCCGTACTCTATTCCCCCAACTTCGCCTCCCACTGTCTCCGTTCCATGCTCATGGCAATGAAAGCAACACTACACCAACAGTCGATAGAATCGATTAGTGTATTTACCTTAAGGTGAACATTTCCTCGCGCCACCGCCACATTGTCCGATGCCATTGTTTCGTTCGTAGTGTGAGGCTTCCCATCGCCAAGGGAGTCGAACGTTGTTATGATTTATTGTTACTCTGCTTGTCCATATACTGTTGTTGATTATGTGTGTGTGTGTGTGTGTGTGTATGTACGGCAGCCGAGCAGACGGACAGAAACACGCACGCACGCATTCACGTGTACTAAATGTTGACGCGAAAACAAGCTCGTACGGCATAGAAGTGCCACCGCGTGGTTCGCAGCCAATGCTCGATGGCTATCACACACCGTCTACTAACTGCAGCAGGAGATAATTCTTCGTACGTTATGTCGTGGGCTCTTCTATTTTTGTTTTTATAGTTCCGCGGTTAAGATGTTTGACAGTTCATTTAGCTGCTACTTGGATGATGCTGTCTAATTTTTATAAATTCCTCCAGACACACGCACATTCTTGGACACACACACCACGCGCACATACTTGCACACATACACACGCACAAGCTTTTATTTCTTTTCCCACAGAGTGTTTTGCTCTGCCTCTGTGGACACACTCGGCAAAGGGAGGATTATTGATGATAACTGGAGCTGGAAAGTTGCTGCTGCTGCTGCTGCTGCTGTTGCTGAGGCTGCTGGTTTCTGTTGCTGCGGGTACGCTCGTACTTGTTAAATCCGCCCGCTCACCATTACAATTTGTTTTGCGTTTTGTTTCTTAAAAAAAGTTATTCTGTGTGTGTGTGTGTGTAGTTTTAAGGAAAATTGGTTAATCAGCATCTAGTTGTCGTTGGCGTACCGTTGCGTCCATTCCTTCGCATTCCGGATCGCTTCCGCCTCGTTCACCTTCCACAGCTCGGCCACATCGTTCGCGAGCGGATCGTCCGGGTTCGGTGCGCTCAGCAGCGCCTGAATCGACAGCAGCACGGTGCGAATCTGCAGCGCCGGGCTCCACTTGTCCTTCAGTATGTCTAGACAGATCCGGCCGAGACGGTCGATGTTTGGGTGGTAGATCTTTGTGATGAAACGCACCTTCGGTGCCGACATCGGATAGTCCTCGGGCAGGAACAGCTCCAGCTTGAACAGACCGCCCTCGAACGGCGAATCCTCCGGGCCGAACACGATTACGTGAAAGTAACGGGCATTCTGTTCGTCCGGTATGGCACTGATGCCGGGGACGGGTTCCTGCATCAGGCGCTGCGTTTCTTTGATTATTCTACGGGGCAGAGCAGCCATATTTGTTTAACTTCCCTTCTTTTCCACACAGCGACAGACACACACGCACACGCAACGCGAGCGACACAAAGGGGGCTCTCCCTTGTCCGTCTGCTACTATTCACACGGACGGCGAAAAACACTGCTTGCTACGGGTTTAAGTGTGTGTGTGTGTGTGTGTGTGTGTGTGCTTGGCTGTGCTCGTGTACGTGTGCCGTGTACAGTGGAGCGCGTTTCCAGACTTTTCTTGCGTGCACCAACCGTGTATCCTTCACTGGCTGTGTTAGCCCCGGCCTGTACGCCTCCTCCTATATTGAAACGAGCGAGCAATTTGACAGTGGGCTGCTACAGCGACAATGGGCCTTTCTGCGGTCTGTGTGTATGTGTGTGTGTGTGTGTGTTCGTGCGCTGTCAGTAGGGTGCTCCGCTTAACCTCACGCAAAAGCACACAATGTTAGCGGGTGGTATCGTTCTTCGAGAACTACTCTTCGCACTACTGCCCTAACGGGAGAATTGCTTCAGGAGGACGACACAACTAGAAGGATTTTAATGGTACAGAATCTATGCAGAATGCAGACGGTCTTTCTTATTTCCTTTCGCCAGCAACGAAATGAGACGCGACAATCACGAAATCGATATGACAATTTTCAACGCAAGTAGCGGAACACAAGTTCTCGTTCGACGAAGAAAGATCGAATCCGGTCCGGGCTTAGCTGGGCAAATTCGATACCCAACTGACAGAAACGCTTCACATAGACAATGTCGACATGTCTTCGCAATGTCCGAAGTACAGTAGAACGTCGATTATCCTGGCAGCTTGGGCCGAACTGTTGCCGGTTAATGGAATCCACGGATAATGGTCCAAGAAATGTCAAATTCACTAAACAATTACAGTAGAACGTCGATTATCCGGGGGCGGATTAACCGGCGGGCGGCTTAACCGTGCGCATAAATGTGACAGCTGTTCAAACGTACAGCGAACATTTGCAGCGATAGTCAAGTGGCCAACCAAATTTTTGTGCTTAGTAATTTTTGTTAAATTCACTGTCTACATAGCGTCTCTTTGCTTCCTTCATTCATGGCGACGATTTCCTTTATATATTTCATATAACTTTCACACCCTTTTACTCAAGGTCCATAAAAGAAAAAAGCTCGATGCATTTAGAGCAAATTGACCGAAAGCTATGGGAAAATTTTATCAGTTCAATTAAACATTATTTATGGGCGTTGCTATGGAGCAAATGGGATTATTTTTTTACTATTTTGGACTTATTTTTGGACGACTATTTTGGACGAGCAAATGAAATAGTATACAGCTTTGAAGTACAGGCGGTCCCCGAGATACACGGTACCTCTTATACGCGGATTCGGAGATACGCGGTTTTCAAAATTTGACAGTTCTTGGAGCAAATTGTACTGATTTGACACATCCATTGTGAAATACCAAATAATTTCCGTGTTGATCGAATGTAAAATACCATTTAAAAAGGTTTAAAACTGTTCAATTCATTAGAAACATATCAAATAATTTATTTGGTGGCTAAAACCACCCCCTACTTGCAAAATTGCACGAAAATAAGTGATATTTTGGCTGGAAATCACGAGATTCGACTTACGCGGAAATTCGAGATACGCGGTATTTTGCGGCCGTTTTCGGTCCCCAATAACCGTGTATCTCGGGGACCGCCTGTATTACACGGCACAAACAGAACGTTTTATCTTCTTCTTTGGCACAACAACCGCTGTCGGGCTAGGCCTACCTGTACCCACTAGTGTAGTGAGCTTGGCTTTCAGAACGTTTTATATTCACAGATAAAACATATAAAACAATATACAACCACAGTAAACGGGCCGCGTGCCCTGCCGAGAGCTCCTGCTCTATCGGCTGTTCCACACACTCTAATCGTGTGGTACTTATGGATGCGCCGGAGTGTGCGTGCGCACACTGGCATCCTCCCTGGGTCTCCACCATCTACAGGACGACTGTCGCGGTGAGAACAGGAGTTGCTTATCATCCACAACACTAATTTATAGAAATTATATGTTCTATAACTGAATCAACTCAAACATATCTTTTATCATTCGTTACCGGGTTCCCAAGTAGCCTTAAGAAACCCTATTTGATTATTAACAGTTTTTTAAAGCCTTTAAAAATCAAATAGAGTTTCTTAAGAGAATATGACATTTTCCAGCGTTACATCATAACGACGTATTCCGTTACACTCGTTTTTTCGATTCGGGTTACTATACCACACAGTGTTTTTCAAATTTTATCTAAACCATTTCCAATTTATTCAATAATCGGAAAATCTTTTTTCATTCTTATTTATGTAATAATGCGTATTTATTTTTACACAAAACTATTTTTTTTATTAACTGTTTGAAAACTATGTGTTTTCCTTTATTTTTCTATTTGAATCTGCGGTGATAGTAAAAAAAGAATTAAAAAAAATATTTCATATTTTCAAATAATACATGTGAAGATGTGAATAATACATGATGTGAATACCATTTCTTATGTCAAAAATTTCGTCAAGCTTCGTGTGTGTAGCTTGTGTGTAGATGGCAACAAAACCAAGCGTCTGCGACAATTTCTATCAGCTATTGTTTAATTTGTGTGTCATCATGATTTTATAACAGGTCAGTATATCGATATTAACATTATCTTCACATGAGCTACATAAGTTTTATATTCCGCAGCATATTTGATTTGGATAGCGTTTGGACATCATGTGTTTCGTCCACGGCTGCAGCTGACCTCCATGCTGATATAATCGAAGAAACCCATGGAATGAATGAAACTTATGTGATACAGTAACAATATGCATTGACAAAACGATGAAATGTCGAATAAAAGTATTTGTGGTGAATTTATGTATTTATTCCATGAAATATTAACACCTTTTGTTGTAACTTAACGAAGATCTTGAAAATCCATATAGAATGAGACAGAGCAATACAGCCATCTCTGTCGATTTGTTCGTTGAGTTTGATATTTTTCGTTAAAAATACCGGCAAAATTTAAATTTTTAACGAAGCATTGACGAAGCCAGGAAAGCGTTACGCAGTGTTTTAAGCCCTGAAATTACTGCTGTATGGAAAGCTAAAAGTAATACTTTTAGGCATACTTTTAACGGTTTCTTAACAGGATTGTGCTACTTGGGTTATCGGAAAAAGATGGCATGCATATTGTAGATGTTCATTTCACTCTCAGCGTTTGAAATTGAAAGTTAAAAGGACTTAATTTACCCAGCTGGAACATACACTGTGCTGTTTTATGCCAGTTCCCAAGCGCTACAGATTAAGCTTAAACGACTGGAAAATCAAATATCTATAGAAAAAAACGAAAGTTCCAAAGCTTCACTGATTGGCCCATAATATGGCGTTTTATAACTCATCATTATATTGCTGTCCTTTTCTTGAAACGTGTTTTGACTAACTTCATTTAATCATGGCCTATATACCCTTCAAACATTCCGAGCAAAAAATTATATGAAAGGTCGTGTGGTCAGTTTTGTGGGTATCGACACCAATGACCATTACTAAAATCTCATTTGCATCAGTGCTGGTTTAGTATTTCAACAATATTATCGACATTCTAGTTCTAGCGATGTATAACTTCAATTAGAAGCCATAAACAATACAGAGGAAAGAAGAATGCTCTCAAAGTGAAGAAAGCTAAACGAAGGCTTTTTATATTCCATCTAGGTCTAGCATGAGTCGTTTAGAACCCATTTAGTGGTCTTTTAGTGGATTTGTGGCTAATGAGTTGTGGCTAATGAGACTTGGGTTAATGAGTGACAATGATATTTTATTTTTTCCAATCACAAAAAAACATTCCCCTTAATATGTAATAAAAATGTTATACCTTGAAGTAAAAATTATTAAATAATTGTCAAAAATGTTGAAAAATAGCATTTTTGGACGAGTTGCTACGTTACGTCGGAAGTGTTGTCGAAGCGTTTCAAGGATATTTTGTTTGCGTACAATTATGCGTTCATTTGTTCAATGGGAACGGTTTATCGCGCTGTCATAATAATCACTGTCAGCTGATTTCGTCTGTTTGGGAAATATCGACAACGAAATAAACAAACACCGTGCATAACAATGGGCGCTTAAAAATGTGAAATTACGTCGTGAAAAAGTTACCTTTTTAGAGATAAAAACATCCAGAAACTACCAGCATGGCAACCTTATTATCCGCTTCCCGGCACGGCGCCATGTTCCGTCCTTCGGTACCGAACGTGTGGCTTCTTACCTGGCTAGTCAGCTATCAGCGCAAAAGTACCAACATCAGTGCGGTTGATTCCTTTATCAGTGAGCTGATGGACAACAAAAAGCTAAAATGGAAGGTTTTGAACAGCCGACATCGTAACGGGCAACCAAAAACGTCACCCAAAACCGCCGACCTAGCTCCGTCTGAATTGGCTGCCAGCCTTCGTACACCCACGGAAACCATCCAACGCTCCTCGTTTCGCTTCAGCGAGCTGTACAATGAGCTTACGAATAACCCGCTAGTGATAAACATTAGTCAGATGGAAGTATCCCAAGTTGATCATCTACTCGAAACGGCACTGAAGGAACAAAACAACGAAGACGTGAAATTGCTACTGGCACAAATATTGGAGTACGAGAAGCTACCGTCACTGCAGGTATTAAACGCCGTCCTCAAGAACCTGGCACACCGGACAGAAACGCGAACCATAGAACGATTGAGTGAACTCTACCGAAAGCTTTATCCGGAATGCGGCAGCACAGCGATCGGCAGGTTCGAGCACTATAAGGCCCTTTGCGAGTGGAAGCAGGGCAACACGTTTAAATCACTCGACGCGTTTCGATCCATTATGCTCGAGTGTAACGAAGAAAGGATGATAATGATTGATCATTTACTGTTGGAAATTATCGATGAAACGATTGGCAAAAAGAGTGAAGCAGTTCTGCTTGCCGTAATGCAGCTGTGTGAGTTCAGCTTAGTCACACTGCGCCACGAGTTTCCCATCTGCTACGTGTGGGAAAAGAGCTTCCTTAGCGCGTGGCACAGCGATCAGGAGGCGGCCAAAACGTTGTTCGATCGGCACGACGCACTAAGGAACGCGATCAGCAAAAGGTACGTGGCGGATGATCGAAATCTATATAGCGATATGGCAACAGCTTATTTTAAACTTACAGGATACCAAATCTGTGCTACAAACTGCTGTACGAAAACAACGTCGAAAAGGTGTACCAATTGATCGAAATGTTCCTCAAGCACGAAATGAAGGCGGATTGTAAAGCTATGCTCATCCGACTATTTGAATATCAGTGTAAGTGTGTGCGAGCAAAGAGGTTTGTACATTCTACACACTAATGGGGTTGTGCTCTATTGCGTCTCTTACAGATTGGCGTAAAAACTTGCGCGGCTGTTCGGAAATCATGCAAAATGCGATCGATCTCAACATCGCCCTGCCCGAGATGTGCAATCGGCAGCTGCTGGAGCTGCTGCTTGGGCGAAGCGCGACGGAAGCGGCCCAGCGGGAAGCATGGAAAAAGTCGAAGGACTTGAAACCAAACAAATACACGTTGAAATTTTAGTGTATTATGCGCTGTGTACTTGCGAAGTAAATTGCGGTGTGACCAACAAAAAACGGATTTTTTAAATAATAACTACAAACGAACGTCTCACTATTGCGATTTGGTTTTGTTGTAATACGATGCAAACGCGAAAGCAGTGGCGGATAGGTCTACGGTGCCAACAGCTCAATGTTTAACTCTTTGCGTAGTTCCGTCACATCCTGCTCCCATCGCTTCTCCCAGTACACGCCCATCAGTGGTTTGATCCGATTGCCCGTCCGAAGGGCCCAGGGCAGATACTTTCGCAGATAGTTTTGTCTTTGTCTGAAATGGAAAGTGGAACCATTTTGGGGGTGCAGCACTGTTGGGGAAATCTTTTTCGAATTGAGCCACTTACTTGGTACGAAGCCGGAAGGCACCAAAGACGGCACCGCCATAACACATCGGTAGACCGGTGTTTAACGCTTCCACCCACTTGACCGTTACCTCGCCCAACATGTTGGTGGGCATGTCGAGGATCGCGTGTACCATATCGTGCGTTTCCCTGTATCGGGTCATGACGTACGCAAGTTCGGGCTCGTCCAAAAATCGCACCTCCATTCGTGAATCGGGTGTAATATTCTGTGAGAAAAAAGGAAAAAAACACCATAAGCGTAACATACTCAAGAAACGTTTGTGCGAGTGTGTGTGTCTGTCTGTGTGCTAATTGCGTGTACATTATCTTCCATAAACTTGACGTATGTGTAACCGAACGTATGCTCCGGCATCTTCTTTAGTGCCTCCATATCAACCGTGCGCGTATTGATGCGCGGTTTCTCCACCAGAATCCGTTGTCCCTCCTCGGTTGATCTCATGTAGTAGAGCATTTTTTCCAACGCCTCCCGTCCAGTCGTTTCCCCCAGGCAAGCGATCATATCATGCCTGCGCAAAAAAAGAGTTTAAAAAATACAGTAAATTAATTAGCATGGCTCGCTTATTGGCTTTCGGGTAAGCAGTTTGCAAGAGGGCTCACCTTCGCGGATCGACTAAAGCGGCGACGGAGCTTCCGGCGCTTAAAATTAGCCTTTGAATGTCGCTGACTTCAATTCGATTGCGAAGAAACTCTTTCGTAAACTCGTCCATCTCTGCTGCTGCCGGCTGTGGCTCATCGTTCAAGGAAATGTTGGCTGTTGGTGCTGTTGTGCCGTCGGTTCCGGCCGTGGTAGAGCTTAGCTGGCGATACCGGAGACATCTTCTCGTAGCGTTTATCAACGGGTAGCAGCTTTTTCGAACGAACATTTTGGTGCTTTTTTTGTTCTGGAAGGAAATGTGAATGGGTGAAGCAATTATTTGAAAAATAATTTATACATTTTACCATTTAATAATCTACAACAACAAAAATCCGACCCATGTGATTAAAAACAATATTAAACATAATTACCTTCTATTATGAGCAGCTAAAATACATTTTCCCATACAAAAGGGATGATAAGCAAGTGGGACAATGCTGGTTTTATCTAAAAATGCATTACCGGCCGGCTCGCAGTGGAATATCATTAAAAAAAGGTCACCCTTCAATTTGTCCCACAACGCTGCCGTATTGATTAGAGCTGCACCGGCTCAATTTAGACATAATTAGCAAACATATACAACATGCGATCGTTCAGTGGAGTTTCTGCCAGTACGTGTACTGTAATTTCAATGCGATCTTCACCTTCCTAGCCCTTGACTCTGGGATGCCTAACGTCATCGCATCAGTCACACCGAGTGCCGACGTAGCCCTCTACATCCTCCTCATGAGGAATGTACATCCTCAGCTCAACACCTGTTCCCTCTTACGTTACGCTCCCCAGAAATATGCTAGAAGATGTACAATCGGATTCGAACGGTCAGAGCGACTGTGGATGATGGCGACGACGGTTAAGACGCATCGCTTATGCTGCCGTGTCAATAAACCTGAACCTACCAACGAGGTCACGGTCACTATTGTTTCCGCGCACGAAGACGAAACAGTTTGTTTGTTCCGTTGGGATCTGGTAAAGGTTTCTTCTATTCATCATGGAAAACGCTGACCTTGTCCCACCGGAACAGTGAATGATCAATGTTATTAAACAAACTAACACACACAACAAATAGGTTTGATCACCGGCATTTGAACGAAGTCGTCTGAAGGCCCGCGATTAGCCTATCTGTTGCTGCTAAAAATAAAAGGCAAAGCATAATCCTAATGCAAACTCAATAATCTCAACAGCAACAGTTCGTGTGCTGTGCTGGCAGGGTAAGTTCGTGAAACGGCCAACCATATCATTAAAGGGCAACGGCAAAGTACACGCCCGCCGACCCGTCCGAGATTTGTACGTTACAGAGCAAGCAACGAAAAAAAGAGCTGAACAACAACTGATAAACTGGTTTTCCCGCTGGTCGTACAACTGGGGACGTGTTTAACGAAGAACGCAAACAATCGCCCGCGGATCGAAATTGCGCTCCAGCCAGAGTACTGTTCATGCTGTGAAATTGTGACAATTCTATAGAAATTGTATTGGTTTCTCCAAAATTTTCTGCATTTCTTGCATATTCAGCCACGGAAAACCAAATCTTTAAAGTTCGCAAAGGGATGCAGCCGTTCACACTGGACTGAAAGGCCCGGTCGTGTGACACCAAATGCATACTGAATCCGTTTTTATCAAGCAGTTCAGTAGTCAATGTTTCGCCCCCCAAAAAGGGTCGATAAATCCTAATCACACGTTAGCTCTCTCCCACTCTTTCCGTGCGCATTTAATGGTGTAATGCTTTATCGTGTATTGCTTTATATAATTTCTGTTTTTGGATTAGATTAAAAAGGCGTGACGTTTTCTATATGTCATCGTTCCACCGCGATGAACGTACACCAAGTTCCGATTACTCAACCTCGATGGGGTGGTTCATGGTTTTGATGAGTTTTCTTTCTCGTTATACGCAGACGTACCGTTTATACAACTGAAGACAAAAAAAAAGCATAAATGCTCACTCACAACGCGGTTTCGTTACACAACGGCGATCCACCAACTCTCTTGGGTGGTGTATATATTTCGACTCCATCAATCAGCTTCACTAAAATCTCCTACACGGGGTACATGTACACATCTTCAACTTAAAACTACACAGGCGAAACTAAAAACAATCTACGATGCACAGCTTATCATGCCTTCGATGCAATGCCTTCTTTTTAATATCAACTCACGCACGAGAGGGGTGGCCATTCGTTTACAAGGTGGCGGAGGAGCGCCAGTATTTTCGCTATACAATAGAATATTGTAATGTGGCATCCTTTTCCCCCGTCGGAGTTCGGAACACGAGAATTATTCGTTTGTTTTTGTTCAAATGTTTCTATCACTGCCGATGACACGCGGCGCACTCCCGGTGCCGCGCGTGTGTGGGTGTGTGTGATTGTGAACGTTTAGGTGATTATCGCTTAAAACTACATCGATCATCATCTCTCTGTACACTTGGTATACCGCACTGAATCAATGGCCACATTGCACGCCCGCGGGGAAATCATCTCCAATGCCCTTCTGGTTTTTTTGTTGTGAAACTAATGCATTTGCCCTTAGCAAGCGAGTGGGCGAAGGGAGGGAGAAAGGGGTAACGTACAGACATTACTAATAAATATATGCCCCACTATCTGCCCCCCGGTTAGCTCGCTTTGGTTTTGTTCGCTTTACTACACACACGCGCGACCCCCCCACAACCGCCACCATCGCGTCCTCTCACACGTTATCGATTCTTCCGGCGGCGGGCAGCAGCAGCTTCTTGTCGGACGAGGCAGCGTCACCGCTTCCTCCCCCGCCGTTCGGCTTCTTCCGGAAGGTGACGTACGTGTAGAGCAGGCTGCCGGCCACGCTGATGTTGATGCCGAGCGCGTTCAGCAGCGAAAACACGTAATCGCCCCCGATGAACATCCCGATGTACGTGACGCTGATGTTCTTCAGGCAGCCGACGATGGTGGTGGTCAGGGCGGAGTTGTGCTGGGTGCACAGGATCACACTGTACGACAGGATGAAGCCCATCACGCAGGACAGCAGGAACTGCACGACGAAGAACGGATCGTTCCAGCCCTCGTACTGCCACGCTCGGTCGATGTCGCCGGCCAGCCAGGTGCCGACCAAGGCCGGCAGTATCATGAACAGCGAGTTGTAGTACATCAGCCCGTACTTGCCCATGTCGGCCGTGTCGAGCTTCTTCTTCATGTACACGCCGTTGGCCGCGGTCAGCGTGTTCGTGATCATCACGTACATGTAGCCCTGCAGATTGAAGCTGAGATCGTCCAGCGCGGCCATCAGGGCGCCCCCGACCATGGCGAACACGCTCACCTTCACCGCGAGCGTGGGCCTAATGCCGAGCACCAGCAGCTCCAGCAGCATCGTCAGCAGGATGGAGAACCGGCGCAGGGCGGCAAACATTGGCAGACTGAGGGCTTGCGTGCCGCCGAGCCCGAACATCATGTTGCCGAGATAGATCAGCGGCAGCGGGAATATGCGGCGCGCGATGTCTCGGCTGAAATCGGGATACTTGACTAGCTGCAGCCGCTTGGCGACGAACAGCACCACGATGCTGGCCGTCAGCTGGCCGAGACTGAGCACCAGGAACGAGGGAAACCGGTAGCTGGTCAGCACGGTCTTATTGACTACGGTGATCAGGAACGACGAGAGGCCGTAAAACACGGCACTGGATAGTTTGAGAAACTGGGTCGTTTCGCCGCCCGCCATCTCCGACGCGGACGATCGCATTTTCGACAGATAAGCTATCATATCGTGACCGGTCCGATAACGCTCGTGGGAGCCGGGGTAGCTTACGCACTGCTTCCGCTATGGATCCCGGGCTGGCCGAGGGATGATGCTTCCCTTCTCCCGGTCGCTAACCTAACGGGTGAGAGATTCCGTGCCGACGGGCGATGCTTATCGCTGCTGCTGCTGAGTCGTGCTATGACCGTCGGCCGAGATTTATACTGTTTCTTGGTAGGGTGAGTTTTACTACCGACTTTTGCGGTCGGTCTCTTCGCTGGTGCCGGTCTAGGAATAGATTTGTGGGGTTTCGATCGATCCAGCATTCTTGCGTGGCCCCTCGTTGGTTGGTGGTGCTCTATCCGGTTCTACACTAACCACATGGCACTTGGTTGCTGCGTCTATGCTGCTGTGCTATGTGTGTTTCTGCCGATCGAAGCAGTCTGCGCTTTACCCCAAACAATGCGCAAACAATCACGGCCACGGATTTGCGTTCCAGTATCAACAAGAATTTGACACTTGATTTGTACGGAACAGGGTCACCGCCGCCGTCGGCAGCAACAGCAACGTTTGCCGTTTTTATTCGTCTGGATTGCTCAACTACGGTAACATTAAATTAGCGCAGCAGAGTCATACCAGCGTTGGCGCTCGATTACACTCGCGATGGTTACTGTTCGGTTCTGTTACGGTATGCAGGCGCGATTCACCGATGGCATTGCCCATTCAAAAGCACAAACACCCGGCCACAAATGGAACCGAAACGTAAAACGCTACGACAATGCTTTGTTTCACCGTCATCGAACGCTGAAAACGTGTGTGCCGTAGCGACGATGACACAATCACGCGACAAATTATCCAATCTTCAACACGAACGAGCTAAAGTACCGCGAGGGACTGAGCATCCGAAAACCTTTTCGGAAGGCCACGGATTCCATCAACAGAACACTACCATCCACCGCACACATCTATACGCATACACGCGCAGCGTAGCTACTGTCATTCCCGGATAACAGAGTTTGACAGCAATGACATTGCTTTGTTTTTTTTTGCGTTCTCCATTTCGTGAACTGCAATTATGAAATTCTTTTTTATCGGAAGAACACCGCCAAAATTCGATATGATGGAGATGCACAACATGCTTAATCACACCTAAAATAAAAGCACCCGCAAAACTTACCACCGATCGATATGCGTTGAGCTTCTGCACGCTGGATTGCTTCAAAAACAGATTGTTTTGGCTGTGCCGAATTTGTCAATTGCGGTGCAGCGTATGGATGGGGGCTACTTTCACGCAACCCATTCGCGAGCACAGCAGCGGGCTATTCGGGAGGCGAAACTACAGTACGTGACAAACAAACACTCCAGCACTCCAGTGAGGATACGGATTTCGATTTATTTCTACAACGTGATACCTCGCACAAAGTATGTAGCTACTGTAAAAAAAGTGTAAGCATTTTCCACACAGGAATGTTATGCTCGTGCACAAATGGGAAGGTTTAAAATGGAGCTCAACACACACACAAAAGGTATACCAGCGAATCCGCCAACGGTCGCCGGTGCTGCATTTACATTACATTGCTAGACGGTAAAATAAAACTATCGCCGACGGACATCGGTGATGCGCCGAGGGCAGCATCCGCTAACTGTTATCTTCGATCGCCCTTCACCGAGGCCCCTTTGGCCTGGCTGTTGCGCCCCGTCCGCGGGGAGTTCTTCTGCGAGGGTTTCATGATGCTGGGCGGTGTGGCGGCGGCAGCAGCGGCCGCGACCGCCACCGAGTAGCGCGTCGTAGCGGCGTGCGGTTTCGGTTGCGAACCGGCGCCAGTCGAAAGCAGCGGACTGCTACTGTTCGGTACCGGCTTGGGCGTTCCCAGTGCCTTTCCTGTACCGTTGTTGCCGTTGTTGTTGTTGTTCGGGCCACCGTTCGGTCCACCGCCCCCCGATCCATTGTTCAGGATGGGCTGGGGCATTGGCGCGGCCAGGTTCGGGTTCGGCTCGCTCATGTTGACCATCTCGTTGAAGGTGTAGCAAAAATCGCCCAACCGCACGATCTCGCCATTTTTGCCCGAGTAAAGCGTCAGCGACTGGCGCCACACGTTGGCGTAGCCTTTGGTGAGGCGCACGATATCACCCGGCAGCAGCTGCTTGCCCGGCTCGTCCCAGATCGACACGTTGATTGCGGCGCTCTGGTCGGCCACTTTGAACGTGCGCACCTCGCGGTTCTCTTTCGTCAGCGTGACCGGCCCTATCTCGAGTATGATGAAGATCACGTTGATGTTTTTCATCCCCGGGTAGATGTCCTTAATCGCCATCAGGTCGGTCGGGTTCGGATTGGGCGGTGGATGGTTCTGCATCGGGCTGGGGGCAGAGGGTTGATTATTTTCGTGTGGGAACTGTATGCGCCAGCACTTCAGACGGGTTTTGACCGCAATACATACCCGTACATATTAACGGCCATTACAATCTGTGCAGGGAGGGTAAATGGGAGCGGCCTAGATGATTTCAGTGGCAATCGGTGGAGACGATTTCGTGTTTACAGCTGAATTTTGTTTTGTTTTGATTTCGCCCCAACATCCAATTTGACAGATGGGTTTGTTCGGAAAAAGGGGAAGAGTCGTGCGGCGGGGGGAAAGAACACAACGGGCGAAACGGGCAAGCGTCAGCGCAATTGTCACAATGACTGTCAACTAGTGGAGCAAAAATACGCCATCGCGGTTGCCGAGGTAAGAGCACTTTTGTTCCGCCGCTGCTTTCCGGAATTTCTTTGTTCGGTTTGCAAAAAATTCGGCGTAAAAACGTACTGCCCAACGCGCCAACGGCAAAAGATTAACGTTGTGTTTTCTTGCGTTGATTGCGCGCCTGGTACAGAATCTACGCCAAGCAACATGGATATCGACGAGGAAGAGTTCGAGGCACCGACGTCCAGCAGCAGCCGAGGTGAGCGGAAGCGGTTCGAGGTCAAGAAGTGGAACGCGGTAGCCTTGTGGGCCTGGGACATCGTGGTGGACAACTGTGCGATCTGCCGAAATCACATCATGGATCTGTGCATCGAGTGCCAGGCGAACCAAGCGTCCGCCACCAGTGAGGAATGCACGGTGGCTTGGGGTGTGTGTAATCATGCGTTCCACTTCCACTGCATCTCCCGATGGCTGAAGACCCGGCAGGTCTGTCCGCTCGACAACAGAGAGTGGGAGTTCCAGAAGTACGGTCATTAGGAGGACGCGGGGCGAGGCACAAACTTGCGAACTAAACCAACCCTACCCAGGCTACAGAACTACATGGCAGCCAGAAGCATGCGGAAGCGCTGACGCTGCCTCTCCTTGAACAAATACATCCGGATACGTTCTAAAGAATCTGAGAAAAGCAACCGACGACTCGATTGGCTGTACGCAAACCGTAATAAATTCAGCAGTTTTATCGTATGAGCTAAATTACACCATATTTAAAATGTTTATTCGATTATTTTCATCATCACAGTCTTTTTGGTTCTCTTTTTCCGGTTCAAGAGAGAGAGAAGGAGAGAGGAAGTCATCAAGGACACTTGGGGGGAGGAATGGTGATGGGGGCAAGTCGTTTCCTGCGTCATCGTCGGTTTGTGGTGTCGTTCGCCGGTTCGACCCAGTGATTGGACCCCAGCTTGTTCGACCAGTGGGGCCAAGTTTTGATGATATCAAACAGTGCCTTGCCCGGACTCTCAAACGGTGCCAGCTGTCGGTGGCCGTACAGGCTGTAGTTGGAGGCAAGATAGTTTTCCTTCATACCTAGCAGTATGAGCTGCTTCGCAGCACTGAGCTGAGCGATCGGTGGCGGATCCGCGATGAATGTTCCAATGAACGCGATGCAGATGCTGTCCACGTTGAACCCTGCAAGGGCGAAACAAATTAGAACCGTTTGGTGCTGTCAGGCTCTGCAAGGATTGCCCTTACCTTTCGTGTGCGCTCCTTGCTTTGTCCATCCTCTACCCTCGTACGCGTTGCCATCACCACCCACCAGAAATTGATACGCGATGTCGCTGAAGTTCCTCGAGTCGGGACTTGAATGAAACTCCTGGATCAACTTTACCTGATACATGCATTTCGTCTGTAGCAAGCAGAGAGAAGAAGGGAAGAGAAAATTGTCGCATTAATAGATTGGTTTTATGGGTATTTATCAAAACGACATTTAAAAAAAATCATCTTCAAGACAGACAGAGTAACTTCCCGTGGAGAATTGGTTGTTGGTAGTATGATATATTTCACAACGAGTTTGTTAGCTTAACTAACCTAAATACTGCTGTCTGCTACTCGTGATCGGGCTGCTCGTCCTTATTTTGCTCCTTATCGACAAACTGGGGCAAGCTGTGCAGTGCTTCGATTAGCCACTTGCCCGTCCCAACCGTTGGATCCAGCTGCTCCGAGGCATATATTCGGTAACCTTCCTTTAGATGCCGCTCCTTTGCACCAAAGTGCAGTAGATATTTCAACAGCTCGATTTGCTTTTTAGTAGGTTTGCCACCGTAATTGTACTCTCCCACAAAGGCCACCGTTATGCTGCGGGAATTGTAACCTGCGGCGGTAAAGACACGACAGGACGATTTTAATGCAATGGAGAAATTCGTAGAGATTCTGTCTGTGCTGTTTTGGATGTTAATTTTTTTGTATTTTACCGGGAATGGTGGCACCAATTTTGTGCCAATTTCGACCCTCGTAGATATGTCCATCTCCACCGATTAGAAAGTTGTACGTTATATCGTCGTAGTTTTTGCCATCCATATGAAACTCCTGAATTAAGCGCACCCGCAAACGGCATGCGGCCTGAAACGAGCAATGCATGCCACCTGTTATGTTCGCTATGTGTGTACCTCATTATACTAAGGTTGATTGTGTTTGCACCACATTTGGGTTATTATTGGAAAGTAGACGAACAGCCACGGAAATTACGTCTCGTCTCGTCTCGGCTCGTGAGCAGCATCGTTTATTGTCTTACAAATGCTTCATATATACGATATTATACGATTGTGCTGCTCCTCTCAATTCCTACGATAAATATTTATTAAAACAGAGTACACTATCTAGCTATTTCCCATTGCTTAACATAATTATAACAACTACTGTTTATGCATCCTTTTCTCTATTCCAGGCAACCGGCTACACGGGTAGCCAAATCGATTTAGCTTATTGCTTATTTCACTGATTATAGGAATCCTATTGAGTGGAAGTTTTGAATATGTGTGTTATTTTTCAGTTATTTTTCTCCGAATTTTTTTGTAGAGTTTTTGGAGTATAAGAAACCTGTTTTTTAGAATTATTTTTTGCAATACCCCTTATTTCAGGAACCCGGGATACCCGGGTAGACAGCGACTTTGGAGGCTTATAACTTTTGAGGGCGTTATTCAATATCGATGCAATAGTCTGATGAAAATTGAATAAACTAATTTTGTTTCTACAAGTGTTCATAAATTGGCTCAACTCGCTACCGCTTATAGCTTTTCAAAAATGAAAGGATTTTTTTGGAAAACATTCAAAACGTAAAAATATTTTTGCAGTACTTTACAACAGTTTCACAGGAATATGGCACTAAAAGATAAAAGAGAACTGTATATTACACGTCTAACATATTTTTTCAGATTTTTCTATGAGTCATAAAACAGATAAAGGAGTTTCGATTTGAATAAAAACCGTTACAACACACCTATCATCATAATTTTATAAAATGCGCAAATGAGAAAACTTTATAAAATGATCTCTATTGCTATGTTATGTTGAATATACACTGTAAAGAGCCTGAATTCAAACATTGTGTGTGAAGTTTATTTTATGTTGGTGTCTTTCTCTTCCTGGTAGATGTATTAATGTATGTAACGGTTTTTATTCAAATGGAAACTTCTTTATCTGTTTAATTACTCATAGAAAAATTCTGTTTTTTTTTGCTTGACGTGTAGTATACAATTCTCAAAACTATTCGAGCAATCTTGTTGTGATTTTTTTTGTAAAGTACAAAAAAAAAAGATTTTTACATTTTGTATTTTTGTTTTCAATTAAATCCTGCCAACTTTGAAAAGCTATAACATAAAAACGGTAGCGAGTTGAACCAATCTATGCACAGTCATAGAAACTACATTAGTTTATTCAATTTTCATCACAGTATTGCATTGATATTGGATTACGCATTCAAAAGTTACAAGGCTCCAACATAGCTTCCAACCGCGCCGCCCGGTTGCCTGGAATATGATGTTTTTTTTTGGGTTGCCAGTGACAGGATCAACGTGGTCAACAAGTTGTTCTTCATCTTAGAGGGTGCCACTCAGTCTTACTCGATTCTGCATTCATCACTTTCGCTTCAATGGCACATGCACCTACACTACGTACGTTCAATCACCTATGCGTATCATAATTACAAACGTTCACTAAAATGTGGCAAAAGCCTCAGCTGTTCCATTAGATATTTGCCCGGGCTGATGGTGCCCTTCAGCTGGCTGGCACCGCACAGCTTGTACTCCTTGGCAAGCCATCCGCCGTCGGTACCGTTGCGAAGCAGCAGTACCAACTGTTCCATCTGCTGTTCCGTCGGTCGATCCTTAGTCTCGTAGTTACCGATGAATGCTATCCCGTAGCTGATCGTGTTGTAATCTGTGAAACACACACACACGCACATATTGTGGGCATGATTTTGTAACTGTTTTCCTCCTTCGGCCTTTGCGATTTTGGTAGTTACGTACTTTTGGTGTGGGCTCCAACTTTAAGCCATCCGCGGCCCTCGTACACAAATTCGTCACCACCGATCAAAAAGTTGTAACCGATATCACCGTAGTTGGTGTGGTTTACGTGATACCTTTGAATTGATTGCACTAGTGCTTTGCATGCTTGCTGCATGGGAGAGGTCAGAGGTGTTTTGTGATTGTGGTGAAAAGATAGAAAGTTTTGTTAGATGTGGTAAATAGAGCGCGAGTAATTGATCTATTACGAATTAGGTGGAGCTTTTGATTGAATTGCCAATGAGAATTTCATGTGGAATAGTGTAATATGGCATGGCCATAGGTGCAGTGTGATGATGTAATGTATAAAACAATGATAAGAAAATATGTTGTGGAATATGTTGTGGAATACTTTAGAGAATCTGCCTCATGGCAAGCGGTGTGCAGCACAGTGAGTAAAGCTTCAGACGTCCGCTTAAGCAGGACACAGCTTAGTTACTATTCATTTTACATGATGGTTCTGGTGGTGGTGCGATATAACGTACAAAGCACTTAACGTAACAGCATCAGAGATTTGCACACACTTTTTTAAACGACACATAATTGACTGCGCGGGATACACTACAAAATAGATGTCTATGTTTTTCGACGGTAAGAGGTAACTGGCTATGTATAAATGTGACTGGTATGGTATTGTACAATTTTGCGTGTGATTTTGTTTTAAAAAAATGCTCTAAAACAGCAGAATAATAGAGTTTTTGGTCTGTTCTAAAAAGCAGTGGTTAATGTGCGGCATAACTACACGATCGTAACATTAAATTCAATGTATCAATCACAACTTGTGTCTGCGCAAAATCCATGGTTCTCAGCAGCTCAAGATCACTCGGCTAATATAAAACTGACCGTACGAAGAATATAACAAATCGTATAGTACATCTCTAGCTTGTGCTAAAGGTACTGTGTTTTGCATGGTTCGCTTAATTATCAACGATTTAGGCAAAGATGACACGAAACAATATTGAAACATTAAATTCTTAAAGGAAAAGGAAAAAATGAAAAGAAAAGTAATGAAATGACTATTTGAATGACCAAAGCTTTATCACAGGGGTCTTTTTGCTAATTTTATTCGATGCTTCTCATTTCCAGCAATTTATTAAAACCTTTACTTGTTTGATTTTTTTTGTTTTAAACTTTTTTTCCAAGCAGCTTTATTAAGGACGAAATATTTTCCTTAATTCTCCTTATAATCTTTATAAATGGTTTGGAATGGAATATGCATGTAAATGTGAAGCTTTTTCCTTTCTTCGCACAAAGTAGCGGAATTTGGGGCAAGTGTGGCATACGGGGCAAGAGTGCCACCAAGCATTTTTCCTTAAAAACTTTAGTTTAATGATCAATTGTGTATACAGTTGGTTCCTTTCCAATGACTAGGTATACTGAGCCGAATTTCATATAGACCAATCGATATTCCCCATTGTTTTGAACTGATTTATATTGAGTTTCAAAATTGTGCAGAATATTTTAATTTTTTCGTCCAACCAAATAAGCTCTCAAAAATCATGCGAACAATCAACCGAGAAAATATTTACACCACCGTATAGCTGAGAAAACGTGAAATTTTTTGTGGAGTTAGTTGAAAAAAACTTTCTTTTTGTCACTGAAAAATTCAATTTCAAAAAAGTTACAACTTTTGGGGCAAGTGTGCCATCTCTTTTTGGGGCAAGTGTGCCACCATCTTTCATAGGCGCGAGCTGTCAAAAATGTAAACATTGTTGTAGCGTGCTGCGGAATGGTGCGCTATTGTGAGCGGATTCCACGCCAGAAAAACAGAACAGTAACAAACCATATTTTGGTACAGTTGGTGGTCAAAAAGGGTTCATTGGTGACTAAATACATGTAGGAATACATACACTAGTGGTACAAACGTAATTATTTCCTATTATCTAAGAAATACGGTTATTTTAACCAGGTGGCCGTCTTGCCCCATACGAGTGGCACTCTTGCCCCATAGCCCAAAAAACAACGTCTTTTTGGACCCTTTTTAAAACGCTTCAAAAACTGTTTTATTTGCACTTTTTTCAAGCGAAACTCATTTATAAGTGAGGAAATAGATGTAAAATGGTTATGAGATTTAAATCGGCTTTTGAAAAACACGTTTTAGTGAGTTATAACTTGAAATGCTTAAGGTGGCACACTTGCCCCAAGTTCCGCTACCCTCTTTTGAAGCATGAATCTACAAAATATACGAAATGGTGCTAAAAGAGCGAAAAAAACGATCAAAAATTAAATTCTAAATTTATGAAAATATTAAGAGCTGACGGTTGCAAAGTTACTAACGGCTTTACTGCCTAATGTTGCAATGTATTAAAAACCCTTGAAACTCTTGGATTTTTATTAAATTATCTGCTTATAATGTTGAATAATTTTGTTTTTATATTCCCATTACATATTGTATCTCGTAAACTATACGAGTAAAAGTAAAGTTATATATGTTTACCGTGTTTTTTCAATATGAATAAAAAAAACTTAGAGAATGGATGATCAGCCAGATCTTCTACACTTTGCTGGGTATTCCGACCGAATATAATTCGGCAAAACACTGTTTCAGCATTTCAATGTTGCTGTTGCAAGATTGTCTATTTATTTATCAATTGTTTTATGAGGATATAGACGTAACTTCAATCATATAAAAAATATATTTATGACCTAAAAACTAACAGTTTTTACAAAGTTAAAGCGTATATGCATATGCTTGATGTTTATATTTTATATTCATGTTTTGATGCAAAACTAATCTGGCTCCTTGAAAGGACCTTTTGTTAAAACGGACATGTCTAGACGGGTTGACAAGAATTGACTTCCTCTCAGTAATTGAAGTACTTTAAATGACCTTAAATGTTATAAGTTAATGTTTTCCGTTAACTTCAAAATTGCTTATTAAAACGAAAAATTCAAAGACAGTTATTTAAACACATTAAAACGAGAATAGTAAATAAAAGAAAATTTACAAAAAACGCAAAGAAAACTGTCCATACATTGTGGTTATTGCTTAACAATAATTCGATCTTTTGCAAAATTCCACAATTAGGACACATCTATGTTATACATTTTTAGTTCTTAAGTCTTAAAAATGTACCTAATAATTTATGAATGGCGCTTGAATAATAGCAAAGCTGGGGTTGAATACAATGTTCGACCATCAAAAAATAAACACCGACTGCGATAAAATGAACGGTTTGATAATGCTATCATGTGAAAGTTTACACTGCACGGTGTCTTATCTTTGTCGTCTTGTTTAAGGCTTACCTGAGTAGTGCAACCTTCGGTGGCAGTGTGAGCAATGATGACGTTATTAACCGGCAGTTTCAGATCGGTCAATTCCTCTCTGGGCGGTTGCGCCAGCCATTCCGTTCTCGTCACTAACCGTAACGGTCTCGGATCTGGAAATAGATCATCCTCTATGGAAGAAACGACGAAAGAAAAACAAATTTGTTTTTTTTTTTTGTAATTACGTGTTAGGTAAGGGGCATAGTGAGAATGATATCCAAGGAGGGTAGAATTGTGTGAAAAGTAAAAAGTCTAGTACAAAACAAGTTTTTGTACCTATATCCTTGTCCTGCGGAATATTTTGACGATTGTCGTCGCCGTCGCCTACGGGGAGCCTAAATCTAGCTTTACCTGACGCGGTGAGGATCGATATGACCGCTACAATGGCACACAGGACAATCATCAGCGATACCATTACGATAAAGCTGAGCAAGGGTTTATCCTTTATAATTGTCTTAAGACTAGATTGCCAGGTGCGTGGCTCGGGAGGTTTGGTTGCGGAAGGTACTACCGATAAAAAGAGAAAAGCAAGCATATCGCAGGCGTTAGAAATCACGCACCCATTTGCTTAATCTCACTGCACAGTACCTTTTTTAGTGGAATTTGTATCGTCGGTTTCATTTTCCTGAACCTGATATCCCTGGTTGGTGGTCCCATTCTTACGATCCTGGTAGATGTTCTTTATAACAACCTGCCCCTTGATGTACGTTTTGTTGCCGAACGTGATGTCCGACGAGTTGTGGACCGCGATCGCCCCGATCGTGGATGCAGCCGGGCTTGGCCGTACCCCGGGAGCGATGGCTTCCACGGCAACCTTAACGTTCGCGTTCGGGAGCACGCGTGCCTCCCCCGGTGCCAGTGTACCAGGGATACGATCAATCGCTCGCTTGATAGAATCATCGTCACACTCGGTATCGCTACTACTGCTATCGAAGACACTCGAGTCGTCATCATCGCCACCGTTGTCTGTTCGTTTGATGGATGACGCCGAGATATTGGAAAGACTGCTGCCCTTAGCGCTATCTGACTTGCCGGTCCCGGTGCCCGAGTTGTTTAGGCCGGCGATCGTATCACCGCCGCTCGCCGACATCGACTGTGCCTTAGTGTGGTATCCGGTGTTGACTGAGGTATCATTTTCTAGCTGTAGGTTTCTTGCCAGTGCCATCGTTCGGGTTTCGTTTACTGCTGCAACGGGCACTGTCACAGTCACACGACTTGCAAGTATCTCCGAAAGCTTCCGTTTGTTTGTGTTTGTAGTGTGGCTATTCTTTATCTCACGGAAGTGTTGAGAGACATCTTAGCCTCGCAGTAGCTCCAGTCTCTGCCTGAAAAGGGGGTGATATAAGCCGGTTAAAAATACATTTGATTAGTCACTGTCAGAGTCTTAGTGCCAGTTCAAAAGTTGAATGCAGCCGCAGCCAAAATGCAAGGACAGTTGTTTTGTTTAAAAAAAATGTCGGAAATCACTTGACAATAGAATATCCTAACATTATGTAACTCAGAACCGCTCTCCGATAAATATTTATCAAGACAATGTGTGTCGAGAGCAAAGAAAGTCTAGGGGTTGCACTGTTCAAAAGCGTTTCTATATCTCGTCCCAGCACACTGCTAATGATAATGATGTTAGTGTGTTTGCACTGAGGTCAACTGAACATGGCGGGTACCCGCCTGATAAGCACTAGAAGAAATAGAAACACTCACTTCATTTCCTTCGCGGTTTGTAACTTGCAAGGGGTTTTGGAGAGGGTACTCTTCTCGATTGCTACCAAACATATGATGGAATGTATGAGATCGGTGAACCAATTGGGTCAAACGTCTCAGACAGGCTTGAATTGATAGGTAATTCGTGTTGTTATTATTGCCGGAATAGTTCTATTCTTGGTGACTGTTTTAGAGCACAGCTTTATGTACAAAACATATTTTAATATGAGGATCAACGTTCTTAAACATTTTACACTAATGTGATACAATTATCGATATGGCTGAACAATATAACAAGTAAATAAACCAAAATTGGTCGACATAAGTAACCTTGACGAATGAATAATGCAGAGTTCACACATCCAAGAAATTAAGATTAAACATAAAATAAATCAATAGCTAACTAGTGTAACAACGCTTTAGGCACCACCTTAAACACGTAGGTAAAGCACTTGCGGTTAACACACAAAATGTAGCACACTGCACCGATCGATTGTTGCAATATTACGAGCTGCACGGCCCTATTTGCATGTGTCACTAGCACAACAACACAAAACCAGTATGCACCGTACCCCACCCCGCATTCGCAACGATCAGCAGGGGTTAAAACATCTTCCTTATCTTTACACTTACACACAGACAAACACACACAGTCTCATGCAATCTTCGGTCGGTCAAGTGGAATGAGATCGCGCATGGTAAGCCGTTTGTAAATCCTTCGCTACAACTGTCTGGACAGGAAACAGTAGGCTTACAAGTTTCTTGGAATCGAAATTCCCGCTTAAGAGAGTTTTGCTCACGTCACGTCGGCTTTCTTTTGCGCGATGGATGTAGAACAGAGCTTAGTTTTGACAGATTTTGGTAAATATACGATGCAGGCTGCATCTAACCCCATGAAACAACGTTGAAGATCGCATCAAACATACGTTAAAACTCATGCGCGGCCACTGCCAAACGTGTCAGAATTGTAGGACGTGCTGCGAGCTTGCCAATGCCTTTCAACTTCGCACATCACAACACATTAGCAATCACAACAGAAAGTTACTTGTTAGCTGACCAAACCAACACCTCTTTACACACTCCCATCAACCCTCGATTGTATCTGCACGATCGATGCTTGATCCGATCATGTGCTCGTGCGTGTCGTCGCATGTTATGTGCTGAAGGTTATTTGTTCCGTCGCTCAACGACCCATCGTCTAACGTGGGGTTAATATTTGCTTTACGTCCAACATCACCAACACTACCACCGATGTGAACAAATCGTTCCATCCCTTGATCTCACTGCGAAGTGAGTAAATAATGTTTCGACTTTTTGTATCAGGTTTCGTTCGACCAAAATGCACTATGGACGTGGGTTAGGACACTTATACTGCCCAGGGATAGTTTGATGATTCTTTGATGAGCTTTGAGCTTTTGAACCAATAAGAACAGTTCCAGATATGTTCTGCTTCAAATCACTGTTATCACACTATCGGTACACTTTGTTTTTCTTTTCTTTTTTTTGGGAGGGGGTGGAAGTGTTTCCGCCTGCTTTGTTGTCACACACGCACACACAAATGGATGTAATATATTGCGTTTGGAACAGTAATGGGGCGGTTAATTTACGTACTTTTCCTCCACCAACAGGAATACACAGATTACAGATTCTCGTTCTTGGAAGTGTGTTGCTGACACCCTTTGCCTCGCAAGAAAAGAAGTTTTTTTCCTTGTATAATTCCTGAACACGGACTTCCCGTTTTGATGGGCGCGTACTGCATGAGCCCGATGACGGTGAAGCGATGACCGAATCGTTGCGTATGCGTTCACGATCTATCAACCACTATCATCTTGCGTGGAACTTGGAGCTTGGGACGAACAAACACAGCCAACGCGCGCGCGTTTTTTACGCATTTCGCTACCACCACACACATAGAGCGCGCGATCGTATTCGTTGGAACCCGCGAAATGGCGATTTCGTTTGACGCGTCATTCATGTGCCCTCGCGAGAAGAGTATTGTGATCGCTATCTCATTCATAACATTCAAATAAGGGTAAAGTTATCTGTAAGCATGATTTGCGCGTTTGTGATTTTTGATTTTGTAATTTTTATCCATTTTGTTACATACACTACGTTTGATTCTAATGTTTTTTTTTTACATAAAACAGTTTTACAATGCTGCATTATATTTAGTTTATATCATATCAGTGAACTCAAGCATTGATCAAATGATATTATGATAAGCTGTGTAATATATTATGTTATCTGAAATTTTCTTTTAACATGCAGTTAATTTCTGTCCCAGCTACACTGGAAACTTACAAGCTGCAGCAAATGAAGAGAAACGGGTTTTAACACCAGTACAAACGATGCTTACATCAGTTCCTGCTGTGAAAACATTGCCGCCTGTCAATTGAGCGCCTAATATTACGCCACAATAAATATCTCAACTAATTATCAATCTTCACGCAAGACGCTCACTATCGATGGTATATACGATTGTACCAAATCATTACACAAATACTGTCATGTGATCGAGTATCGCAAATCCTACGTTGCTTTCTGTTTTATCTGAAGCACCACCAAGCGGGGTATGATGTTTGTTAATGATTACAGTAGGTTGCGGAGCACTCTTCTTGCAATAAGTGCCAAAGATTGAAGTGGGTCTGTATTAGGTGTTTGTTTTTAGTACATTTTACAGCACTGCGAGGTTCGCGCTCTTCCTTTGCTCACCTGTCCCACTCGAAAGGTGTCACCTCTACCGGAAAGCAGCGTGGGAGGACCTAACTATAGGGTCTAATGGTGGATAGCCTCAAACTGAAGCCTCGAGGAAAGTGTCGGATGTGTTGTCGCACCTGCCGCACCGTTATCGAATCTACAATTAATTTCAATCAGCACACAGAACTTTACACTGATAAGGGAGAAAATAAAAAGTGCAGCACACGGACTGACACTCGGCCGAGGCAGAACAAAACGGTACGCTTTAAATGGCACAACTGTCGACAACAGCAGCAGCAGAAGCATGTTCGCTTCGACATGGGTGCGTATGACGCGTTTCGCTAAATCATACAAAATGAATAGACTTTTCCGTTGGGGTTGTATCGTGGGCAGAGGCGTATCGCTTCGGATTGCAGTCCATGGATAATTTATCGGGAGTGTAATCGAGTTCGATCCAATCAGTCGGCATGCGCACCCGATAAAATAAATCCCTTCCCGTGGTATTGCGGCTCACATTTGCATACGCTTAGGTGATAGTTCTTTTTTTTTTTAATTCGACCAGAGAGGGCCCAAACAGTCGCAGTAGATCACGGTGCGTATGATATCTGCCCGTGTCGTATGTTTGCTTTACCGGCGATAACATGACTTCGCGTCATTCGCAACATTGTACGGAGCTAGAAGCATAAATACGAACGAACAAATGCAGCTGTCCCGGTGAATGTATTTATTTTTACTGTTGTTGTCCAAACAATTTTACTCGGTTATGGTCGAGGGCCCGGAGTTACACAGTTCCTTTGCAGAGCATAACAGAAACGTGACTTTTTCCGTTATCGGCATTCGAATTCAATGATAAGCATTTGCTTCTTGTTCTTTCTTTTGCAATTAGCTTCGTGATCACGAGAGCCTTATACATGTGTACAAAACATATTTTTCTAATGCCACCGGAAACTGTTCCATGTCTCATGGGGACGGTTCGAACAGGAACAGATCCACGTCCTGCCTTATTTGAGCCGTAGCGTATGTCCAAAACCAACATGACCAATCGTGTTGATAAGCAAAAGAAACGATTTGTGTTTTTGGTATTTCTTTCGGGTAGCAATGTTCATTGCACAAAACGTGAGTTAAAGCAGCTATAATCAAACTGTGCCCTTGTTGTTGCATCAGTTGAACAGTTCTTCCCCTCTTTTCTTTAGTGATAAAAGAGTAGGGTAAGAACAATTTTGCTGTAGTTTAAGGATGTATGCTATCGGTGAAGAGTCATGCTTTGTGGAATGATAAATATTGTATGTATGAAAATGTTTGGAGATGATGTATTTTTGTATAGCTTCTATATATTTGTACAAAGCATGTACATTTTAATTAATTATAAATTATTTTTCGCCATGAATGTTTTTTCATTATTGTAAAAGTGACCCGATCTCTGAATATCTATAAAATCTCAACTCAACAATCAATAACCACAGGATTATTTTAGTAGAGAAAATTTGACTTATTTTTCATTACAATGAACCTATTCAACTACGACTTAACAACCTACCTATCATCGGCCTATAATCGGTTCAAATCCGTAATGAACTAACTATCCTGCTATCAAGGTATAAACACATCAAGTCACCGATAGCAAAAGTCCATTAGTGGTTTGCGGTATACCAAGTCAAAAAGGTTAATGTGCTATATAAGAAGAAAAGGAAACCTTTGCTAACGAAAACATATTATAAAAAATGATCAAAAGTTTGTCGATATCTTAAGAACAAAATGCATTTAACAACAATGAAAAACAATAATTGATTTTTAGACAACGATATTTCCTGAGTATTTAACAAAATTGCTTTAAATTCGTTTGTAATGCTTTTAATTGGTTTGAGTACTATTATCACTAACTGTAGCAACTATTGTAGAGATCGATTTTGGGTATTCTTGATCCCAGACTGTTGGTAGACCTATTTCGACGCCACACTTTGCGTAACCTGGTAGTCCGCACGGGTACCATCGCGTGAGTTTCGTTATTTTCTCGTACAGTTTTATCCCAGGACTGCGTGTAGTTCGTGCCTGAAAGCATAGTTAAAACGTTGAACGGTCTTCAAATAGACAATAAAAATTGCAATCACACCTGTCGATGTGCGACGATTTTGTAGTCTTCCGTTAAAAGGTGGTGTTTCTCGCCGAACGTCAACAGATGGTCCAGTGCTGAAAGCTGAAGATCGTTCGGTTCATACCGCCCGTAATCGCCCATGAAGCACACGGCCAGTGACATGTTAGCGTACGCATTGGCCGTATCCCATCCACGACCAACGTAAACGTTTCCGTCACCACCGACCTGGAATATAGTCATGTTTTAATTTGGCGTTAAGTCTGTCTGTTTAGACTATCCCAAATAGTTTCGCGCAGAAAACTTACATAAAAATTGCTCGGTATGTCTTGCAGACTTTTCTCGGCAATTGCTGCATCTTGCAGCGTGCGCATCTTGATGGAGCAAACGTGCACATCGGAGCAGATTTCCGAGTGGACGCCTATGTGTGTTATCAGCACGTACGGAATGGGATGTGGCAGCTTGTACGGTCCATGTACACCCTGCTGTGCACCCCAGTTGTGGCGATCGATGACCATGTGCCCGTTGCCGAGATTGGGAACTACCGGGAGAGAAATGGTTTATTCCAAGCACAATGTTACAGCACTGCCTGTTGGTCTAAACATAACGCTTACTTGATTTAGAAGCAGAGTTGTCCTCAAAAAATAGCTCCTTCGGAATGATATTGTCGCCGGAGGGGAACATCATGTAGATAACGTAAAACAATAGCACCAAACCAATGATTATGAAGAGTGTAATTATGCTGTACACGATAAGGCGTTCGTATTTTATGCCCGGCGAAGTATTTGGTCCCATCAACTGGTTCTGATTATTGAATCCATCTGGAAGGGAGAGTGTAATGTAGAACTTTATATTAGAACGAAATTATAATCTCTCTTGATGTTTAAATTTTTTACCAGATTATTTTTATCTTGTACAGTCTTTTCCCAAGTTACGCGAATATTGCGTTCCGGAGGCATTTGCGTAAATCGGATTTTCGCGTATGTCGAATATTATTAGTTCATTAGTTTCGAAATTAGAAATTAGTTCATTTACTTAATTTATTACTTATTTAATTCAATTGGTATAGAAAATTCGATGATTTCTGTCTTTTTAGTGCTTTAAAACTTTTGAAAAAAATTAATATTTTTCATTTGACAATTGATGAAGAAAACTATACTGATTTGACATCTGAACTGTCAAAAATAAAAATTCGCGCAACTCGAATTCGCGTAACTCAACTCGGGAAACTCAACTATCCCCAGTTCGGGAAAAGACTGTACACAAAAACTGAGACGGCCTATTGAAGTATTTTAAAAGCTACTTTCTATGCCTTAGTTCGAACGACTGTTATCAATGAAGTTAAAAATCAATTATGGAAAGTTTGCTTGAAACCAGCCAGAGTGTAGATATAAGGTTTAAGTTAGATTGAACGATGGAGCGGCGCTTGTAGGCACAGTAGTTGCCAACAGTGGCAATAGCTTTATATAGTATTGGTAATACTGGTACGTTTAAAATACGGAGCTTGTGGTACAGCCGTCAAGTGCATAATTGAACAATATGCATGCAGTCATGTACTATAATCTAGAGTCTCTTCTTTACTAAGGACTAATTATGCTGCGCTTGGGTACAACAATCAGGTACAGATAGACCCAAATCAATAAGTAGTGGGTAAGGCTTTCCTGGTTATATTTGCTTAATAACATACTTGAACGTTTTTTTTAATCTATTACATAGTACTGAACCCATTTGACCTCAACGTGTTATGTACAATATTAAGCTACCGTGGATATTCCCTTCTATGTTAAAGAACTGTGATTGTACGACGTTTACATGGCAGGATAATGAGTGTAGGAGGGATCGGTTCCATATGGAGTGATAATACAGGTGAAGTATCTCTAATATAAATGCTAGTAAATGTACTTCTTCTGCTCTGTTATGATTCTTCTGTTATAGTAGATTATTTTACTCAGGTTTTACTGTAGTCCTTAAATCATTTTAAACTTAAAGATATTTTTTTATGGAGAGTCAATAACATTAATAATGATTACCTTTTGTATTATTTTAAAGTACCAGTATTTTCTCATACGAAAAATATAAAAATTTAAAGTCTTTTTGATTTAAAATTGTTTTTATTTAAGAATTTATTAAACGTAATTCTTGATGATCATAATTGATCTATAAATATGTACAGAAAAAACATTTATGACTAGACCCTTATATGTTGTTACAATATCTGAAGGAGCATAAACTTTACCTAATTATGATATTCGCATTTAACGCACATTATTCTTCTTCTGTGCTTTTCCGATGAATTAACAATGGGTTATGAATTCCGTTCCGCTCATTGAAATCGTGCTCATCGTCCCAAACGCTCGGAAAGCCCAATTCTGCCCCACAGTGTGCGTATGCTTGCGTTCCACAAGGATTCCACCGGGATAGTCTAACGAGCCTAGCGTATAGCATGTCGCCAGGGCTGGCTGTGGTAGGTTTGGTCTGCAAAGAATAAAAAAAAAATGAATAAGAAATTGATACTCTGTGTGTATTTCCCCCATATTTATCATTCTCTAACCTGTCTTCGTGCCACAAGCTTATAGTCGCTGGCAAGCTTTCGCTGTATCACACCGTACGTCAGGAGATGGTGCAGGGCGGAGAATTGAGATTCTTTCGGTTCGTAGGTTTGGAAGTCTCCTATGAAGCAGACGGACAGTGTTCGATTGTGATACGAATTTGCAATATCCCAACCACGGCCCACGTACACGTTGCCATCTCCACCAAGCTGACGGAAAAAAGGAAATTCAAATTAGTCTACATCTTGTTTGGAAATTGTCACTTATCGTGTGTGATCAGAATCAGAATGCTTACATAAAAGTTGCTTGGAATGTCGGGTAGATTCCGCTCACCGATGGCTGCATCCTGTAGCATGCGCATCCTGTTCGCACATTCGTGCATGCCGGTGCAATTTTTGGAGCGCAGGCCGATGTGTGTAACGATCACGTACTGAACCGGATGCTCCAATTGGATCGATGCGTGCGCATCTACCTGCGAACCCCAGTTACGCCGTTCGATGATCATGTGGCTGTTGCCGAGATTGGGCACTGCGAAGAGATCAATCTGTAGGAATCAATCGGCAGCTTAGCTTGGTACATTTCGTCCAGATTCTATCCACAATTCCGCATGGAAGTTGGTGCTTTTTCACTTACTCGTCCGCCGGTGGTAGTTGGTGTCGAACAGTATCTCCCGGTCAATGTCAGCTGGACCGCGCACCTGGTTCACGATGAAGTAGATGGCGGTTGAGAATCCGACGATCGCGAAAAATATCAGCGCTCCGTAAATGAAGTAGCGCTCCTGTCGCAGGGTCGATGGTTCCGCTGAAGGTAGTCCGCGGTTCTGATTGTTGCGGCCGTCTGTAGGAAAGGAAAGGTGCGATGGGAAGAGGAGGTCATAAAATTCAGTCAAGCTCTACACTCAAAGCGCACCATTGTGCATCGGACGCAAACATATTGCCCATTGTCGCAAAGGGCGGGTTTAAGTAAAGCCACATTGCACACATTGACGTCTTAGGTCAATATTGCTGTGAATGTGTGACGCATGCACTCGGTCGGTAAACATTTTATTGCCGCACACTTTTTCCAAAGACCATTTTTGTCCTCTTCTTTGTAAGATTCTTAAAGAAGGAAGTCAACCTATCGGGGTATGGTATACTTCCTACAGTAAATGACATTTCACGGGCAGATGTATTTTTTCATTGAAATGCAAACAGTGTACAAGGTTATCTATCCGCCACGATATAAAACGTCTCTCGGTACGGCACGATAGTAAAATAATTTTATTCAGTACATATTTTGTACTATTATTGTTATCTTGAGGAGTGTTTGACAACTGACAATGACAACTTTTTATATTTATTTTTCATTTAATGTATTGAATTGTTGGTGCTCTATTGCGTAAAGTATTGCGATAAAATACATCTGCTTCCTATTTGTCAATTAGAACTGGACAAGCTTTATTAACAGTTATAACTTGAATTATCGCTATTTATTAGAAAATGCTGCAAATTTTAAACTGCTATACATGACCCTTATAACCCTTATATATTATAAGAGCGAGCTGGTAAATGTATTGTATAAAACAGGGGCCTAAACTTTTCAGCTCGCGGACCGCATTGCTTCAAAAATAACTATGCTGAGGGCCATTTGACGCTACCTTTAACTGATGAGTGAACGTTTAAATCTTATTTTTATAACAAAATACTAACGATACTTGTACAGTTTCTTGTTACTAAAGCTTGATTCTTGTCTAAGAAAAGTAAAAAATACAATTTTATTTGAAAAAGTCATAATAACGTTATATTATTTATATTAACGCTGGCAAAGTCATCGTGGGCCGCATTATGAGCTCTTGAGGGCCACATGCGGACCGTGGGCCGTAGTTTGGAGACCCCTGGTATAAAACATAATGCATTTAAATAAAAAATAAAACAAAAACAACTTCAGATACAAAGAAACAACACCTTACAGTGATTTTCGTAGCAACATATTATAAAAAATGTATAAAAATCACTCATATTATACTTGTTTTAAAATGACTTTTATTCTACTAACTTTATGTATGCTTTAATTTGCCGCTAAAATCATGTCATGTGACATATGTATTCATTGAAAGACTAAAGGAATAATATAAATTTTATCTTGTTTGTAGTAGTATATTTTACTGTTATAGAGTTCAGTATGTATCCTATAGTAAGCCGAGATTAGATATTAAATATGTAGAGTAGCATGAACCTTAGATGTTGGCCAGATAGTTATTTCATGGCTAGAGGAAACAATTCACCACAAAATTCTTCCAAACCGTTTCATGCGAACTTGGAATAATAATCACAAAAGAAAATACATTTTGGTTTGTATACCAAAATGGTCGCAAAACTATTTGATAGACAATGGTACAAAGAGTACAGAATCTGATTCATACGCACTTTTTGTTTGTTTTTGTTTTTCAATAATGTCGCTTAAAAACCATAATTTGCTTGGTTTATATAAGATAATTTATTTATTATTACTTAAAAACATGCCCTTCATGGACTCAAGCTCTGAATGGAACGTGCCTCCATACGTAGGACTGACTATCCTGCTATGGTAATAAGTAAGTCACTGAAAGCCGAGCCCACTAGTGGTACAGACAGGCCTTGACCGACAGCGGTTGTTGAAAGAAGAAGAAAGAAGAAGAATTATTTACCCAAACTTAGGACAAGCATAAACAATTCAACCAACCAAACATTTGTAATAAAAACCTACTATTAATTAAGTTTTATCACGTTGCATTGTTTTTATTCTTTAAACGAGTGATCAACGAGCGCTTCTCATAATAAATCATGGAGTAACGACCTCGTACAAGGTTCCGATACAATGCACTGTAAAAGGAAAAACGCACGTAACGCGAATAGAATCACATTTTCGACTAAATGTTCCCTATAAACGTAAACAATTAGCTAATACGAATGTTATTTCCGATTTACGAATAGTTCCATCGGCAAACAGAATGAGTTTTCTGAACTTGCTAATCATTTTCATAGAACAAACATTGTGGTATAAAGAGAAAACAAAAGCTGATCAAATTGATAAACCCAGCAATAAAATGTGCTTGTCTGTAGATGGTACAATGAAGGAATTATGAAAGTCATCAAAATCGTTTTTTATGCCAACCACTGGCAAAGAATATCATATACTACTATTAAAAATATGATGATAATTCCGGGGACAAACACGTCTATTCCCACTTTAAAATGTTACCCAACCGGCGGACCATTAACGCGTGCATGCTGCGCTTCACACATGCACAAGGATGGAACTGCATTCTCTTCAAACAAATGATGATTGCCATTTACATCCATCCAAAAAGCATTCCATGTGTCATGCAACGTTCCCTCAGGCTTATCGCGCGAACTCGGCCATGCATGCTTGCATAAACTCAATAAATACAGTCATTGCAAATGGTGACGACGCACAGATTTCCAGCGAGGCTGGGGCACGGAGCACGGTTGATCTGCTTGGATATACACATGTGTTTTGCACGCCGATGGACAAAGAAAAGGAAAGGGTCAAGAAGATGGAAGGTGTTACTTTTTCCGTACAAAAATAGCCACAACTGTAAACACGCCCGGGATGGAATCCAGTACTGATGCTGGAGCAAAGAGGTAACGTGTAATGTGGTATGGGTTGTGTGAATTCGTGCCCAGCGTAAACTGAACAGGCTAATCTTGCGGCTGATATGAGATTGCAAAAGATTAGATGTTGTATTTTCGTAATTTTCTAAAACAAAATAGAGGTTTTTGGTTTTGATTGTGTGGATACTGAATAATGGAAAAAAACACAGCATGCGCTAGAATAATTTGGTTGCAAATTTTATATACACACGTCGGGAAGAGCTAGCAAAACTGCGTGCCGATGACTGTGATGGGGAATTCCGCAGTAGCGGACGTCTTTCGATCGGGCAGGAAATCGGTTCCGTGCAGTTTCCGGGTCCACCGTACACGAGTGCGGCCAGTGACGCAGCACCGGAAGTGGTCCGATCCGCGTCAAACGTACCGCACGGCACGGCAGCACCGGACGCGGCTGACGTCAGCGAGGATGAGGATACGTGCGGCGGGGTGGAGGATGCGGAAGGGCCAGACTGCTGGGAGGCAGGCAGGGAGGCGGCCCCGGAGGGCACCGGGGAAGATGATTTCGAGTGTCTACGGTGATATTTACGCTTCCGCTGGAACAGATTGACCGCCGCCGTGGTCGTCGAGTGACGATCTTTGTTGTGAATTTTGAGCAACAGTTTCATGGCCCTGGTATGTTGTTTTTTTTTTGTTTTGTTTTACGGTAATGCGATGTAACTGACACGGATCGGATCACACTTTAGCATGGTTTCCGGGAGGTAAGCAGCAGCCAAACACTTTGTAACTATAGCACGAACGAAACTGGGTAGCATTTGCGCGACACCATCGAATATCTGACGGACTGGTGGAATGACTGTTTGGAAATGTGACCAGTGCGGTATCGAACTCTAATCCCGGAAGCACTCAAACGGACGCAAAACACGTGCTATACCGTACGTCGGCGCTAGGCGGCTGTGCGGAGAACCACGAAATCACGGATTAGCCATTGCGCCCAGGCCCAGACTTTCTCTTTTGGGTCGCGCGTTTTTGGACACGAGGACACTTGTGGGAGTGGATTTAAATTCAATTAGCGATTCGCAGCGCCCTAAAGCTCACGATGACACTGTTTTATGATACGTTCGCACACACGTTCACAATCCACGCGACAAAATCCATGGAGCAGGGTGTAGTAGGAGGGTAAAATGGTGCCGCAACCATATTAATCCACCCTCTCAAGTCGCTGTCTGTGTATGTGCTGTACTGGTCAGTTACTGGCGTGTTTTCGCAATGCACACGATGCAACGTGTGTTCGGGCCGGAATAAGACTGACACGGACTGGACCGGGAGCGTTGTTTGTTTGGTACGCGAGATCAACCTGTCGCTGCCGTTTGCCGTGTGGTGTGGTGTGCGTTTGCGCGCTACGTTTGTATAGGAAGGGTGGTGAGTTTCGGCGACTTTGTTTGGTGAGCGGGAGACGAACGAGCGGAACGCTCGTGCGCGTTGAGACGCATCACCGTTGATCAGTAAAATTGGCTACAATTGATGCGCGGTTAGCAGTGGCGGAATACTACGGGATTAGTCTTAAGCAAACTACCCGCACTCACACATAGAGACAGGTGAATATTTGAAATAAATAATGGCTGGTATTATTGAATCCGTTCGTAGCGGGAACGTACGGCGCTCAAATGAAATTCTAGGGATGGCAACACATTTCTTGAGCCCGGTCCTACAACGACGCAGTGAATAACTGTAGCAACCATCTAGTACGTTAGGAAAATGAGTGTCGGGACGTACGCCGCCGCTACGAACGGAATCAATAATACCAGCCAATATTGGCAATTTAATAGATTCCACACTATTCATGTGTTTAGGTCACAGGTGTAGGTTTAGTTAACACTAATAACAACATATTTATCTAAATACGACAAAGCTGGACAATGAAAGATTTCAGAGAATCGAAGTTACTTATCAAAGGGTTTTTCCTAACAAGATCTTATCCCAGCACCATTGATCTAATACTTCCTTTAATTTTTAAACATTAGAATTAACAAATATAGTATAACAAATATAGTATCAGTCACGAATCTCTAGCATTTATGTTTGGGACCTGATATTCGATCAAATCCAGTTTTCTAGATTATACAAGTCTTTATTATGCAAGGTACACTGCAATTGATGTTGAATATTAAAACATCGATTTGCGGTGGGATCTACAGAGCGCGTCTTTTACACTGCCCTATACACATCAGGCCGAGGGGATTACATCTACTCTGCACCTTTGTGATTGAATTCGCTGACATAGCTTTCTCGCAGATAAATTAAAATTATGCATGCCAATAAAATAAATTGTAGACTTCAAAATTGGTAGATCATGAAAATCTCAACACTTACTATAGAATTGTTGTGAAAAATGACTGATATTTTAAGTTTAGACACATTTTTTAAGCTTTTCAAACCAACGTTTGACAGCAGCAATAATCAGTCATATAATGATAATACAACTTTTTACAGCACTTCAACCTGTTTCATCGCTAAGATTTAACGGAAGATTACCATTTTTGCAACTCCCGCTTGGGATTTCCCACGTGATATGATTGCTTTTAGTAAGTGGTTTTGTTGGGGGCTGGCTAGCTTGCTGTAACAGATACATGAAGCTTCGCTCACGTCGACGGAATGTAATGTCGTTGGCACACACTATACTTTAAGTGTGTTAATTAGTTGTGCAACTGTGCAGTATAGCAAGCATGCACACAGAACTATGACATAACTGTACTAAGCACTGTTAAGAACGTATCGGCAAGACAACATTGTAATCTTACCTTCTAAGAGGCTTACCTCTTAAAAGGGTTACCTAAATCCACTCGCTATTTACTTCCTAGACCGTCGTTACCCTGTTACGCATAGGAAGCGGAAACTTACTTGCAATTCGGCTAGCTTCGACAGTCGCATCCATGTACTGGTAAATAGTAACGGAACCTTGGTACTGTGTCATCGGGCCAATGACGACGTCGCTCGAGTTCGACAGATTGATGACGCTTGTGGCCGCCGGTTGCACGGTCGTATTTCCGCCATTGCCAGTGCTGAGCCCATTCTGATGGTTCGTGGCCATGCCCGGGCTGTCCGCGTTCTGCTCGTACCGTGCGCCCAAACTCCCGACGGGGGCTGCCGCCGGGAAGGCATTGTGCTGGTGGAAGCTGTTGTACCGCGGATGAATACTCATGAGCGCGTTGGCCACCGAATCTGGCACCGGGCCGGTCGTTGACGCACTTGCGTTCTCCATTGGCAAGGGTTGTGGTATGGTTTGCGGCGGCTTTGTATGCTGATCACGGATCCTGCCTTGTTTTGTGTAGCTTTTGCAGTCCTTCGCGTGATCACACGTGCACCCGCATTTGCGCACAGTCGCGCACGATCGCGATCGAAACGTTACTGACAACTGGTTGAGAAACGACGTGAGCAACACTAGCGTGGCCGACAAGGTGCCAGCATTTTGTGTAAGTGCCCGTGTGATCGGCGATAGGCGTTTTGCTGGTTTCGCAGCCTCGCCATTAGAACGTGAGTAATACATATGGCGGGAAATTTTGCTCATGACGTATCCGTATTCCGGTTCTGTGTAGAATGGAGCTCAAGTGAATAGAACAAGCGTTCGCCATACTGGTAGTGGTGTAATCAAAATCTCGCCTCTTCTGCTGGAAGTTCCAGTGTTAGCTAATAGCGTTCGTGATATTAGTTAAGGTGTGAACGATATTCAAAGAACGGGAATGTATTAAAATAATATATACTGTATTTCTAGTATTTTATTGTAATAGACACTTAAACCGTGATGTGGTTTTTGTCTAGTTGTTACATATTGATTTACAATTATGATAAAAATAGCATTAAATAACACATTCATTATCATGGGAAAAGTAAATTTGAATTCATTTTATGTGAAGCATAAACAGTCTGATTGCCTTAATCAAATTGTAACTAGAGATCAATCAGATCAGATTCGTAAGTCTTTACTGTAAAGTTATAATTCTTTAAAGTAAATCTAAGGTAGTAATCACAGTATTAGTTTCTACCCTGACTCAATTTGTCAGTCAAATGTTTACTCAATAGTTTAGCACGCAACTCAATACCGGTGATGGAAGTTGACCACGTGAGCACCATAGTTGATCAAATTGATGTGACTGATTGATCTAACCGCTCCAGGATATATCAGGATAAAGGATAACTTACCGTATATGGATTATGCATTTGCGGAATCGGGTAGGTTTGACTCAGAGCTCTCAGCACTAATGTACAGCACTAATGTACAAATAGCAAAAAAGTCAGTGCTGCGATTGAAAGGTTCGGTCCATACGCGGCTTGAACCCATGACGGGTATAGTGTTAATACGTACGACTTGATGACTGTACCGTGGTTTCAGGATTCAGCCTGACTGTAATTAAGCCTTTGTTTTTTTTACAATCATTTTTAGGAATTATAAATATTACCGTGCCAAACTTATTTTATTTTTCAATTTAAATTTCGAACACTAAAAACCATTCTTTACAATTATGTCCAGTACTGTACCCATTGTCAAGCAGCCTCAACTAACGTCAAACAGCTGTCAAAGCCGTTTGTTTATTTACATTTTTGTGGACATAAATTTCGGGATGGACGCGCCAGCCAGCACAGAATCTCATCCAAAAAAACGCCCCAAAGCATCGAAAAAGCCGCAAAGCTCCTCGAAAGGTAAATCTACCAAAGACCGGGCACCCAAATTCCAATCGGCGAGAAGTGTGTTCAATGCATTTCAGAGGCATGGTGCTCAAAACACGGAGGAAATTGAAAAGACCCTACAGAAACTGGTATCACCGGACGCTCTGGCAAAGTACGTGAACGAGTTTGCCACCATGAGCGAGGAAAATGTGTTGGACAAGATGAAAAACAGTCCGGAATTTGTGCAGTGTGCGTCGTGGAGTGAAATTCTCGACTCGGTCGGGTTCCGCGAGACGTGCAACAACGAGCTACCGCTGGCGCTGCAAATCATTGCTCACACGGAGCATTTTCCCAAACCAGAAAATGCAAACGGTGTTGATTTTCAGCTGCTGTATCTGAACCTGGCCAGCATGATGATGGGGCAACCGATACGGGTTATGAATCAAAGTACACAGGATGCACTGAAGAAGGTGTATGAGGTACGTATAGATTTTGTAGTCGATTCTAAATGATTCGTTCTGATTTATGCTTACCAATTACTCTGACCATCTATCAGGAAACCGTGTTGCAAACGTCCAGGGCGGATCAAAAGGAAGAGATAGCCATACTACACGAGACACTGAAATCGATGCGCAATCCGGTACAGTCTAATGAACAGAATAGAATTGTGGACGACTTGAGGCGGTTGTTTGCCGACCCGAACATAAACCCTTTCCGCCTTCCGATTAATCAGATATGTTCGAATAACCCGTAAGCATAAAGAATAACACGCTGGTAGAACTTTTTCGGAAATAAACATGCAAAACCATTGCAATCACGCTTTGGTTGTTTATTAATTTTATCATTTGGATCAGGGTAAGTACAAATCTTCGATATTTTGGGTTGGTTTTGGTTTTAGTTAACATGCTTGTTCTCCGATGTGATAATCAGTTCATTTACATCAAGATAGTTTGTTAATATGCATTTGTAGAGCATTGCGTTTGCATTTGCCGAATTCATTGCCACTGGCGGTTTTAGTTTTGAGAAGAATGTTTATCTACTACATTCATGCCGCTCGTCCAAATCCGGCGCTTATAAGGAAAAGGTTAAATCAAAATTGTAAGACCTCAGCCAATCGATGCACACGGCACTTAAACTGTGCGCTCAGGAACAATACAGGACAATGTGTTAATATTGTGCTTGCGAAACACTTTCGATATGAATTGAATTACGTAGGACCTATTTATGTATCTATGAGTAAAAACTGTCCATGTCGAAACTGTGAAAAATGCTTGTGCGTTCGAATGTTGCTTAAATGTGTGTAAAAGATGTATAAAAATAGAGTGTTTTTTGTTATGTTTTACAAAAATGGCTGAAAATTGGCTGATATAGCGACATTCACATTCAGCGAACCAAATCGAACCGAGTTTAATGCTGTTACAAAAATGGCCTCGATCTTTTTTTGTCTACCAGTTCAACCTTCCCTCGGCTTCACATTGACGGTCATTGGGGTTTGGTTGTATGTATATGAATGTGGTTTTTACTATTTCTCCCCGCTAACAGGTATTGTAAAACATATGTTTAAACACTTCTGTTTTGTTGTTGTTGTTGCTATTTCTTATCATGTATGCTATCAAGAATATGTTTTTTTTCTCTGTTTATGTTATACTTCATAGTCAATCTGTTGCATCTCTCCAATGTGCTTTACACACGTTGCAAAATCTTTGGTTAATCATTAAAGAACGTTGCAATGAAGAATCAATCTCTTGCTGCGTACTGTACGTAGTATAGGGGTAGTTTCTGTTGCTGAACCGCTTCTATTGTAGATTCTTGTATGTGGTTTAGGATTGTCAGATGGTACATAGTAGGTCTCACTGCAACAAACGCCAATGGAAGGTAGTGTGAAGGTAGTGGGTTGGCGTCTGTTTCGGGATAAAGCTTACGCGAACAGCTGGTGTGTGTCTGTGGCACGAGAAGGTGAATATGTTTGCGCATCTGTTAACGTTCCGTTCCACCGACTGACGGTTTACAATTGAAAGCATGGTACAGGCATGCGGCACAAAATAATGATTAATTTTGTTTGTATTCCTCAATAAGCGATGCTACAAAAATATCTCTTTCCCATAAATGCTGTGTGATCTGTGCACTTTAAACGCTACGGTGTTACGGTTCTTTCTTCTAAGTATATGATCTAGTTCACTGTTAGTTCGTTCCATTATTTTCCCTCTGTGTAAATATTCATCCATCAATTTACGATACACTTCGCGATAAAGTAACATCGATCTGTTGTTTCACATACCTAGACATATATTTGCCCTTTTGCAATTAGATTCTGCTCCTACTTCTCGTGTCTTATTTATATAGCCACGCACTCCTTTATCTTCAAAGCTTTGCTTCCTGTTTCTTCCTCTGCCATCAATCAGCATCAATAAACGGTGATATGTCGTAACAACTGAATTTAAACTATTGAAACATTAGCAAAGAAGCGCCCTGTTGATTGGCGTGGCTTTACGGTCAACATCTGGAGATAACGGAAATCGTCATTACTACCACGATATAGATACAGATTATCACAGCAACATCCGAAACGAAAGCTAGGATGGATGGATGATCGGCATCGGGTACGATGACAAACGAGTGGTCTCTGGGTCAGTTCCTTCTTTGTAGGTGACCACGATAAGGTTGCCTTCCCACTTCTTCTCTCTCTCTCTCTCTCTGTCTCTTAGGTATTTCGAAAAATGTAGGCATTTATTAGTTAAAGGGCCAACGAGTCAAGTAGGTTTCATATTTAAGGATTGTCTTACAGCTCAGATACATCGGTTAGTTGGGTCGTTAGTGTGTACATTATTATTCTTTAGTAACTAGTAGTAGTTCACAGGTGAGTGCTTACTTATCCATTCATTCTAGAGTTTGCAAAACTGTGCGAGTGCCAGACTTTGAAAAACAGATTATTCAACCGGTTCTAGCTAATACTAACATGATCTAAACCAAAAAACAAGGCTGGCTTTGGCTGGTGCTAGAGAGTAGTTGGGAGATATGATGGAAAAACAGTTTCCCAGCCCGAAGATCGATGTGTTATAGTGCTCTTATGATAACGGCTGGTTCCATACCCAATGAGAGTGGATTAGTGGGGCGATGCTAATGGTGGATCGGTCCGGGAACCAGATATTTAGGATTACATACTAGCAATCTGTTAGCTTTTATCTCGGATCGTAACACAGACACACACACACGTTTATAACAACATTCAGTAGATACTCGTACAAACTGTTTGGGAATGGTTGGCCAAGTATAACGGATCGACATTCACTTCAACACTGTGCCAATGTACCTATTAAATGTGACGTGTTTTAGTGTGTATTCAACATGTATACAAATCCACATAAGTTCGTTTAAATTATTTGTGCCTAAGTTGTTCACCGTCAACTACGCGTTCTGTGCTGGAAACATTGCGATGAATATGCGTATAATTTCAGTTTTAATTCCGCCTGCGGTGGTTTTTTCCCATTCTTCTCCCTACGGTAAGAGTCTTTCATTTTGTTGGTATAATTAAAGCATTGATGCTGTAATACCGACTCGTTCGATTCTTACGATTAGTAAAACGAACGATTAGGAAGGTTCATGGCTACATGTATCAAAAAGTGCGGCTCAGGCCCTGCAGCCTAGCAGTTATTATTTCTAAAATGTACAGGATTTAGCAAAATTTCCGTCCATCCGACATCACATCTAGGGGAACAACACTCGGAGTAGTTTGTAGTTTACTCATATCATATGCATATGTTTTGGTATCGTTCGTGGCGATCGCTCGCCAGCCGTATTTGTTAGTTTGTTTTTTTCCCAGCAGGTGGTGGTGGAATAGTTTTTATTATAAGGTTTTTTTTGTTTAATTCGTTGAGCAATAGTTTAAGCTAATGGGCGCTTATTATTGATGGAAAGAAAAAGATTGAATAGCACTATAGAATGGTATACAGAACATGCCACAAGATATGGGGTTCGCACGACGATGATTGTCAAGGGTGAATTATTAAGGAAACAGAAGGTAAGATTGGTGGCATTTGGTTGTTGTACGCGTACAACCGAGGTATGGACTGTTTGTTGCTGAGCAGGGGCCGGTTTTGGTCAGATAGTGATTAAGGAACTGCATTTCATACACGCACACATACATTTCCAAACACGCATACATACATACGCAAGCATATACATACTCAACACACGCACAGAGGTCGTACAGTACAGCCAAACATTCATGACGGCTTTCCGATCAATTCAATTTACAATGTGCTTTGCTAATATATACGCTTATCTAGAAGGAAGAGTCGGGAAATCGGGATGCATCGGTGCAACTTTCTGCTTGCTATACAGCTAGAGAGCTATAGGAGCTTAGTGGAAAACGTACAATTATGCTTTAAATGCTAGATTCAATACTAATCTATAGTTAATAATTCCTTCAAATGTGTCGGCGAATCAGCCTTGGCCAGCGGTGATGGCGTTCATCGGATGTGCATACCCTCTGTCTACCAGCTGTGCCAGTTGATCCAACTGTTCCATCTGATGTTTGTCGTTTTTTTTTTGTCGGAATAAATTAGAATGAGCTACGCTATCCTCGTACTGAGTGGTTTAATTTTTTATATACCTCCTGTTGCCATCTACCTTTCTCTTTCCCGCGTCCTACCTCCCTTTCGTCGCATATGATGTATATTGTTAGTGGTGTAGTTATATGCTGATTGTTATAGTTAATGTTTAATGTTACATGATTCTATGTACAACGACACGTTCGTTCGTATTGTATGGTTAACGTGCTTGCAATGGGCAGCTAACCATGAAACGATAGTTAAGGAAAGAAAAAAAGTGTCTTAGTTCAAGAAGAACAAAAATAAAACTTAATTATGTAAAAAGCATTTGATTAACCGAGTGAATAAGCTTTTACACATGCACAAAATACGCAAAAAGGCGATGAAAACTTTAATTATTGTAATGAAAATATAATCTTCGCTCTTGGCATACCGTTTCTTCGTGTTCTCCGAAAAAAGATCAAACACATACTATCGCTTAGCAAGAAATGGTTTTTGTTTCCTCTTATGCATTTCTGTCACACCTCTTCAGATCGGCCTCAAATTGTTCAGTTCTTTTTCTTTTGTCTATTTTTTGCTTGATTGCGGACATCGGATTTGTGTTAGTAATCGTCGATTGGGCCCCCGGAACATTTAAGCAGGATTTTTGTTTATATCCTTCAATACACACTCCTTACCAACGTGCAAATGGTATGACTGTAAGCGCCATGAAAAGGGGGTTTGTTTTCTTACTGTAATGTTTTCCTTCCATATGTTTACTATATCAGAACTCTTGTAATAACGTGTAAAAACGTGGTTTCCATTAGGTTTTGAAATTGACATCATTTGTGCGGGTGTTTTGGGCAACAATGGTTACACATCATGTGTACGTTTAAGTATGTTTTGCATATGTTTATTTTGCTAGTTTTTATTTTTAAATTCTTCACACTCTTACTCCCCCGATAGGACCGATCATCCGTATAATGGATTATGTAGCTCAATGATTAGTCATGCAAATTCGTTTCTTTGTTTGGATTAACAATGATGGGTAATCAATGAGTTCCAGGAATTGAAAAGCACACGCTTTAACTAACAACTCGCTACATTATACAGCGATTTCAAATCACCTAGAGTCGCAGATTCAAATTCCAGTCGTTTTACAAAGTTAATACTGTGGCTGTCAGTCACTGAAAATCATACTAATGAGCATAAGAGACACGCAAAACTGTTCAGCATTCGCAGGAAGTTTCATTTCCTCATCCCTTTTGCCATGCGTTAAAGCTAGCATTCCAAGCGCGCCCGTGTTTGAAACGGAAGAGTGACTTCAATGCAACAACGTTCCCCACTCTATTACGACGTTGATTGCTCCGAGGGAGAGCAGCACCCAGGGCGGGAAGTTCGCATCCGTTAGTGCGGAATATTAAATTCCCGCTTAGCACAGGAAACTACTAGGGCACTATGGTAACTGGCGATGATCACACGGTTGCTTTCACTTTTCGTGTCACGTGGTGGAAAGTTCGCCTTCCATTCTCATTTACTCATGCTACCGCCGTTTTGCACTACGCACAATACGCAGGCATGGGAAGGAGGGGTAAGTTAAAGAGTTAAAGTGAGGGCTATTCTTACCCTCCCTGCAGGGGTGACCCGCTGCTTGATGTTGCGCTTTGAAGCGTTTGATTACATGCGGAATTACGTTTTTCTAACGAGAGCGGGAACTGCTGGAGAACGACTTAGGAAGGGACTTCGTGTTTAAAAGTGTTTAATGTAGCCTTCTGCTGGCTGGTTAAGGTGCGCTTTTGTTCGAGGGGGAGATTGGAGGTCGTAGATGGGCACTTGAGCTACCATAAACCATCATACGAGGATGTCGTTGAGAGTGAGAGCGACCAAGTGAGTTTCCATTTCGTTACAAAGCGAGTGTTGCCGAGTGTTCCCACATTCAAATGCTGGTTTTTTTTTACAACTTTAACAACATTCATTCGGTTACATCGAATAATCACGTCCAGCGTGATACCGGCGTGTGTATGTTCTGTGTGCGACAACTCTATTAACAAGGTTTTGTAGGAACCGTACCGCTTTCGGTACGGAGGAATTGGTTTTCAGGATCAACGGTTATGGACATTTTTCAAAACCTGCACATTTCCAAAAACCCAGCGATTGCGCGCTTAACAATTATGTTGATTACGGTCGTTTTGTAGAAGTAAAAGAGTAAAGCTCTTTGTTCGCTTTCGTTAATTGGTTTCACGAGAACTCTGTTGCCTGTTTTGTGTCTATAGCTTCTTTGTGTGTTCATAACGTGAATTGTACGGTCAGTCAATTTGGGGAATGGTAACAATTCAAAGAACTCAAAAGCTTGAACATCCTATCAGTAGCACAATCTATGGAGTTTTTTGTTGTTGTTTTTGGGCGCATTGAAAGGGAAAAATTTATCGCATCGTTCTAAACATGTAGCAAGAGTCTAGAGGAAAAATATTACTAGCAGAAATAGAAAAGTGTAAGAATTTTAGGTCTTGCACGAGAAGTGAATAGAATGTAAAAAAAGGACTGTGGTTTTTCAAGAAATAACGCAACGCAGAGGTTGTGCTTTGACAAAGTTAAAGCGCGTAATTAGAAAGTTTGGGTTGATGTTGCGTGCTTTGAGAGCCTACCAACAATAGTTTTGTGTACTTTAAAAGGGAGAAAAAAGCACATGCCATAAGCTTTCCGTCATGTTAAGCTCGAAAAAAAAAAAACTGTACAGCTGTTTTTGTTTTGCCGTTTATGCCTCACATGGAAGCAATTAACGATGAGCGGTGCTTGCAAAGGTGGGTGACCGGGCGGGCTTTCCACCGATCGGCAGTGTCGTCGGTGGGGGGACCTGTGCAGTGATACGGTTGGAAAGGGACGCCGCAAATGACGCACCCGTCGGGTGACCACCGTTGGATGCACTCAGCGTAGCGCTGGTCGCCGGTCGGTTTGTGCCCGCGCATACGGATGACCCGATCGTGCTGCCTGGGGAGGGACACCTTACGAATTGGTTTACGTTGGTGGTTAGTGACGTTGTGGAGCCCTGCAGACTACTCGACGGTACCATGGCGGAGGCAGTAAAGTGGGGCATCATCCCGGACGCAACGTTTGCATTGGTAATGGTTGCGATTCCCCCGCTGGTAAGCTTTATGGTGCTGACGGTGACGGTGCTGCCGCTGATCGAGCTGGTGGACGAGGTGTTGAGAGCCGAAGCGGATGCCGACAGAGGTGCGTGCGGTTTGGATGGTGCCTGCTGTGTACTACTATTACTGCTGATCGTGAATCTATCTTTGGTCATTAATGCGTACAGCTGTCGCTGCAAAGTTCAGAGAGGAATGGTCGATTTTTTCGTTTTTTTTGTGTGTTGGTTTTCAATTTTGGCGTGATGGCGTGGGATGCGGGATTTGATGCGTGCATTCGGGACCGATGAACACGGGCACCACGGGGATGGTGAATGTGAACAGCAAAGGTGAAGCGCGGTGCACGTGGATGATTCGATCGGCAGTGGAGATGATGATAGTGGGCGAGAAAGATAGAACATGTGATGATGCCGTGCAGATGGGTTCGAATTTAGAGAAAGACATGAAAGACAGGGAGTGTGGAAAAGAGGGGAGAGAGAGAGAGAGAAAGAAAGAAAGAGAGAAAAATACGACCATGAGCAACAGGAGTTCAGAGCGTGGCTACGTTAAGCTTGCAGTTAGATGCAACAGGCAACACTCACTCACACAAATGCTATAGATATACTGCAACAAACAGTTATAACATACACACAAACATACACACACAGTTTATGATACACACAAACACACACACAAAGCATGTAAACAAAATGCTGAAGATGATTTATATGGGTATACCAAAATTCCTTTTCTTTATGGTTTGTATGATTTGTTACTATTTTGAAGTGGTTGGATTTTTGTATAAGGCGTAGAGAAAAGTTCAAGAATTGGTTGGTGTATATGAATTGTGGAAGCAGCTTTTTATTCTTTCGGTTAAAAACAACAAGAACTGAAAACATGAAGAAAGTGCCCCAAGTTGTTCGCCTTTAATGATCATATCCTTTAATGAAACAAGGTCACACAAACAGTAATAGCGCTACATCAACGTTTCCAGCGATATTAATTTGAGGTAGAACTTAAGGTTTAATTTTATTTTACCTTACCGCTTTGAAGTGGTGCTGGTAGTGATATGCCATGAAAATAAATAATAAAACAGTAAACCTGGTAACCACAATTACCGCATTTCAATGTCCATGTTTGTAAATAGCAGCTCGCTCACCAATTGCCATGGTTAACGCATAGATCCGTTCGTGTGGTGTTGCGAAAACTACACTGATTTACTGTAATTTACGCTGTGGGAATGCGTAGGTAAGGATGAAAAATTCGATAAATCAAACCGTCCGGAAGCTGGTTGAAAATAAACCGCACATAATTATTTCGACGGATGAACGTTATGAAAATCTTACATTGGTGTTCCATTTTTTTTCATTGATGGTGCTGTCAGATGAAACCAACCAAGCCTTTTTTACATAACTCGAGTAAAATATGATTACTGTTGTGCATTTAATTTTGCTGCAAATTTTGCGGCAATATGCGATGTAAAAATGTTATTTCGATTTTTTTATCCATCAAATATGAAATTCAATTACGCAAACAGATCTGATGTGATTAATGACCGCCAGCCAGCGGGAAAAAGTGCCCCACTAGCACACGGTACACTGCGTGCAAAGTGTTTAAAGAGTAATTTGTCAATAATTACTCCTGATTGGATTATGATCATGTTGATTAATCTGATTTGGAATGTTGCAGAGCTTTGGGTGGAGAAAAATCGAATGTGTCTCTCGTCTACGCGATGGTATGTGTATGTTAATCACTGCACACTACTATATTAATTATGAAACCATTTTGCCCGGATGAAGTGAATCAGAAAACTAACTAAAGACTAATGCTACGCAAAACAACGTACAATTCATTACACAGTACAGTTAGTAACCTAGTGATCTATTAACGTCTCGGTTCTACATTTTCATTCTTCAACGGGAAAGCACGAGCGGCCTGATAGACGAGCAAGCTGAAAACGACGAGATTCGAAAGATAGTAGTAACAGTAGTTGAGTTAAAAGTTGTATTGGTAAGTAGCAGAGCTCGAATTGCGTGCAAAACATTCTAACGCGCATTACATAGATTTTTATACGAAAACATAAGTAAAATAGTAATAATAATAATTGCGATATTGTCTTTTGTATTGAAAATATTCTTTCATGAATGCTGATGTGTAAGTATTTGTGTGTATGTATGAATATAATGTAGAATTTAAAAACATCACTACAATTCCCCACTAAGCATGTCAAACAAGTTTCGTATTTGCATCCAAAACCGAAATTTTCTATGTCGAGCGATCTTTTTAGTACCATTTTTAGTGCAATGTGTAACATCATTCGTCGCTACAACTGCGCTACAACGCCGGATTAAGATAACTTTTACTGTTCTAATTTTAAAAATTTGAGGAGCCATTTGAGCATACCATTTCTGCACATTATTGATGTTTTCTTTTTGTTGTGCAAAATAAAAATCCAATACCAATTTTTCCGATTGTAAAATACTGTACTAAAATGGTCGACACGAAGTGTAAGCACAATTTCTGTAACTATTCTGACAAGAATAACATATTGTCCATAGATACAGAACTACCGAGCAACACATACAGACTAGCTACGATGGAAACGATACCAGCGGAAGGAAAGTAAGAATAGAACATCCCACGTGTGAAATGGCGAGTGCAACAAACATACTAATTGACCCCCCGGCTCGATACTAATCTAAACAGCTGTACTAAAACAGTACACTAGCAGCACGTGGCAGAAGTGTAACACCTACTGTATGATAGGAGTAACCTTTAAACTACGTCACTACTACACAGTGGTTAAGATGTACGACACAGCCGCGATAATGCATTATCTGCACGCTAACGGCTAACAATCAACGCATTATGGCGTGAACCAACCCTACGGCTAAGGTAAGTCTACTAGTACGCTCTACTGAAGCCGACCGGTGTTGCCGACCGATGACAGCGTTTGCAAATGAACACGAGCCGGCTTAGCTAAACATGGGCTTACCTCATGGGACAATTCTGTGCTGCCGGTTTGCATGTGTGCTAGCACAGGTCAACCTGACCACTCGAAGCGCCTCGTGTGTCTCATATGGTTGGGGAAATGGGTTTAGCGGATTTTGTTGCGTTGGACATATGATTTGCTGTGGTGGGGTTGTTGTGGATGTTGGGCGGCGGTGCGTGCTGTCTGTCTGGATTTGGTTTGGTTTATTTTGTACCGTTGGATTCGACGGTGGGTGGTGGTACGTGATTTGGTGTTGGTGGTAGTGGCTGGAAACGGTCACTAAATGCACTAGGACTCAAAGGGGCGCGTGGGCATACTTGTACCGAACACATACACACACACACATACATACAAGATATAGCTATTGTTTTTTTTTCTAGTGATGCAGGACTCTGTGTATGGTTAATAGTGAAGGAAGGTGCTTTCTAGTTTTCCATCAGATGGCGCTAGCATCCTTTAGTTCTAATCGAGGATTTTTTTACACAAATGTATTGTACTTATTTTTGTTAGTTCCTAGGAGACCTTTGACAAAATCAACTTGGACGTGTTTGTGTGTGCATACTTGTGACTTGATAAACGGTTCTCTCGCTTTGTAAGGATTGCTTCACTTGAAGCAGGTGTGCATGTGTGTGCATTGTTGAGGGGTTAGTAGTTATTAGTAGCTTAAACAGTCATTCAAAACAGCCTGAGAATATGTGAGTCTGTTTTTTTTTTTTTAATTTTAAGGTGCTATGCGAGCTTTAGTTCTAACGATCATTATCCATACTAAATAGGGAAGATGATCGTGGACGATTTTTAGTAACTTTTTCCAGAACGGATTTGAAGTTTTTGGTGTTCAGTATCTGAAAATATACAGATGGTAGTGGTGAACAAACGGGCAATCAAGCAGTACGTGGGAATGATGGATGGGAAGAATGGTGGTGAGCATGACGAGTACGCATGCAGTACGATAACGGTGGGTGAAAAGTATGGTGAGTTTAAAATACTGAACGGTGGTGTGTACGGTGTGTGGTGTGAACATGTTGATAAAAATGTGGAAGGTTTTAGTACAAGCAAGAAATGTCGCCGGTATATGCAACGGAAACTATACTTTTTTTAAGAACGAAGGAAGCACACACTTAGAGTAAACGATAAAATTAGGAGATAATACAGATCGATACTAAAATAAAATCACTCAGTCGATACTAGTACGAGATCTACAGTATGGTTTGCTAGTGTAGCACTAGCAATCGATAGTAAGGAAGAGATATTGTCTACAGTGGTTGTTGAATATAATAACGGTGTGTGTGTGTAGGTGAACAATTTTTCGCGGAAACCGTTTGCGTTTCGAACTGCTAAAGGTTCTACTTGGATGGATAGTCTACTGTTTCTACTGATACGATCTTACTTGCTTGCCGGCTACGGCACGGGGCATGGGTGCTACTAATTTAGCGGGCCTACACCGGAATGTCAGGATACCGTGGCGGTTGAGCTAGACTGTTGATTTGGGTTAGTGTGGTGCTCGTTGGCCCAGGATAGCACCGCTTACTTTACTATGCTACCTGCAGTTACATCAACATGTAGCTGTGGAAACAGCTTCCTTCTTTCGTTCCTTATATATATTACGGTAATACACCATATATCAATACGGGGAGTACAATGAATTGACTGCTTTCTGTTGTTGTTGCTGGTTTCACATGTGTTCTGCATCCTTTGCGTCCTGGGTTTGATTTGATTGGTTTTGATTCTCGTCGCGCATCCATCGCCGCCATACATGTACATGTTGGTGTTGTTAAACAGTATCGGTGCCATTTAGTCGGGAAAGGTTTACACTCCTACCCTCTTACGCTAACAATAATACAGTGGATGATTGCAGAATGCATCTGGAAACCGTGTGACGTACAAAAATTATGCTCCTAATGCCACGGCTATTCTAACTTTCGTGGCGACTCATATATTAGTATTTTTTTCCTTCTTCTCTCCTTTGCGCTCTCTTACACCAGTTCTGTGCCCCGATGTCTGGTGTTGTTACAGTGGTGTCCTACTTGGTGCTGTGGCTTGTGTACATTGGTGTCTTGGTAATGATTGTTATCATATCATGACGGTTGGAACTGTTGTTTCTTCTCTTGCTTTGGTTTAAGTGTCTAGCATGGTGACATTTATTTTTAGAAAAGACATTCTTTTCAGGTAGGTTTTTAAAGGTGAAAGGTGAAACTACAGTACAGCTGGTAGGGCGATAGAATAAAAGCGATAGCGGCTATCCAGGCTTTAGGGTACTAGTACTAGAGAATAGATAGTGGTGCGATAAGATGCAGGCACGTTATGCCGAGTTGCTACTGGCACTAACAGCATTCATTCATTCGTTATCTCGGAGATGGTCCCGGATGCAGTCGTCAAGCAGCCCATCACACATATCACACTACATAACAACACAAATAGATACATCGACTAGTAGTAGCGGCACACCGATTCAAGTATGCGAGATGCATCAACGAGTTTAGATGCAGTGTACGTAGTGTAGTGTGGTAGTAGAAGTAGCAACGACATGCAACGACTTTGATCGTTTGGAGCAAGATGACATATATGAGAGAATACGCTGGAGAGCCATCGAAATGTGTAAGATGTAAGAGCTTGTCGGGATAAGTGTTAAAACCGTGGCGGGACTGGGAGTGAATTGTGCCGCCATATAACTGCTTTGCCTTTTGCTTGGCGCGCCCTTTTGCGTTACTACTTCCCCAGTGCCTTCCGCACGGCATCGTCCCAGGAGTAGCTGGCAGCATTTCAGAGCTTAAAGCTTTTGCGCAGATTCTTGATCGCCTTTTTCTGGCTCTTTTGGAAGCTGCGCTGGAAGCTGCTCGTCGCGCTGGTATTGCGCGATGCCGGTGCGTACGATAGTAGTTCCAGTGGTTTTAGGTTGGATATTTTAGACGACTGCTTGACGACGGTTGACTGTACGGTTGACTGTGGGAGGTGTAGTTAGTGTTTTTGTGATGGATTTTAATTGTTTTTTTGAGATGTATGAGGTACACGATTTGGTGTGTTTTAGTTGTTCAAACATTCACACGCGCGTACGCACAAGCACGGTTGTACAGTGGAGAGCAGGAATAAAAAAAGAAATAGAAAGAGAAAGAGAGAAAGAGAAAAAGAGAAATCTTTTGTAGGAGAATGTTTGGTATCCAATCAGATTCGGGTAGTAGCACGCCGTTCTTGTCCGCTTGTTCTACGCTTCAGTTTTGCTACGAATCTGTGCCGTTCGGTTTTATTCGTTCCGTGCTTTGTGTCGGTTCTTGCTATCTGTGAATGTTGTTTAGTGGTGGATGTTTGACAGTTGATAGTTGTTGTTGTTGTAATTATTATTTTTGTGACAGTGGTGATTATTTGGTAGTTGTTGTGTTGTTCTGGTGGTAGTGGTGGTGGTAGTGATCGAGAGTTGCTTCAAGAAAAAAAGCCAAAATGCCTTGCATGTGGTACTGTGGCACGGTTTCATAATATTGGTGTGTAGCAAAAGCGATGAGCAATGGCTACTGTACACGCCACCGTATGGTTATGCGGAGAAGTGGACGTGTCTGTTGTTGTTGTTGTTGTTGTTATTGTTGTTTGTAGGAAGGCGTGTTCAGTGGTGTTAGTTTTGCGATTAGCTTAGTGGTGCTGCGCCAGTTTTCATTCAGCTTGCGTGCAACATTTGGTTTTTGCTGTTTGCGTATAAGTAATTGTGCTTGAAGCATTTGTTCAAAAGCAAGCTTACTGCCGCCGTACGGTGAAAACGTGATGCGTGCTTGTTGTCCGCTAGGGAAAGGAAGAGAGTGCAGCAAGTTGCCGGCAGCAGTTCGGTGCGGTGTTGTTTATGCAATGTGCCTAAAGCTCGGAATTCAATCATGATTAGCTACGCTGGTGCTGAATTGTGTTTGTTTGTACTTGTTGTGTCATTACATTAGTGACTAATCGTTGCAAGGAAAACAAAAATTGTTAATTATCTCAAAAGTATATTGTACATCTTTGTAAAATGTGGGAAAATATATACAGAGGTTTATTGTGTCAAAAACAAAAAATGCTCGTAAAAGAAGAAGCAATTAAACTAAGTAAAATTATAAAACGACGCAAACTGGTTCATTTTGACCATTATTGTATCAGCGTATTGTTTTCAGCAACGATTTACAGTGAAAAAAAACCAAAACACACCTCTCCATTGTTCTGCTTCAAAAAAATGGCAGAAAAATGTAATATAGTGAGCTAAAAAATAGAACAATTCATTGGAAACGGCTTCTTAAAGCTTGATTACTTGACAGATTTCTTTTGTTGATGTACCGTTTCGACTAGCATGTCGGATTGGTTTCATACGCATCGGCAAGTCTTCCATTTTGTTGTAAGAAATTTCGTTTTGCTACTTGTTCTGTTTTTGTGTCCACTGTTAGAGAGTATACAGATTGGAAGCTGGCTGAGCGCAAGTACGCTAACATGTCTGTTTCACCTTTGATATCGTATTCCAGCCACTCCTTGACTCTAAGCTTTTGTGTAGCAAAGAAAAAAAAAAATAGAACATATTTTCAATGCCATAAGGCTTAGTAGCAGATCCAATTGAACCTTCACTTTGCGTTAAACTTCATTCGCTTGGCTCAGACTGCGGAGTATGCTGCAGATTAAGCACCGTGGAATGGGTCATCTCATCGTGCGACACCGGTTGAGTAATGGCACGGGGGAATTCCCCAGTACCAATGCCGAACAGCACATTCGTTAGCAGGAAAATGAAATTTCCCTCCAACTGCAAGGTGGAACATTTAATCTGATTAGAGACAAACATAAAATGGTTTCTCGGCATCGTTTCATGCGTGGTATGCCAGAGCTTTTAGACGACGAAGCAGTTTTAGGGAAGTAAGGGAAAAGCAGCTTTAGGTATTGTTTTCTTTTGTGAGAATGCGCGTATGATGAAGTTGGAAAGCTTGGTAGCTGTTTTTTGTGCGCCTAAAATCATGTCGATTTTGTTGCGAGCAATGAAGTTTAAGTTTCCATTATTTCAATCATTTGTGAAAATATTGAGTCTGGAAGCCACCAAAAGGATTAAGGAACACCTGATTATGTTTTCAATTGTCCCGTCACATGTGTTGCCATGGCGTTTATTTAGATCACTAGAATTTTAAACCCGACCGAAAGCACATTTGCCAATCGGATGAAAATTACACGTATAAATTTGAATCGACGATTCGTACGTATGAATTTGGCACGCAACTTTCAAACACGTACGGAACAACCCGCAACTTGCGGTTGTGGACGAGCAGGGAAAGAAGCGGAAAGCGGAAATGAGGACAAATGACAACCATCAAGAAATATAGCCGCTGTGTGAGCCCGTTGGATCGGCCGTACCCGTACAAGCATCGCGCAAGGACAGAAGGGAGAGAGCCGAAACTCACGTAGCATATGCAACATACCACTGGCAAGTATTACGTAGAGGTAGCGTGGCCATAATACATCAAACTGGATTAGAACCGCAGACTCGTAATGAAATACTAAAGCCAGCTTGTTGCTGGTGGGCTGCTTCCGCCGTGCGTGTGCTGAGAGCGGAATGGCCTAGCCGGAAGCTGTATCGATGCTAGGGAAGAGACACGGTGCTAAAAGCATTGTGTGGGTGCAGTACCACTGATTCGATTTGTATTGTGTGCCGGTTTTGTGCATATTGGTGTGCAGAGTAGGTTTGATACGGGCTTGTTGAATGCGCGGGCGCGTGTGTGGGCTCAGGTGTTGCATGCAAAGTGACGTGCAAATCCGTGCCGAATTGCTTGTTACAGCACCAACAGTATAGTGCCGGGAACAGTGTAGTTGTGTTGTTGGGGGATGGTGCACTGAATTCCTAATGGGTGTTTGGTTTTATGTCTCGTGTGTAATTAATTAAATATTTACCAGGGAACGGAAAGTAAAAACAAACGTCGATGAGGTACTTTGGCTATCATTTTTTAAATATTGTGTACAGTTTTTTTTATTAAAATGTAAATCAGCAACGTGTATACCTTTACACAATTAAATAATAATGAACAAAGCATTAACACTTTGACCGCCAGCCTGACGTCACAGTTTTTGAGTGAGCACGTAGCGCATGGCAAGAGAGCGATGAGAGCGACAGTTTCTCGTGCGATTGTTATCACTCTTTTGTTTCATTGCGATAAGCGGCGTAGCTCATGTCGTTCTCGTTCTCTCTTTCCTACCTCGTTCGTTCTCAAGAGAATCACTGAGCGTCAGATGCAAAGCTGAACGGTGAGCAAAACCGTCATGCGAATTTATATGACACGGCGCTTAAAGTGTTAAAAAAGAACTCAATACTGGAGGTGCCTAGTCGCTTATAAAAATGGTAAAGACGTTTAGTACATTGATGCACCACGTGGAGACGCCTGGTCACTGGTAAAATCAATGGAGGTGCTCCAGTTATGGTAGTGTTCAAACCATTTCAAAAACCTAGTGAACGTTAAAAACAAAATTGGATTTAATGGTTTGTTATATAACTTATAGTAAGATTAAACACAAATATTGATAGCTGAATCCTGCATTGATATTAGCACTTTAACACTTTAAGCGCCGTGTCATATGAATTCGCATGGTGGCTTTGCTCACCGTTCAGCATTGTCTCTGGCGCCCAGTAATTCTCTTGAGAAAGAATAAGGTAGGAAAGAGAGAACGAGAACGACATGTGTTACGCCGCATATCGCAATGAAACAAAAGAATGATAACAGTCGCACGAGAAAATGTCGCTATCTTGCCATGCGCTACATGCTCACTCGTAAAACTGTGACGTCAGACCAGCTGTCAAAGTATTAAATGCAAATACTGCAGAACTAGGTAACATCATTTGTAGTAGTTGTTAATTATTATTAACGGTCGATTCGCTGGCACAGTGTTATTTCTTGTGATTCCCGAAAGAGGACGACACAGACAGTGTTTAGTGTGGTCAACGACAACCACTGATCGGGTTGAGCATTCTCGAAGGATCCCGATCTAGGCTAAGCGAAAGAGGCAAGCTCACTATTTCGTCAAATCCAATGACAAGTGACGGTTTTTTAGCGTCTCTAAAGAAAAAAAAATAATTATAAGACAGCTTAAAAAATGCTTGTATTTACTTAAATAATAATTACCAACGAGTGAAAGAAAGAGTTCTGTTGCAGTGTGAAACAGTAGATACAAGGGAATGTTTGGAAGGAATACAACATGGCAATTATTTGTGAACAGACAAATAAATATGAATATTATAAGCCAACCACATTCAAAATGTTTGTGAAACTTTGCTCGTGAACTTTAACTTGTAATTCGTTGACAGGTTCGTCAAATGTTCATGCTCATAAGAGATTCACAACATGATCAATAAAAATGAAATGCATCATATAATTTAAAATTCATAGCCTTGTTGGCAACATGTATGTTACGTGGCTCACTGTCGGGAATGGATGTAATAGTGGTAAAGGTGGGGATCCCGAAGCAATGTCAAACTAACTATATTGCGTCGTCTTTTTTCAGTAAATAAACGACTCAGAGCAGTATAAATGGCGATTCTATGAACAAAATCGGTCTCTATAGCATTGGCCAGGAAATGAATGAAACTAACGCCATGCTGACAAACTTGTTTACAGATCAATGCACCGTACAATTTTGTGTGGTACTGTGAATAAAACAACAGTTATGTGATGATTCGACACAATAATGCTGCAGATGATAACTGTGCTTTTCAGAACGGAAATAGAATCGTACCACTCTGAGCGGTGTTCAGCTTGCGACATGTAGAAATCATGACACAGTAATACTTATTCTGAATTTGATGACTATAGATGGGAGGAAAATGTCCTTTTGAGCTGACATTTTGTTGTAAACGGATTGGGTTGATTGAAATAGGAGAGTGAAAATTTGAATCACACAAATGTACCAATGTGTGCTGTTGCATGTTAGATATAACAGATACATAATTGTGTGATGATTCTTAATTCGTTGATATGTACACAAACGTAGGAAACAATATTTGTTATACAATATCTGTGTTAGATATAGCAAATAAATAAGTTATGATGATTATTATCTCGTTTATATGTACACCAACATAGAAAACAATTTCTGCAAAATAAGGAATAAAGGGAGTAAAAATGTAAAGTTGTATTTGTGACAGGGATGAAGAAGTGCAAATTATAGCAGAAGCACAAGCAGCCAATACAGAAGCAGTATAGCATAAGTTTGGAGCAAAGCGATAGGATCGACAATTCAAAACTGTATCGTTTAGAAAGTATTGTAGTGGAACGTGTTAATCATTCGCATTCATCACCGGCAAAGACAGGATGCATCGCAAGTATGAATAAAGGCAATCCGTAAACCGAGGTCGGTAGCAAAGTACTCTACAACAAGATCATTATCGATTCCCGGGCAGATAAACAAAACGCTTTAAAGAACAGTGAACAATTGTTTTAATGCTTGAGCATTTTAGAGGAACTTATCAGTTGAGGGATGAAACGGTAGATCATATGACGGATGATATTAATGCTGAAGTATATATAAGTATATATATATTTGCAATAGTGTCGTCATAGGCCGATTTTGAGGCTTATCTGTCTATTTTTGTGTTGCATAGATGAAAGCAAACATGAAGCTATTGGTCGACTTTTGTTAATCGTTGTGCTATTTCATGGGCTTCTAGAAAGGTTTACAAACATTAAAGAAAAGGAAGATAGATCCTAGACAACAAACAGCGCAACATCGAAACATCGATAAAGGTAAGATGGTTCGCACAACGATGCTTTTTGGAAGGTAGTTAGGGTCAGCACAAAAATCTGTGGCGATCAGCACTCTTTCAGTTCAGCACAAAAAGCGTGGGTACAAGATTAAAGTATTCGTTATTTTTACAAGACAATAATAGTTAGGCAGTTTGATGCACTGCACTACAGACAAACTGATAAACATTTATAAGGATTTTTTTACTATTGGGGAAAACACAGACAATGCTGGTATGATTATACAAGCTGCGAGAAGGCATCCTACATTTACAATAATTTATCTATTGGCAACACAGGCAAACAGACCTATACAGAACGGAGCATATAGCCACGTGCAATCCTTTGCTCACAGTTGTAAGAAGAGGAGGATAGAGATAGAGAAAGACAGATCGTTAAAATGTTAGAGTTAGATTAGATTACCTAATTACATACGGATCAATATAAATGGTGAAGAATACGCAACAGGAAAGTAGGTAGATGTCTACAAGAGTTGATTAGTTTTATGGTTATTGATAAACAATCAGAATATTCAGCCTGCACGATTGGGGATGCAAATTTAGTTTAATTTCAGCCGCCAAACCTGCTATTGCTTTATGTATGACTTATCTGTGTTTGAAACTTTAAGCTTACATGTTTTTGAATTGGACCATCCTCAGTGACTGAACGTTTCTGTTTATTTCATTGTTTCCTAGTACTTATACCGGAAAGGGCGAATAGAGGCGGGGAACTTTTTAACATTACTTTTAGTAAGCCTTACGTATAGCTATTTCTCAGTTTCGTTCGTTGGTGTTTTACTAAAAAACAATAAATCTATTCGCGACTCGATCATGGACATATTGATCGGAATTGAACTCAGGCAGACTACCGCAAACGAAACAAAACAAAAGTAGGGATTGTTGATTACCGCCCATTACAATAATTTAATACAGTTTCCGTGGTAATAATGCTTATCACTAGCCAATTAGAGCCTTGCTGCTGTGAATGATAGTAACAGCTTATCTATATATTTATTAATTGTACAAACACACATACGTACAACACATACACACGCGCCCACATACACGCTCGAACACTCCGAAACAGACACGCAAGCATACACGCACCAAAATATACACAAATAGGACACAAGTCACAAAACAGAAGTAACATACAGTCAACACCCACCAGTCTTATCGTTAACCATTTGTATATGGTGAGTTTACCAGCACCCTTCGTTTGGCCGGTGATTTGTCGCAGCGGCTTACCAACTGGCCAAGAGTGGTCGTTGTCTTACGATGCGGTGTACTCGTGTGTACTCCAGAATAGTACTTACATGGCTGGTAAGTGTAATGTGTTATTGGAGGCGCTAGTAATTATTGATAACGCTCGCTTCTATTGAGTTTTGTGCGTTTCACTCTTCTTACTCCCAAAATTTAAATTAACGTTAGTACATTCACAACGCTCCCAAATAAATGTTTGTTTAAAATAGGGTCTTGCAATGCGTGTGTAATATCTGCCCGGGAGATTAATGACGATGTTGTTAATGAGCGGTTGACTTTGTTGTTTTTCTTTTTTAAATTTCCGTTTTTTTCCGGGAGTGTCGCTTGGTCGAAACCGCAATGTTATTGTTATATGCAAAAATTACCTTTTTTCGGCGGTTGATCCATTATTCATCGATTGATCGTGCATGCTTACTTGTTCGTATTTGGCGCAATTTTTTACTTATTTTAAAATAATATTGCATTGTTTTTTTATCATTTGAGCTACTAGTTATTCTAAATTTTGCATTCTACATGTTGTGCCTCGAGATTATTGCCTTTTTGCCAGAGGGTCTGGGGTTTATTTTCGTGTTATTGTATTCGTTTAATTGGGGTACTTTTCTGCTTAATGTGCTTTGAAATGTTTTGTTACGGATTGTTACGGACAAAATATAGTTTGATTGGATTGTAAGTATTAGAGAAAAAAAACATTACAAAAATGTGCAAATGCATTGAATGTGTGAAAAGGAGAACGTAATCGATGTGAAATCGAGCCAATATATAAAATCCAATTGATAAAAAAGAACAGTGAGTTCATTTTTGGAAAACAATCAGATAAATTGAAAAAGCAGTTCATTTGAAGCAATGAAGTTGAGTTAAAGTGTTTCTGGAACAGCAATAAAACTTTATGACGCACGATAAAGAGGAATAACAGTAACATAGATAATTAAAATGGTGGAATGAGAATGATGAAAAAATATTAACACGAAACAAGACAAAAAATGGGTTACAATGAACAAGCTGATCATGAGAAAATGGAAACCATGAAAGGATGGCAAAATAGATATGGGAAATCATGTGCGTGATGCTCAACACATAGAAATGAAGGAATTAAATGAACAGCGTATGGACACGTGATCGAAACACGGAGATAATTTGCGGGTTTAGTATGAGTGGCTTGTGTGTGTGTGTTTTTTGTTGTTGTTGTTGTTGTAGTAAAAATGTGTGAAAGTATTGATGCATGAGCTTGTGCCGGTGTTGGTGGTTGTGCAGACGTGAGTCGGGAGGTGTTTGCAGTGTGATCGTGTGTCTTAACGACTAAACGTTATATTTAGTGACGGACACTTTCGTACATAATTATTTCGAGTCTGACTACTAGAATTTCCATTGAAAAGAGACTGTTGAACCGGACTTGCGGCACCGGAGCCACCATAACCAGTCAGTTGTCTTACCATGCCGGAACCGAGCTGTTGAAGCAGACCGGAACCGGAACCGAGCGGTCCGGACGAGAGCACGGTCGAGGTACGACGGCTCCTGATCGATTGCATGCTCGACGACAGTAGGAACGGAACACTGCTCGAAGTGTTCGGCATCGAGCCTCCCTGGATTGTGGATAAACGTTGCGCGTCCGTGTGCGGTTTGAGCGGTGTACCGTTGTCCCGTTGCGCACCGTCCGAAGCGAGAGAGACGCGGTGCAGACGGGTGGAATAAAAAAAATGGAAGAAAAACAGTAAACAGGAATGGGGAAAAGAGAAGAGAAAAGCGAAATGCAATTAGTGGTTGTCAGTTTCGGTTCGTTCGATTGTTTCTTCCACGCCGCCCTCGTCACGGGTCATTTGCGTCGTGTCCCGTCAGGATGTGTGTGTGTGTGTGCATGTCAGCTGTCCCTGTCCATCTTTCAGGGATGGCCAATTGTGCACACCTTTTTTTTTTCTTTGCCCGGTGGGTGGTAAAAACTGTCATCGGCAGGCGCGTGTTTTATTGCTCGATTGTACAACGTGGGTTGTGATGAGTTTGCTGCAACTAACTGGCAATGGTAGGGGCATCTTTCACACTAACGTTATCGCTAGCGACCGATGGATGAAGCGAACGTCCAGAGCACAATGTCTCAGGAAAGCGAAGGCGTTAAGATTTAATGGATTTGACGGTGTGCTCAAAATGTAATACAGTTCGTTCAGAACTGTACGACAGCGGTCTCTAGATTCTTCAAAGTTGTACAGTATGTTGACAGTGTAATTTATAGTTTTCTTTGCTGCGGCAAAGATAAATTTGTCGATATGTGTAATAACTCTTGCATATTTTAAGAATATTGCAATTAAATAAAGCGGCTTTCATAGCCGTTTTTATAAAAAAAATATATATATATATAAAAATCGTCTTTGGTGGCATTTTAGGTGGCATTGTATATAGTAGCGTTAGGCTGCTCATGAAACTAATGTGTGCCTTTGATGCTTTTCAAATGATTTTTGTTTCAATTTATTAATTACATTTTCAAAACTTATAGATAAATTAGCTTTTTTGGTACTTATACGACCTACGCGATTATGCCGGTCTTTACAGACTTCCTAGACTTATTGTACCACTTTACTGGATGGCAACAAAACGAGTTGAACCCATACAGCCTCGTAAGATACGGAGATGCTATCCACAAGGCAATATGTTGAATCATTGAACTTTTGTGTTTACGTGTATGCTGTTACGACGAAAAACCTGATTTACGTACACATTTCACAAACATTGGTTTCTATCAAAGATTTTACACTTGAGCGTATTTTGCCTACAACAGTACAATAATTGATAGATCAGTGAATTTTATTAATATTATTTTTCACACACGTATCGATGACAGTTTTTTTACTCTTAACAACTACACTTCGGGGTGATTAGTCACGCACCCTGACGGGACGGAAAACGGTTTTGATAATTTAATATATTTTTTGAAATTTAAAACTTAGTGCCAATATATGTGCCAATCAACTTTAGTGTCGTATGGTAGTGGTGGAAGAGAGAATACTAATAGCCAGGAATGAAAAGTAGCTCAATGAAAATAACAAGCAACGTACCTTGTCAGAATGGAATGATTTTAAATAAAATATACATTACATACACACATTGCAAATGAATGTAAAAAAGAACAACAAAAGGCAATCCCGTCGGAAGTTGCGCACCTAGGGCAAGATGTTAAAAGCACAGATAATTGGTCGTGCACAAGTAAAACAGGATGCGCTTTACGGCCAATAACGGACAACAATTGTAGTATTGGAGGTAGCGGCAAGACGTCAAAGCAGGATAGCTTGGAGTGAAAATAATAAAAATAAAACTTCACAACGTCACCTGCTTCCTGACAGGAACAGGAACGATCACACGGGTAACTACATTAAAGCTTCTCATCACGTTCACGCGCACTTACTCGCTGCGAATGCGGTTCGTCTTTTGTGTGCACATGCTGATGTGGGAGGGGGATGGGTTATGGTAATAGAAATGGATTGTGGGCACGGGATTAGAAATGGACGAATGGCGCTCAAGGATCAGACAATGGTGCTAGACGTGGGCAACAAAAGCAAAAAGGAACAACCAAGCCATACCACGGCGGCACCGTACGGCAGGAACGAATGCTGTTTGTTTGCGTAAGGAAATCTGCCAAACATCTTGAAGCAAATGCAAACTTTCAGCGTGCGCAGGCACAAATCGAGCTGGCAGCACACACGACACGGAAGGGAGGGGTTTCAGGTGAACGTACAACTTTCAGCACTGCGTCAGGAGTGGAAGTCTTGCAAAAACTGTTATTCCCTGCTCGGTTTGCACCAGTGCACCCGAGCTTCGTTCGACCGAAAGCTTGTCCGGGCGGAACAATGGAAAAGTAAAGTGGGTAGCTAGTTGAAAGCATACCCCCGCCGCTCGCCTGTGCAAAGGGATGTAATAGTTTTTTTGAAGAAAAGTGATTTCCGGCGGAAAGGATAAAAATAAAACAAACATGGCAGAGATGGTAGGATGCATTTGGCTAAGCAAAACTTTTCAACGCCAAGACAAGCAACTGACGGACGGACGGAGTGCTTCATGTTTGCAGAGAAGTAAAGCTACTTCCGGTTGCAAATACAAACAAAGAAAAATATGATTCGTTGGGTTGTCGGCAATCGTTGCCGTCTGTGATGCTAAGTTATGATATGCCCACATCTAACCTATCCGCTGGGATTGGGAAAACGTATGGAAAGATCTTGTGCACCAAAAATCAGGTGCGGGTTTGGTTACTTTAGGAAGGTTGGTTTAGGATAGGATAAAAACCTCAAAATTCGTTCTACTTAAACAGGAATGTTGAACTTGCAAGGATGCAGTTTTGGTTTCGATCGCGCTACAATCCGGTGCGCAGGAAAGCTACGAACGCGGGACTGTAGAAAGCTAGCCCGGAGACAGCGCTACGCTAGGATAAACGGCTCGGAAGAGGTAGGAAGAAAACACGTAAAACAAGAATTACAGATAGATAGTACTCACGATCATGCTCCGTGCAAGCTAAAGAGTCAAACGGGAAGAAAAGCGTATATTTGTTTCTGCTCATTTTTCGTAGTTCAATTCGATGCGAAACGATTCGAGAGATACGGAAGGAGTATTCTACTAGCCCGCGTAGTTCAGCTTTATGCGCCTAGTGCAGGGACAGTGACTGATGATGGTGCCAGTGTGTTTGCGTGCCCTCAACGCACTCGCGCTTGTTTTCTGATTGATTGTTTTCTGTGTGAGTGTGTTTGCCGTACGATGCTGAAAGTGGAACACTATTGCTCGTAGGCAGCCACGGTGAAAGCCTTTGATTGGTAGAGGTGCTTTTAAAGCTGTTTGATGCCATTAGAAAAATTGCTTCTAGTAGTTTTCTTTATGTTGGTAAGTTTAATACGACATTGTTAATCTATAAATTGAAGGTTATAAATACGATTCTGTACTCTTAATTCCAATGGTTTCGTTAAATAGCTGAGAATTTTTACATTAAAATGAAATTTTTTCCAACAATATCTTGCTCAAAAGTATGAAAATAATTTAAAAAAATCTTTTAATTTTGAATGTTTATGAAAGCATCTTATATTGTTGGCATTTTATTTGGAAAATGTTGAACATTTGAAGTAAACTGAATTATGAAACAGAAACGAATAAACGCAAGCAAACGTAATATTCTCAAACGTAATATGCAATATGCATTCTCTTTCATAGCGCAATATTATCAATAAATGTGAAACCAGTTGCATTTGTACAAGAAACAGTATAACAAACGCCTCAATTCAAATCTTGAAAACGTAACCACAACTAAAGCTTACAACTGCAGCGAATTAACCAAAACGTATAATAAAAACATTGCTACAAATGCAAAAGCAATAAATGCAACAAGAGGACGTCACGGAACAATAACTCGAGACAATACAAAACAAATGTTTAAAGGAAAAAAGCAACAAGTATGTCGAACAAAAAGCAAACATTAACAAAGGAGGAAATACTTTTTTGTACAAATGTCGACAAAGGCTTAAAAGAGAAGAGAGTGAAAGAGAGATAGACTGAGAGAAGCAGTCGAATGGCTTAAGTCGAAGTATAAAGTCGATCAACAGGAATCGGATTGTGAAAGTAAACTCAAATATGCTGATTGAACGAACGATGAAACTGGAGAAACACAAACACAAAATTGTAGCATGGATTTGTTAATTAAATATGCCAACATTGCCGCTTCATATAGAAAAAATATCAACAAGAATGTCGTCCTTTATAGTGAAAATGAAAAAAATAAGATAATCGACTTCATAATTTCGAAATAATTACAAAAAATATATATTTTTCGACATACGTTTTGCTTTATAAATAGAATATTATTGACTTGATAGTAACTCCAATAATTCATTATTTATAGCTTGTGATGTAGTTTTATCTACAAAAAATGCATGTATATCAATTTTCCACACAATGTCAACACAATTTTAACCTCAGCACATGTGTGCTACAATGTTAGCAGTGAACTGAAAAAGAAGTTTTTTAGTTTTTTTTTAATACCACATTCCATTTTAGTGCTGCCGCACCAATGCCACAAAGGCGAAACTCTCTCGTGCCATAGAGGAACGAAAAACAAAAGCTTCCCGGAAGCCAACCTGGATCGTTATCGACGGGACAAAAGTGAACGGTGAAGCTAACTCAGCGCAGGATAACACAACGAAATGGCATAGCAAAAAAAAAGTGAATGCCATGTAGAAAAAGCTAACATTTTCCCGGCCAAATGTCAACAGGTGCCGTCGGTTCAACAGGTTAGGTGTTAGAAGCAGCTTCATACACCTTTGCGGAATGTTTGCAAAAAGTGCAGCCCATGCAGGCGTGCACAAAACACACAAAAAGTACAAAAGTGAGAAATGCCATGAAAGAAGCAGCTGCAAAAAGGTAGTTTTTTGTGTGTGTGTGTGGCGTAATAAACGCTATCTAGCGTGACGATGATGCACTCCAGTAGATAGAGTGGTGGGTGGTCCTTTTGTTTTGTTTGTTTTTTTGTTCTATCCGAGGACCAATTTTCATGCACAAAGCAACGATAGGGAAATGGATTTTTTCTTTGTTATCATGGGTTCGTCGGGACAGGAATAAAAAAATGGGCAGCCGACTCTACTCATCTAATCAATCAATCGGTCGGGATGGGCTGAGCGAAAGATAGACGTTAAAAGCCAGGGATATCGTGGGATAATTGCTGACACGTAACACTTGACTCTGATGAGGATGGGAAAAAAAGCAGGAACAAGCACAATATTCTTTCGATAAGCATTGCTGGATGGTGGAGCAAAAGGAAGAATAAAACAAAACTGGTTCAATTTTTGTGGTGGGAGTTTTTGTTGTAGTTGGTTGTTGTCTTTGTATTCAGAAGCGTCTTGCGTCGAACGTCACAGGAAACGTAAGAGAGCACTTCAATCGACACATCAATTTTGGACGTTCACAAAAAACAGACACACAGACATGAAAAAGAAAAAAACAACAGGCAGCAAGCACGGACAAAAGGACACGTGAGAGCAGAGACAGCGTCACAGAAGGTTTTGGACGAGACTTGGGAACAGTGACAGTAATAATGCATCAACTGTAACGAACGAGAAGTAGACACAACAGTGTAGTTAGAAGCAATGGACGCGTTCGTTGCAGGGTTTGGGAACGTTAACAATTGAAAAAAACAGAACAAACACAACCAACGGCCCTTTACGAGCTTAACAGGCGAGACAAGACACACGAAAAAAACGCCACACACACATAAAAGTGCAGAAACAAACGACCACATACGCTTTGTTGCGAATGGAGGTGTGCCGTGATCAAACATGCCCTCAAGCAATCCGGGCTTAATTGACGATTGTTTGGCACCAGGGGAGCTCAAGCAAGTGCCCCACAGGTGTCCCAGCACACCACAACACATACACAAACGTGCCAAATCAAAGACAAGAATCAGACACGGTAATCAACACGGTGTGGGACACTAAGGTGTCCAGACAGACGGACACATCGGTGCTGGCTCCGAAACAACCAAATAACAGCGTTCGGGAAATTTTCAATTACCACTCGTGTTTTCTCCATTGAACTTACGACGTAAGCGGATGAGGAAGGCACAGAAAGGCTAGAACCGGAGCCCCCTCGAGCGCTGAAAGCCTGCTTTAGTGGATGCAAAGTGGGTAGGACGTCGATGCAGCGTTACCCCAGTACCGCGGAACCCCGACGACGACCACGACGGAAACAAAGAAAGGAAACATAGGGACAGGTCGCCGGGGCGTAGTGTGAAACAGAACAGGATGTTGTTATGTGGCAAATAGAAGAGAAGAAACAGAAATGGAAACATTACGTTAGTTTGTGCTGCGAACGGTGGACTGCCGGGTCCCCATCGTGATGGGAAATTCTATCGATTCCCACATGCCACTGCCACCTGTTTGAAGCAAGTGGCGTAATTTGCAACGTCATAATGCCTAATGAAGGATGTGTGTGTGTGTGCATGTGTATGTAGGCGTGTGTATGTGTGTATTTGAGTGTGATCGGGCAAACCATAATGAGTCCTTTGTGATCAGAAGCAAGCAGCACGCGTTCGATTGATTACATGATGGGCAAGGATTGTTTGGAAACTCATTAGCCAAATATCAAGCGGAAGGCAGCCTTCAGTGTATAGTGGTACACATGCTCTTGAATGTGTACCTTTTATTAATAAAGTGAAGACGAAGGGAGAATGGTTATAGAATTAATTACATTATTGAGGCAATTTCAATTACAGTTACAGTTGTGGAGGTACCGAAGTGAATGTTGAGACATTTCATCGCTCTCGATTAGTTGAACACTGACTTTGAATGGTCGGTTGTAGCTTTTTTAGACAAGACATACTAAGGTTGTACCAATTTGCCTTCAAGCAGCTTTAAAACAAATCATGTAGATTACAAAAAAAGCCTGACAGGAAAAGTATAAATAAAAGCGTATGAGGGCATGAGGGAGTCCGTGACAGTTTGTCGTCTGATTATATCAACAGACAGTTGACATATGTACGGATCAGACGCTGTAAAGCTGTGTGCGATGACTTTTGATAGTGGTGGAAATTAAATGTAATTAGTTCTCCATTCGTGTGTATGTCTGTGACAGTGGTTCTATCTGTCCTGTGGGAGGAAGACAACTGATTTTGAATGTATTTCTGATACTGGGTTTTAAAATGTCGATACTGTTTCAATATTTCCACAGTGATGATAATTTAGCAAGACTGATTTGTGTACACCAAAATGATACGGATGCAAGATGGAAGATAAACAGCAACGTAAGATATGTGTGTTTGTTTGTGAAAGAGAGCTAGGAAGATTACGTATGATAGCAACCAGAAAGAGAGATAAAGAGAGAAAGAGCAAAAAGGACAGAAAGATAGAAACTAGGCACTAGGCATTATAGCTGGCAATACGTGTTACACTAGTGCAGCTTGCACTGCTCGGGCTATTCAATGCTACGTTTGTTGGCCTTTTTGCAATGTTGTTTTTTTGTTATGTTATCCCCACTCTCTACTACGGCATCAAGGACTACAAACACATACACGCACGCAAGTACGCACAAATGCTACAGCAAGGTGTAGAGCTTGCAGTCCATCCCTTTGCTACTTACAGTCGGTGGTGACAGATTGATGTTGGAGCCTCGTCGTTCCTGCGGACCAATGCTCGAGTGTCGTCGTATCGGTAGCCCTCCGCCCGGGGTTCCACCTAAAAGCGAGGGGGAAGAAATAAGAGCACACAGAGCAAAGCAATTGGTCAGCTGCCATTTGGTGTGTACGGGGTACAAACTGCACAGCTTATGTCTTAAGCTTGCATTATCCTTTAAGTGAGCTCCGGTTAAAGTTCGCACACCAGGCGCTGCTGTGTGAACAAGGTACCAATGTGTTGGAACCGAGCTTGCGGTTTTCATGTGTCGGGATGGCTAACTCAAACATCAACACTTTCAGCTAGACACTGAAAGCGGTTGCGGTAATCGGTGAATCACTCGAAGGCAACTGTCGTGCTGCACAGAGCACGGAGCTTTAGTAATTTATTGCTTGCTGTGCGTTGTAATTTGTGCAATTATTCAATGGATTATGGTGAGACGTGCTTATATCTATCGGTACTTTTCGCAGACCGTCGTCGTCGGAGCACTGTATGCTACACTAGCAAACTAACCGGACCGAGAATGCAGTGTATTAACAATGAATATTTAACATCAAGGAAATAGATTAAGCATGTGATAGTGACCAAAAAATGTGTGACTATCATCATGCTACATGCTACATGTTTGACAAATACGCCATAGCAGTTATCTCGACAGTATAAACTGCGATTTGGTAAGTAAAACAGGATGGTAAAACATGAAAATTTCAAAAACTGATCTTTTGGATATGTTTTCAAGACAATTTAATTCTTCTTACACAAAAGCTCTGGAAAAGCTTATCGAAATAATTAGATTTTAATGTTTTTCTTCTGATTAGATGCAATATGTATAACAAGACAGGGGTTGGTCGACAAAACTAAGGATGATTACAATCAGTAATAGAAAAAGGTTGTAAAAAATGACTTTCCTAACAAAACGGCACCCTATCTCGCTGGTGCGTGTGAGTACTCACCCGGAGACGAAGCACAAGACGGTGCGATGCGTATTTTCGGCGTCATGAGCGTGTTGTCGGACAGGCGGCGGTTCGGGAATGCGTTCACCACCCGGAGGAAGTTACTGTCCGGCGAGGACGGCGAGCCGCCGAACCACCAGCTACCTAGAGCACCCGATCCTGTTAGAAATGGGGTTACGACACACACACAACTATAGCATGCACACGTTTAGACATTCCAATACCTCTTCGGGTACCTGTCGAGTTCTTCCGTGCCATATCCTCGGCGCTCGACGTTTTGCGCTGGTCGATGCGTAGGTTCGGTATGTTAAACTGCTGCGCGTTCATGTTGTCCGAGGAGAACTGGTGCCGCAGCGGCCGGTGCCGATCCGGCGACGGTAGCGATAGATTGTCCAGCTTCAATTTGTTACGTTGTTGTCTATCTATTTGGTCCAGCATTTCCTGAAGCACCTGCGAACGCAATCCCCCGCCCAGCCCCCAAAACACGAACAAAGCAAAGAGCGTTTGCATTAAAACTTCTTCACGCACGCGGAAGCTGGGCTGCAGCTGGGCGATAGTATGTACACACATACACGCACGCACGCACGCAAACGCGCTCGCTACCATACCTCGAGAAGTATCATAAACTGTTCCAGATTTAACGACGGATTCACTGTCTGCGGTAGCAGCGTAGGCATCACCTTGGTCGCCATGATGTTAACCGTTAAGCCATACTTTTTGTCGCACAGCATGATCCGATAGATGTCTGCGATGGGTGGTGAACGATAGCGAGAGAGAGAGAGAGAGAGAGAGAGAAAAACACAGAAAGAGAGGATTGAAGAGAGTGAGACAACATAAGGCTGCAAAGCTTTGCAGAACCGAGCGCAACACAACTCGTTGTCCGGTTGCGATGGAAAGAAAATGCCATGAATAATTTTACGCCATCCGTGTTATGCTTTATGCATGGGCCGTAACAAACACGCCAAGGAACGGCGGTCCAGAGGTGTGGGGTACGTTTGCTCGCTGTTCAATTTGCTTTATTAGTGTATCAACTGGTTTATGACATGATTTCTAGCTCATTAAATTACATTTACTAACAGCAGGATTGATGGAGGGGGGTGTGGTGCGTATGCGAAGAGTATTTTATGCAAAACATGTCAGCCGCTCGGGGAAGGGCAGCTGAGTTTGTTAGGAAGTTTTTGTTGTTGTATCGGGTGTACCGAGTGTTCGGCTATGCTGTTAGAGCATTTAGATGGACAACGGCTGAAAGTTTGCCGTAGTTTTTCAATGTAAAACAAGATGAAGCAAATTGCTTTGAACTCGCTTTGGGTATGCTAATTATTCGCTACCAAATTAAGAGGAATTGTTAGTGCCACATTAGCATGAAAATTGCGCTGGTAGTCAATGAGAACAATATAACCATTGTTTGGTGGCACAGATGATTATTATTCTCGAATGTAATAGTTCATAATGAGCCTTCAAAAGATTTTCCTTGTTAAACAATGAATGAAACCTCCAATTCGGTGTTAAATACAGCAACCTTTGATATGCTGTGAAATAAATTATTGATTTAATTACAGGTCCATTCTATTTCGTCAGTATACAGTACATGTCCATCAATTCCAGATTCGTGAAATTTCGAGAAGATTGCAACTTTACGGACGACACTATAAATTGTCAGAGAATCTTTCATTATAAAACCCTTTTTGACGTTTCTTCTACATTCCCTCTATGCAGTTTTAGGGGCGCCACAAAAGTGGTCCCTATTTTTTTATGTCGCGAACGCGTTGGGTTTCGTGAGTAGGTAATACGGAACTTTATTTTACACTATATTATGAACGGTTGCGCACGTTCGTGCGAGAGGGTTTCACGTTGAGGAAGTTTCGAGCGCGGAGCGAAGGAAGAGGTCTGTTCGCTTTCGAGGTTGGGTCGCAAGAGAGAAAGAATGTGCTCGCTGACAGCAGGAAGTGTAGCGCTGGACACGCGGCGCACGTCACTTTGACACATTCGTGTGCCTGGTGAGTGCGCTCCACGGAGATCCGTGTCCTTGTCCCTGGATGTCACGATCGCTCACGATTCTCACGCCAGATGGCGGTCTGGTCGCTACAGTACTCCCCTCCTAGAGCGGTGTCACCGGTAACGTAGAGGTATGATGACCTTCCGCTGAGACCTGGTGACGCCGGTCGATACCGTCTGGTCGTTGCGGCGTAGGATGGAGGGTGGTGGGGCGTCGACGGCGGCTCGGTCGGTTTGTCTCGATGTCGTCGGGTGCGATGGTGGTGCGGGTGTCGTCTGATTACGCACTGGTTGTTCGCGCGACGTCGGTTTGGAGGCTGCGGTGGCGTCTCTGCGGTCCGAATTTGCCTGGACGTCCGGTAACGGCAGAGTTTCCGAGTGGTCGGTTGTTGGCGGCAGCAGGTTTGTCGTTAGCCCTTCCCACGAGCACTGCGGGGCCGGGGTGGCTTCCTCTTCTGCGCCATACGCTGGTTTTAAGCGGTCGATCGAAACCAGCGTTGGCTGTCCACGTAGGAGTATCTGAAAAGACTTAGGATTGCGTGTAAGAACCTTATATGGACCGTGGTAAGGTGTAGTTAGTGCAGGTCGGACGGTGTCGTCGCGTATGAACACGTGAGTACACTTGTTCAGATCGGAATGCACGAACGGTGTGCGGTTGGTATGCCAAGCGGTGCTCTGTGGTCGAATGCTGCTCATCGTCTCCTCTAACGTTTTGGCGAAGTCGGATTGGTCGGCGAGGGCATTTTGCGGTTTCGCGATGAAGAATTCTGCCGGGATGGTCAACGTCGTTCCATACACAAGTTCGGCTGGCGAGGCGTTGATGTCATTTTTGAACGTGGTTCGTAGCCCAAGCAGTATTAGCGGTAGGTGTTCGCTCCATCTTGCGGTGTCTTTGCAGGTGATTGCTGCTTTAAGAGTGCGGTGCCACCTCTCGATTATTCCATTTGCCTGCGGGTGATAGGCTGTCGTACGGATGTGTTTCGTTCCTAGGGCTTTCGTCAACTCTTTGAACAAGGAGGATTCGAATTGTCTCCCTTGGTCCGTTGTTACGTGCGCCGGAACTCCGAATCGGGCGATCCAGTGGAATAGTAGTGCTGATACGACGGTAGATGCGGTGATATCTGAGATCGGTATTGCTTCTGGCCAGCGAGTAAATCGGTCGATTATCGTAAGGCAGTATCGGTTACCGTTACTGATGGGAAATGGTCCAATGATGTCTACGTTGATATGACTGAACCTCGCTGTTGTTGCAGGGTATGGTATCAAGGGGCTTTTGACGTGCCTTCCTACCTTAGCGCGCTGGCAGGCTAAGCAGTTCCGAGCGAAGTCCTGGGATTCCTTCCTTGCATTGAGCCACACGAAACGCTCTGTTATTAGTCTAGCTGTGGCGCGGGCTCCGGGATGACTGAGATCATGTACGGCGTGGAGAAGTTGTGTTCGAAACGATCGGGTGATGTACGGTCTGATGATACCTCCAGGGCAGTCGGCGTAGAGTGACTTGGGGCTTCCCGGTATTGGTGTCTTCTGAAGGAACAAGTCCGTCTGAATTTTCCCACTGAGAATGTCGGAAAGTTCAGGGTCGCGCTCTTGTTCTTCTGCTAATCGCTCATAATCGATGGTCGGTGTCGCGTGCACTGTCTCTATGCGGGAGAGCAGATCGGCTGTAACGTTGTCTTTTCCGGCGATGTGACGGATGTCGGTGGAAAACTGGCCAATGAAGTCTAACTGCCGGGCTCGTCGAGGTGAGGCATTGTCGTGCGTTTGTCGGAAGGCGAAGGTTAGAGGCTTGTGGTCTGTATAAATACAGAATTCCCGACCCTCTAGCTGGTATCGGAAGTGTCGTATGGCGAGATAGATGGCGGTAAGTTCTCGGTCATAGGTCGAGTACTTTTGCTGTGCCTTTTCGAGACGTTTCGAGAAGAAGCCTAGTGGTTGCAGGTCTTCGTTGGTGCGTTGGTGAAGTACGGCTCCGGCTGCGAAATCTGAAGCGTCGGTCCATAGAGAAAGTTCGGCGTTCTTCACGGGATGTGCCAATAACGTTGCACGTTTCAGTTGCTCTTTGCATTGGGCGAATGCTTCGGAAGCTTCTAGCGACCAGGTTAATGGCGTTCTGTCCTTCTTTTTGTTACCTGGAGTCATCTCGAGAAGTATACCTTGCGTTTCCAGGGCGTGCGGCAGAAAACGTCGGTAGTAGTTTATCATGGCGAGGAACTTCTTCAACTCCATAATCGTCGTTGGCTGTGGCAGCTCGCTGATGGCTTGGACTCGATCGGGGAGAGGACGAATACCAGAAGCGTTGACCAGATGGCCCAGAAAGGAAATCTCGTTCCGGTAGAACTCGCACTTGGCTGGATTGATGGCTAGTTGGTGCTTCTCCAATCGTTCGAAAAGTTGGCGTAAGTGTTCGTGGTGTTCTGCCTCGGACGTTGATGCTACGATCATATCGTCGATATACGGAAAAACAAACTCGAGTCCTCGTAGGACATCATGGATAAGGCGTTGGAATGTTTGCGCTGCGTTCCTCAATCCGAAAGGCATGGTAGTGAACTCGTAAAGTCCAAAGGGTGTCGTGATGGCTGTCTTCGCTATATCATCCGGATGAATTGGTATCTGGTGGTATGCTTTGTGCAAATCGACCTTGGAAAATATGATCTTGTCTTGCAAATGCATCGTGAAGTCCTGTAAAAACGGTAGTGGATAACGGTCGGGTACGGTTTTTGCATTTAGGGCGCGGTAATCACCACAAGGGCGCCAGGTGCCGTCGGCCTTTTTTGTCATATGTAGCGGGCTGGCCCAGCTGCTATTCGAGGGGCGGCACACTCCGAGCTGGACGAGTGATTCGAACTCTTTGCGGGCAGCTGCGTACTTTTCGGGTGGTAATCGGCGAGGTCTTGCGAATGTTGGTTGCCCCGTCGTTTCGATTCGGTGTGTCACTTCGGACTGCAGTAAGGTGCCAGGAGTGGATAGTGCAGTTAACCCGGGAAATTCCTTTAGGAGAGTGGCGATCGGTGAGGTGGAATCACATACTTTTACGGTTGGTTCCGACGGGTTTTGGCTCGGCACTCCGGTAGAACGTACGTTCGTTAAGGCGTCGACAAGACATTTTTTGCGCAAGTCCACGAGCAGATGGAAATGTTGGAGAAAATCGGCTCCAATAATCGCTGTCCCCACGTCTGCGATGATGAAGTTCCAAAGGAAAGATCGGCGAAGTCCCAAATCGAGAGTATAGAGCGACTCTCCGTAAACCTGGATTGGTGTAGAATTAGCGGCGAACAGCTTCATGGTGGAGGGTTTACTCGGGACGGAACTGTGTTGTCGAGGGATTACTGAAACGTCTGCACCGGTATCGATTAAGAATTTGATGTTAGTTTTTGGATCGGTTATTACGAGACGATAGCTATGGGTCGAAAGTACGTGTATCTGTTGAGGTTGGCCTCTGGTTAAGCGTCAATCGGAAGCAGTGGCCGAGTTACTACCCTGCCGCCGATTGTTGAAGGAGCAGGGGGGACGACAGTTCCGCGCTGCTTGCCCGTACTGCGTGTGGTAATAGCAGTGTCCGCTGGGTGTTACCGCATCCTGGTTCGGTTGAGGTTGCCGGGTACGTGAGCGTGGTCGCGCGCGTTCTCGTTCGTTGAGCTTGCTCAGTACGGCGTCCAAGCGCTGACCTAATTCCGTTACTTGCCGAGAAAGACGTTCGAAGTCCTCGTTGCGTACTTCGTGGATGGTTTGGTATGGGCCCGTTCGGTGGTATAACGCGAACGAATCCATAACAGAGTCTGCTACTTTAGCTCGATCGTTGGTATCCGTGTTAGTGGCAATAACGGCGGACTGGACGTATGGCGGGAGACGGCCGATCCACAAATCTACCAGCATAGAGTCCGTCATTGCTCCATTTGCGGCGCGGCGCATCTCCGCTAATAGCTGCGATGGTTTTCGGTCCCCGAGGTTCATTTCGGCAAGCAGACGATGCAAGCGGCTTCGTTGCGACTCTTCAAAGTGCTCAATTATTGCACGCTTTGCTACCTCGTAACGGTCCGTAGCGTACTGTCGAATGTTCTCCAACAGGGGGCGAAGCTCAGGAAGGACACGAAGCGGTATACGCGTTCTAAGAATGTTAAAACGGCGAATATGTTGGTTCGTGGTGATATTCCACGCGTCGAACCAGTTTTCCAATGCGAAGAAAAAGGTTTGAATGTCAGTGGTGTCCATCTCCGGTGGTTTCAGCTGCATGGCATTCAAAGTGTCAATCTGCGATTCGGGTGGCATAAACATGGCGTCGCAGGCGGACGGCCCTGGTACGCGCGGGGTATTCGGAACGGGCGGTGTTGGTACGTGAGGCGATTTGGATCCACTCGCGGCTGGATCGGCACTCGGGGTTACGCCATCGGGAGTCGATACGTCGCGGACCGGCGGACTGTGCAACATCCTTACGACTAAGGTTAGTTAAAAAAGGGTGGATCTTACCTTAGTGGCGGGGGCGCAAGCAAGTCCAGCTGAGGTTGGCTAGGTCGATCCTTCGGCGACGAAAAATCCGCACACGCGGTCGATCGTGTTAGGATTAGTCGCTCGTTGGCTGCGTTCGTCGATGACGCCGGTGGTGTGAGAAACGAGGGGCGATGATCTTCGGTGGCGTTCGGTCGGTGGTGTCGGCGAGAAGAGAACGATGGCTGCGTGCGCTGACGACGTCTTCGGTGCACGGTCGAAAAATATGACGAACGTAGCTCGAGCAAAATTCTGACGCAATCCGCTCGGTGTCGGCCTGCGCACATTCACCCACACACACACACACACGGGGCACACACAAAAACCGCGTGGGTCTGGAGCGCGCTCGGCGGTACGTGTGAGGTTATGATCGGCGGGTGCGCAAACACGTACGGGTACCAAAATGCTCGGCGGGTGTGCGACACGGCGCGGGGTGTGTCAGCAAAATGTTCGGCGATCGCTCAGCACCGAGAGGAAACTTTTCCGCTAGAATCGGTCGCTCCGTCGGGTAAAGATGTTCCAGAACCGTGTTCTTCACTGTCGGCCACCTTCGGTGTCGATTTGCACTCACGTGGGTTCGGGGTTTGTGCACGGGGGTTTTTTCGCTGGCTGCGCTTGCGTGGTGCCTCCTTCGTGGTCGGCCGCTCCTCGATGATGGGGGGGAACGTTGTCGTCGGACCGGACCGTGGAACAATGGAAACACGTTTTTTCCGGCTGGACACGATGTTCGTCAGGTTACCACTCACTCACTCGCGCACGCGATCACGTCGGGGTCACCAGTTTTAGGGGATCCCGACGGCATCCGCGGCGGGTTGCGAATCACGTCGGAGTCACCAGTTTTAGGGGCGCCACAAAAGTGGTCCCTATTTTTTTATGTCGCGAACGCGTTGGGTTTCGTGAGTAGGTAATACGGAACTTTATTTTACACTATATTATGAACGGTTGCGCACGTTCGTGCGAGAGGGTTTCACGTTGAGGAAGTTTCGAGCGCGGAGCGAAGGAAGAGGTCTGTTCGCTTTCGAGGTTGGGTCGCAAGAGAGAAAGAATGTGCTCGCTGACAGCAGGAAGTGTAGCGCTGGACACGCGGCGCACGTCACTTTGACACATTCGTGTGCCTGGTGAGTGCGCTCCACGGAGATCCGTGTCCTTGTCCCTGGATGTCACGATCGCTCACGATTCTCACGCCAGATGGCGGTCTGGTCGCTACACATTTATATATAAAAAAAGATAAGAACTCCAAACATTTGTTTGAGTTATACAATAAATTATCAAATAATTAAAAAAAAACATAAACAAATAATTGGCATTTTCACAACACCCGTCAATTTTATAAACAAACAACTTCAAATGCATACAAATGGTCGGGAATTGTTTAACCCATACTCCATGTAGTTGACACCAGTCCAATTTGAATTGCGATCTAGCAACAAATAAGGCTTCGGTCAATATTACACCCATAACATTGCATTCACCAGGTGCACAATATTCTCTCTTCTCCTGTGAACGCAACGCACTTCACCCACTCAGGCTGGTAAAAATAAACTTTTCGGAATCGCAGCACCACACACCGCTGCCGGCTGTTGCTAGGTGAGTGTAGGATGCACCAGCAGTGGTGAAGCGGCCTACTACACCTTCAGGACTATTTTCGTTGACGTTCTGCTAGGTTGCTTCCGATGTGCGTTGGTAGCTCATGTCAGCCAACCGACCAGCATTGCGCATGTAGGTGGAAAGGATATTTTTATATTTAAATTTTAGATCATATCACTCCAAGTGATGATCGTGATATTAGACACCCTTCTATTCTATTAATGGTAATAAAGAAGGAACATTTGTGATTCAACATAGTGTCATCATTGTTTTGTCAAATACAAAAGGATAATTTAAACAATTGCTGCACACGATGTTAAGAATGCTTGAATCCAGTCAGTTGCATAAAAAAATACCCAAAATAATCGATTCAAATATTTACAATATTTTTGCAAAAGTATTTTAAATGGTAATACAAGGTACAATGAAAATATCTCATATTAATAATATTTTTCATCTCGAGGAGCCAGGGCGACCAGGAACCAACCAGACTGTATTGCCGTAAGCAGTATTTCGTTATTCGCAAATATTTGTATAGCAAAGGAGAAGAGTGCAAAACAAGACGAAACATATTTCTCGGACCTACATACTCGCCCATGTGTCGAGTATTACCTAAGCCTTGGAGCTATTTTTCAACAAGTTGATGATATTGTGCCTTGACTTGTACGGGCTGAAAAATTGTGCACCATTAATAATGAAGGCAAGGTGTGTTAAATTCTGAAAAACTCCCTGGAGTACAGCAACTTAATAATTTTGTCTGTTTTAAAAGTGTGTGTGTATGTGTATGTGTCTGCATGTTTCTCTGCCCTAGGCGAACCGGGTTTCATTCGTTCGCAGACATTTTGCTGATGTTGCCGTTGAGTATACGTACAAACAGAGCGCATCATTGCCACACTCACTCGCTCTCTCTCACACATACACATACACATACACACACATTATGCATCATGGTTAACGAATGAGATGAGTGGAACATAACCAGGACATTGCGAGAACGATGAGTCCCCGAGATGAAGTAACCCCCGTTCAAATACTTCGCACCCGGCTACTACGTAGCTACATCCATCGTTCAAAGGCTTATTGAACCCTTTGCAATGGTTTGGAGTGTAACCGAGAGTCGGTCATGCCGATTGGCAAGCGCAAGGCCCAAGTTCAATTGCAACAAGTAAAACCTCCACGAGTTTGCAACCATTTTGCAAAATGCTGTCATCTACTTGCAAGTAAAGCCGTTACGGTTCTCGTACTGAGGGCGAGACTGTCCTCGGGACACAGAGCAAGCACGGTTGGGTTGCATACTTACTGACGACGCGCACCACAATATCCGGATCGGTGAGTCGCACCTCGAGCAGCAGCGGCAGCACCTCATCGATTATCTGTCACAGAGAAGAGATGGCAGTCGAACGATGAGCTTTCCCGGGTTTGGTCTATCCTCCTTCCTCCCCATCTTCAACCCAACTGTACAGCGGACAACTCACCTGAGACTTATCCAGCTTATCCAGCGTACGTTCGACGCACTGCAGCACGTTGCCCATGATTTTCAGATCGCTTTGGTTCTTTTCGAACACCGACTTCAGCTTCGGCAGCACCAGCTTCTTGATCGTGATGTCGTCCAGGTAGTCGTACACGTTCGTAACCGCTACCAGGGCGGCACTCTGTGAACGGGAAGCACAAAGCACCGCATCGTCGGGTGAGTGAGGCGGTGAAAACTGAGGGAAATTAATTTATCACAGCTTGCAGCCCGGTTCTGCCCGGACCTTCCCCCAGGAGGGTTCGGGTTTCAGCAAAGCGTTGAACTGAAGGCGGGAGCTTTCAAGAAGTTTTCGTTCGGTGTCGGATGATGGTTTTTTCCTCTTCATTTTTCCATTCATCCAATCGCGTTCAGGATAATTGACATTGGGACGGCGAGGATGCACACACTTTCTCGGGTAGCTAGCAGAAGCGTTTCCTCGAATCGGGGAGAAAGTTAATCTGCACCAGCAGGCGCTGGCACGGGCGGATGGCGTATAGTGAGACTTTACACGGGATTTGATCTTGATAGGGCTGTGATGGATTCGATTGGACATGCCTCTGGAGGTCATCGATTCCATCAGCGAGCAATGCGATGATGGTGCAAAGTTTGCTGGAAGCGTACCTCTAGAGGGTGGGGTGCATTATGAAATGCAGATGTAAAATAGTGCAAACTGGACAGAAATGGGGATTATGTTGGTAAATGGATAGAATATGCTTTCGGTGCGAGTTGAGTGAAATTTCAATAGACAAGATTACAGAAACCCAACAGGAGATTGAGTTGAACTGGAAAATGAGTTCTTCTCTGCAATTCTCTGGAATGAATGCGAATTTCAATTTTCTAGAAGGAGGAGTTTTGATAACACTCCATTGAGGATGCATTAATAACATGTAACAAGGAGGAATTAATACTGCACGCAGACACAATGAAAAACACTTTAGATTGTCGAGTTCAATCATACAACTCCAAAACAAGCGGGAAGTGGCAAATCTTAAACCGAGATTTTAATTGCCCTGAAACAGCACTCTATTCTGCCTTCCACACAACCGCATGGAATAGTGGTAGTTCATTTTCGTCCCAGATTACCACTGGATAAAGGGGTCGAGTATAATGTAATTGAATTGCTGCCATGATAGGGCTGTCTTCACAACGTACCTTCATCTTACAAGCTGCAAAACCCAACCGTGCTAATAGCACCTGACACCTACCCGCAAGCCATGCCCGACAAAGTCGTGCAGCCGAGCATCCGTTGCTCGCCACTCACCTGCACCTGTATCGTTGTGCTTTCCAGCGCGTTGAACAGGAGGGGTAAAACTTCCGTCCGTATATCATCCCGTGGTGTTTTCTCTAGAATAATGTGTAAGTTCTCTAATAATGCTACGGTTGCTTGTATAGATTTTGGAGCTACAAAAACAGTCCTGCCGAAGAAATGGGAAAGAGAATACAAGCGGTCGGTGGAATGAAAGTGAAAAGCACAATGTGTGAGCACAAACCACACGGGGTGTGGTGGGGGATCGAGGATGTGTGAAAGCTGTTAAGATCTAGCATGTAAAGTATATACTCCATGCTGACACAATACACTTTCACCAGATGAACGTGTAGGGTAGCGGTAGGGGGCCAGTGTTTGGAGGGAGCAGGGAGAACGCATTACATGGAAAAGGGATGCTTGAGTACACAATGGGCTAACAGTAAGGTAGGACGGTTCTTACTTAAAGGTAGGTAAAATGATTGCTTCATATTCCGAGTTTGAAGATTCTTGGACCAGGGTGAGGGCGGGCTGCAAGACGGCGGCCAGCACTTCATCAGCACGCATTTCCTGCTGCAGATTAGGCCAGATATGTTGCCACCAGAGTTTCTGTGAAAGAAAACAGCATGGAAGAGTGTTAGAGAGAGAGAGAGAGAGAGAGAGAGAGAGAGAGAGAGAGAGAGAGAGAGAGAAAGCGTGGAATAAGCTTGCAGGTAACGAGTTGTGAATCACACAAAACCGCTCGATCAGACCGAAGATGGTTATGACAGATAAATTGAACAGTCATTTGTAGTTTATCTGTTTCAACACGGGCAACACACTTAAGGAAAGCTAACAATTTCCTATGAGGAAGTAGTCCGGGGCATGATGCCATCTGTATCAATGATAACGCTATGCAAAGAGCTGAAGAAATTACTGAGCGAACTGTAAGGTCTTAATAAATTAATTTAAATTTCCACTTTAATTATATTATAAATTATAATTGTGTTGGTAAAGCGTTGTACATCTCTTCTTCAACGCATTAAACTTCTTCTTCTTCTTCTTTGGCTCAAAAACCGTTGTCGGTCAAGGCCTGCCTGTACCACTTGTGGGCTTGACTTTCAGTGACTAATTTCCCCCCATAGCAGGATAGTCAGTCCTACGTATGGCGGCACGGTCCATTTGGGGATCGAACCCATGACGCATTAAACTATCAACGACATTTGTGATTCATTTACAGTACATGTTTTAAGCATTTATATATTTCAGTAACAAATAATTTAGTTTATATACAGGTAAGAAGCTTCCTAACCTATTTTTGTATGTAAAACATTTGCAATATAATGTTTCATTTCATATATTTGTGTTTGTACAAAATTATCATAATATTGATCAAAATGTACCTCATTTCCAACAAAGGGTTTTGACGCTGAGGTTAAATTGCTTATGCTTAAAATTATCATAATATTGTTCAAAATGTACCTCATTTCCAACAAAGGGTTTTGACGCTGAGGTTAAATTGCTTCTTAAATCGACAGATAATACAAATATTTTACGAGGAATACTCTACAGATTGACACATTGATTTGGTATTCTCAAAAATACATTTCGAAGCAAGCTATTTTAGTTTAGTTTAGTTTAGTTTAGTTTATTAATCGATGGATCGATGAAGCCCTCTCGAGTCAAAATTTGTTTACAATACACATTAGATAACGAACAGAACATTTATATATAGTTATTTTGGTTAACGCATTCCGAACACTTAAAAGTGAAGTCAGTTCCGTTATCGTCATTCCAGGCTCGTAAATATCGTCAGCTGAATTTAATAGACGGCTAATACAAAGAAGGGGGCTCTCGCAAGAGAGCCAAATCTTGTTCGGGTTTCAGCGACTGCCAGCATTGGTCGGCGACGGAGTATTTAATTGTTAGATTGTCATTTTTTCTTTAATAAATTTCAACTCATCGTTGAGATAGGTTGATTTGGAGAATAGTGTTAATAATAGTGTTTTGTAAAAAAAGTATTATAGTAGTGTAAAGTATGAAATAGACGTTTGCAAATAAAAAATTGAATTCCTTAAAACTTTCAAAATTATAAAACTGTCTCTAGAAAAGATTTTTTTTTAATGTCGCATTGCGAAACAAAACGTTCAGTGTTTTAGCTGAATATTAATGCAGAACAAAATTCTAAAAAAAAAATCAATAGTACTAAAATACTTGAATCACTAAAATTGTAATGGAACTTTAAGATCGTATTAAGCAATGGCCTGACTGTAAGGCTTATGATATTATTTTGATTATTTTAAAAAGTGAATGTAACTATTATTATATTATTTTTTGTATTGATTTGGAGCTGTCAACCTATCGTTGCCGGTACATGTTTCATTTATGTTTTCACTTTTCTCATCGCAGACCATGCTGATATATCCGTATGAGTCCGCCGTACGCATGAATGTGGTGCAAAGTGGTAAATTTACGACGTTGTAGAATCGCAAATTAAACGAGTAACAAAAGGGCCCGTCGAAAGTGATGCTTGATTTATAGGGCACCAGCACGATAAACTGATTACTGTGCTTATGCTGTTTTCCTGCACCAAAACGTTACCGTTTCGTGGGTGTTGAGATGTAAAAAAACACGAAGAAAACACTTCCACTTCTCGCTCTCTCTCTCTCTCTCTCTCTCTCTCTCTCGCGTGCGATGGTGAACGTTTGGTGCTTGAGCGACGTTTGCCCTTGCCAGGAAATAAATGGGAATATCAGCGAAACGACACTGAATTCAATGCAGTCACCTTTAACGGACAGACGATGTGCGAAAGTCGGACGATCAAATCTAATTTGCACTTTTACATTGTTAACACCGTCTGGATTGGTGGGGATCGCTTACCGGTGGAGCGATTGCTACATCGCGAACCATTCGCAGAAAACCAAACCTCAACCCGGCAAACCACTTGATGCTTTGGTGTTGTCTGCTAGCCTGGATCGAATGGTAAGCTAAGCTAAAAAGAGTGCAACAGGTTGATGGCAACACGGGAAAGATGAGCACCGAGTTGTTTCGTATCCGTCACAATCATCGACATCGATCCGGACATCGACAGCACAACCGCCTGAACTCTGGCTCGGGCTATCTTCGATTGCATCGATTAGGGTTGATTGATTTTTGAAAGTCGGGTTCAGTTCGGGAACCATGTTTTTGCATCCAGTCAATTTCCCTCGAGCGGGCGAATGAGCAGTGATAGGTTTTTGAAGCAGTGGTAAAATGGCTTCTGATGATGGTCCAGCCACATTCTACACAAATCGTTTTGTAACTAGGAAGGAAAGAGGCCTTGAGAGGGCAAGCTACACGAACCCTTATTAACCAGCGACGCAAATGAACTAGAAAAAGAGAACGGAGCTGTTTACATCCGTGATTGGTGTGCCGGCTGTGAGCAAACAGCCCTGGAAACCGCATAAAAGATCGATCAACCCGTAAGGCTTGCCGGTTTCAGAAACAACAGCCCAGGCAAAATGGACGTTAAATTGAATGTGGCTCTTTTATGTGGGTAAGTTGTTTGGGAATTGCTGGTGGCTGTTGTACTACAAGGCTCTTCAATTTGCAAGTGCCGATGTACGATTGCTGTTTCTTGCAGTGCTTCATTTGCCATTCGAAGAATAATGTTGTTTCTGTTTGTTTGGGTTTTGTTTACACGATTAATTGAACATGCACCGGTTTTATTAATGTTGTGATTGTTCATTACTACAATAGAAGTGCTATTCTTTATCATGGAAAAGATTTGTGCAAATTATGATGATATGATAAACCATGAGTAGTTGCTGACGCTCCTGGAGTAAGGCAAGACCACATAGGTGTTGTAGTATATAGTGTGTAAGTACGCAATAGAAAATTAGACATCTGTCATGTAACCATTTTATCATTCAACGAATAACAAAGAAACTTTTATTTTATACGATGACATGACACGATGTCGCTCAGAAATCACTCCAACACGAGTCCAGTGGCAATTTTCAGAAAAAGTATAAACACATAAGAACTCGTTAAAACTTATTTCAGAAAACTAATCTTGTCTGCAATATTTGGCACTAAAAACCAGATTGATTTGTATAATGCAAAGTAATAAACTCTTGTCGCGAAATGTAGAAATAGGTCAATGTGGCAAACACCTTGAACATTGAAGAAAAAAATATAAAAGTAAAATGCAAGCAGACTGCATATATTTTATTTCAGAAAATAAAACATATGAGAGCTGAGCATGAAACCCTTTGGGCAAACAATAAAAATCGAGAAGTGTTAAGTTTGCTAATTTAACTTAAGAAAAACTAATGGCGATGATGATGCTCATTCGAAAAAACGCAAATACAATATTTCGCAAACAAGAACTAAGGTCTGTTTTAAACACATATCTAAAACAATATTGCAAACCTTAAAAGTAACATAATCCATTTGAGTTAGTGTTGAATTCGATTTTGTTAATGCACAGCCCGGACACGAACAATAACAATTTAACAATTTCATTTAGATAACAACACAAACTTTATGCGTTCAAACAAATTAATAAGAATTAATGTAGCTTTCCGAAATAAATTCTTCTATTGCAAATCGACGTGACCAGTCCAGTAATTAGGAACAGCTAAAATATTAATAAAAATTGTTTGCGAGACTTTTATAACATTTAACAGATTAGATTTAACAATTTATTTGACGTATTTTTAAGATAGTTATATTTTATTCTAACAGCTATACAGTTCGTTGAGTTTATAGTTAATTGAACTGAAATACACTTTGAAATCAATACATGTGCCTTTAGTGCAGTCGTAAAATGAAGCGTTCCTTAGTTTACCCATAACATGGATACATGTTAAATGGGATGGTATCATATGACAAGCGTACGCAAATTGCATGTGCGAAATTATCAGAAAATCCCTGTATAGCTAATAACGCCCATTTCTATGTGAAGCACAAAATCATGAGCCGCACATCAATTATGCATACTCCGAAAATGCGTCCACAGCCACGTGCACCGAACAGATTATATAATTATGCCTAATATTCATTGACTACTATTAAACCATTAACATTACCTTTATCCGCTACCTGGAAGCGCGTTGGCAGATGTTGATTCATTGGAAACATTGTTAAAACCACTCTCCCCACCTGGTGACATTATTGCGAATATACGCAGCGGAGCGAACGGAAGCAATTCAGCGCAAGCCTTTGGCAAGTGAGCGCAAAACAGAGAGAAAGTGCTCGGAAGAAGGCTCGGGAGTTAAAGGGGATTGCCCACTTGAAAGAATTGTTTTTACTAACGATCTTTCGAGCAGTCCCGAGGAGCGAAAGCAAACAAAGTAAATGTTTTCCTGAACTTACCCGCGGTATGAACGGTAGAACTTCTCTGAGGGTGCTGCGGTAGTAGTGCGTTTTCTGCGTCGGATCCTTCATGTTGATGACATCGAGGAATTGTAGCGCCTGTACGGCTGGATCGCTGTTCAACGGTGATGAGAAGGGGAGAGAAAGAAAAAAGAAGAAAAAAACAACAACACAGAAGAATTAAATGGTAGCAATGGTGAGGGATGGGAAAATGGGAAATGATTCGAAACGGAACGAATGGAATTAGGCACCGAGCGGCGGAACAACACGGACAATCCAATTATGTGCCGCGTGTGCCTGTGTTGCTGTGCTCTGCGATCAATTCGCCCGTGAAACTTGCCGCTGCCAATCTGTGCGTGAGGTTGGTAAGAACATGGTTCCTTTTTTTTTCTTCGGAAAAACGGACAGAGATACGAAAAGAAAACGTGTCATTCTACCTGAAGTACTTGATGAGCGTTAGCAGCTGAGCCGTTGGGCGAGCTCCGGGCGATTTCTTCAATAGCCTTGTGGTTGCCTCCTGCAGCGGGATCGGTATCCTGGGTAGGATGTTGTGCACGGCCTCATCTAGCTGATGATTTATAGAAAATTAGTTTCACGTCGCTACGCTTTTCTTTTTTTTCATCCCCGTTTCCGTTCTCGCTCGCTCGCTCCGTTTAAACTAATCACCCACGGGGTAAGAGAAGCTAAAGGGGAGGGCCAGCAACACTGTTGTGAAGAGCGCGTCGCGGAAGGTGTAGTATTCCGGGCACTTTGCCCGACAGCACAGCGGAGAAGGCTGCATGGCGCCACGGTAAAAGATGGCGCTGGCGACCGTCACACACCGGTTGGCGTAGACAGGATGGCACGGGAACAGCATTGATCGTGAGGATGGGAAAGGGAGCGAGCGAGTATGTTGTGCACATTGATTGCGTGTGAATGGAACATGTTCGTGTGCGGTGTGCAGTCGTGGGGCCGTTCGTGTGTCGTGATGTGGGGCGCTTTATCGCGTGGGATGTATATTTGCAGTATCAATGGGTCGGCTAATAATAGGCTTGCTCTATTAGGGTCGGCGACTCGCCTTTGCTGTCTTTGCCAAAGCACCTCTCCAGTACTAACACACGTGGGAACTCACACTCACACACAAGCACGCATACACATGGTTAGTGTTTTGTTGAGGAAAAGAGGATGTGTGTGTGTGTTTTTTTTTCTTTGGCAAATAATTTGGCTCCGCTTTTGACTTCCCCGTAAGCGCAAAACCCTCCAAGCGTTCGACGCCGTGTGCCGTATTTTTGAATCTAATCAACAAGCGGCACAGGCAGCACAGTTAATAATAATGTTGTGCTAGTCTTCACCGTTCACCCGTCCGAACACGTGGACGGGCTGCTGGCAGGCTCCCGGCGAACTTTGCCGAACAGGCAAACAAGCAAACCGTCGGCAAACAACGACGTATGGGAGGAAAACCGTCCATATACTTCTTCCGAGACGCAATTTCCAGCCGTTGGAGGTGAAGGTGTCTGCTGCCTTCGTGCAATAGAAAACTCCGGCAAACCCTATAGGACTCGTGTGTGTGTGTATGTGTGTGTTTTGTTGAGTGTAGAAATCATTGCTTGTGTCGCGTACATATAACGGTGTACATCTCGCACGGTGGAGTGCCGGGAATTGATTTAATTATTGTTGTGAATAAAATGAAAGCTAACCAAGTTAAATAACGTAAAGAAAAAGCTCTCGCCTTTTCATGCGGTGGGCAGGCAATGTTTGTCGCAGGCAAAGTTGGTGGTATTTTTTCCCAGCACGTATGTATGTTTAGATATTGTATTATTGGCGTACAAAGTTAACATTTCTCGAATGGAAGCAAAAAAAAGGCCAATATAAATTCATTTCTAACGTTAGCAAAACGACAAGTGGACAAGCGTAGGGACAATTGAAAATTGGTTGAGTGTATAACATACTTTTTTCTTTTTTTTTGCATCGCTTACATGTAAAGGTCCATTTCGTCATCAAATGACAGTGAAAAAAAAACATAAATTGTAGGTTCAGCTCAAATGAGTATAAAACATAACCTTTTTGCTTGATAATACACCATATTTGGACAACAGATATAAGTAATATAGCAATACCAATCATATTTTTCCTTCGTTATCTCTTACTTTGTTCGTTAATATGGATTTTCATAACGAAAAGGTAATGCTTTTAAAAAGGCTCGTCCCTTTCCTAACAGCAGCATCTCATATGTATCGTGTTTCTAGCTGAAAAAAATCATTGTTTACAAATTAAATCACCCGCATGTGAAGCCACCTCTGCTGCTGGGCACAGCCCAAAACAATGTAATGACATGAGTTTCAAGCTTAAAAGTATCGCTGCACGAAAATCCCATCAGCCACCTTGCTTATTGGAACTTCCTCAGCAGCATTCCTCGCTGCTCGGGTAACGCGTAATGGACGTCAACCTGATTTTGGAAACGAATATTACACCCCAAAACCCTCTGCGCTGTATCAAAAATCCGGAGCATAGCTGATGGGAGGAATTTATGATAACAATGAGTGTACGCGCACTCCCCTTATCCTTTGCAGCCCTGCTGTCATTGCATGAATTATGCGTGCTTTGAAAGTGTTTTTACCTTACTTTTCTGTTGCTTTTGTTATCAACCCAAGGCCAACGTCTTGACAAAACGCGGGTAGCAGGGAAAGTAACTTCCCGAGATTGCTTTGCACGGCGCTACAGGCGACCCGTTCCCCGGCCCAAAGGTAGCACAGTGAACGCAACCAAGCAGACCGAGCAACTCGCCAAGTGGAAAGATATACCTCTCTGCTCGAAGGCTGAAATCCTGGTGTATAGATCAAAGCCCTAAATTGGATACTATTCACGTGCTGGAGGAAAATTGGAAAAATCCGGTTCAGGGTACCCTGACGCGCGCTACCTCACTTGCAGAATGTGGCACACCGGCATATTGCTTTTAAATGTCTATGAGTGTATGTGTGTGTGTGTATACATCCAACCGTTCCGTATTGGCCCGTGTTGGTTGCTTGGGTTAGAGCTTAAAGCCGTACAAAACGCTTTTGGAGGCAACAGAGAAGCTTAGCGATTGTCATGGGAAGGAGGTATATGCGCCGTGAAGTCGTATCAAATGATGGGACATTCGGTGGAAATAGTTCGCTGAACCGGTGGGCGATGCGACCGCAAAGTGATGAAGCGTGCGTGTAACTAAACGGCAAACGGAGGAGCGCGTACGAGAGCAGATTCGTAGATGAAACCAGATCTGTGCCCGGGCCCGGTTGAGTTGGTCGCGTGCCCGGTGGAATACCAACCAGTTCCATCTGCTTCAGGTAGGTCGAGGTGGAGTTGCCCGACTGTATCAGCGAACGGCCGTGGTTGAAAATGGCACAAATAACCATTCCGAGCGAGAACATATCGCTCAGTATGCTGCAGCTGCTGTTAATCTGGATTTCGGGCGCTGTGGATGAGATGAGCGCGGGATGAGTTTTGGTGGTGCTGTTGCTGAACGCTTATGCGAACGTTATGTTCACGCGGCCCGCGGCCATGCCTTACCCATGTAGTCCAGGTTCGGCTGTACCAGCTTGGAGGCTCTGGTCGACCAGGGTTGGCACGGTACCGGATCGGTAGCGTCGGTTTCGTTGGTGCGCTCGGTGAACTCGAACCCGGCCAGCTTCCAGGTGCCCTTTTTCGTGATCAGTATCGATGATGGGCAGACGTTTTTGTGTATCACCTGGCCGGAGTAGTGCAGAAACGACAGTGCTTCGGTGATCTGCAATGGAGTGAGTACATCATTTTTATGCCCGGTGGTGGAAGTTGCATCGGGACATTTTTTTGATAGAATGTATTGCTTGACACCTTGTTGACGGAGGACGATTTTCGTTCTGGCCATCACGGCCATCACTCTTTGGTATTTTTCAACTGAATCATTTATAGATTTTCGTGTATCTAGAAGCTTCCGTAGAGCTCGTTCAATACATAGTATCAAATGGGAAAAGGGTAAATAAATGTTCATCATTCTGTCAATGTATAAATTCTATACTTTTGAAATCATGTTAGAATATTTTTGAATGTATAATAAAATGTTCATTTTACCAGGATTATTTATATCATATTCCGTATTTTTTGCAGATAGGTGAACGCACTTTTGAAGTCGTCGCACAAATCACCTATCTTGGGTTAAAGGTCAGCAACGACAATAGCATGGAAGCTGAGTTGCGCGCAAGGATGCTGGTTGCCAACCGGTCATTCTACAGCCTGAAAAAGCAGTTCACCTCAAAGAACCTGTCGCGACGGACGAAGCTGGGACTATATAGTACCTATATAGTACCAGTACTCACATACGCCTCTGAGACATGGAAACTGTCCAAATCTGACGAAACCCACTTAGCCGCGTTCGAGAGGAAGATGCTCAGAAGGATACTTGGCCCCGTATGTGTGGAAGGACAATGGAGGAGCCGCTATAATGACGAGCTATACGAGATGTACGGCGACCTCACTGTCGTACAGCGTATAAAGCTCGCCAGGCTCCGATGGCCTGGCTATGTTATACGCATGGAAACGGACGACCCAGCCCGTAAAGTCTTTTTAGGCCGTCCACAAGGGCAGAGGAGGCGTGGTAGGCTCAAATTGAGGTGGCAAGATGGCGTGGAGGCGTCCGCCATTAAGGCCGGGATAACGGACTGGCAGACGAAGGCACGAGACCGTGAGCGGTTTCGGACACTCCTGAGGCAGGCCAAGACCGCAAAGCGGTTGTAGCGTCGGATAAGTAAGCAAGTAAGTAAGTATTCCGTATTATTTATCCCATTCTGTCCCGACCTTGAATCACTGGGCGTCTCCATCGGTATTGCACCTTGTAGACGGACAATTGTACACCTCGCGTCTCGTGCCTTATTAGACTTGTGTAGCGTACGGTTCTGTTATTTATTTTTGTAGTGTATTTTTGTCTTGAAAAATAAACTTTAAATGTTTCAAACTACATGTTTCGCCAGATTGTTATTAAACTAGTGGTTAATGAAAAGAAACTGTTGACACTGGTTCAAATATATGGTGTACGGTTTCCCAGATACACGGTTAATAGGGACCGAAAACGGCCGCAAAATACCGCGTATCTCGAATTTCCGTTTAAGTCGAATCTCGTAATTTCCAGCCAAAATATCTCTAATATTCGTGTAATTTTGCAAGTAGGAGTAGTTTTAGCCATCAAATTAATTATTTGATATTTTTTTAAATAATTTAACAGTTTCAATCCTTTTGAAATGGTTTTTATTTCATTAATAGGGAAATTATTTGGAATTTTACAATTGATGTGTCAAATCAGTACAATTTGATCGAAGAACTGTAAAATTTAGAAAACCGCGTATCTTTGAATCCGCGTATAAGAGGTACCGTGTATCTCGGAGACCGCCTGTACAATATTCCTTCTACAAAGTGCAAATACCGATGGAGACGCCCAGTGGTTCAAGTTCGAAACCCATAAATAAAAAGTCACAATTAAATGCATAATTAATGATTGAAATCAGGTGAAGTGATAAGGAATAAGATTCAGTCTTATCCAAATAACAGTTTTATTAATATGATTCTTTTAAATGCACTACCTTCTCTCGCATTATGATCAAGCAGGGTGTTGAGCACTCACGAGTTTCGCACAACAAAGATACATAATTTTATGTGCTTGCTTTAAAAAAGTATCTTCAAGTCTAATACAATTTTTTTCTTTTATTAATACAAATAACTAATTTAAATTATATTGGTGTTTGCGATTTTAAATAAATAAATAAGATATACGTTGCTAATAGTCAAGATAGTCGCAATTTACTGTACCAGCACAAGAAAATTGTTTGAAAAACGTTAATCTATCGAATTGTAGCTAATTATGTTAAATCTCAATAATGTTTAAGCCAAAATAGAATATCCTTCTTATTATATTAAGATCTACTAACAACGTATTTTTATCCCGATGTTTGTATGGCCTGCTTCCACTGTGAAATGGTTGCAATTGCATTTCCCTTTTAGAATTGTAAATAAAATTGGCCTCGAACTGAAAAAGAAACTAACACAGCACGTCGGACCACACTTTTATCCGTAAAAGTAAGCCAAGAACACGCGTCAGAATCGTTCCATAGCGAATGGCATCGATTGCGCACTGCAACATTGCCCCAACCTTCGGTGTCACTTACAGCTTTCTTACAGCTGTGAAACGTGACTTTGGCAACGTGAAGAAATGCCATTTGAAATGATCATTATTCTGTCCAAAGAACAGTTTTTCTACGTCCTGTGGACGGACGGAGGACGTTAGTTCAGCAGTGAGGTAAACAGTCCAAGGCAAACTGTTGCCGAGCAGTGTGGAAACCGGTCGTATTATAACGAGCACAATAATATTAGAAGCTGGGGGAATCCGGCCGTGACAGGGAAACAGGAAGTGCATTTTTACACAAGTTTGTTGGGAACGGGAAGAAATGGACGCATACACGTGCCCCTGTTGCGTCACTTCATCTGACCATGGTATAGTTGATTTGCCTTGGTAAAAGTTTATTGCACATCCACCTTCGCATCGTCATTGATCGGGCAGTTGCTGTTTTTTTTCATTGTAATCGATCACGTTTGTCCGAATGGATGGAAGCCATGTCTTGGCAATAGTGTTGATAAAATGTCACGTTTTCCATGCACTTTTGTGGCCAAACAATTATCAATAATTGGTAGATATTTCATAAAGTGATGTCATGGAGGTTGTCATTGCTTCTAAAATAAGAAATTAATTCTGATTTTGTCCGATCATTCTTAGCCGGATGCTTTGATAACGAATAAGAACAAAATCTTATGAATGCACGCAATAACACATTGTACAGAAACATGTCATCAGCGTTGTGGGCGAAATGTGTTTTCCGTGCGTTGGTTTCCATTTATTTATTGATCCGATTTTGCGTCCCACGTCTCACAGTATAGGACACGATTCAACTAGGGGTAAGGCAAGAAGTGGTAGAAGAAAAAAAAACAAAAAAAACGACACGGGAAGCACACAATCTTCCAGTCGACCGAAACGGAAGCACCTGCCGGTACTTCATCGTCACAGTTGGACGAAGCAATGATACGATTTGAGGAATGCGTTCCCTGCCTGCAAGGTCGGTTCTAACCCCGGTAAAAATGGTGGCCAGTTTTACGAATCGTTGCTTCCCGGAACGTTTTGGGAATCCTTTTTTCAACGAAGCTTGGTACGTGTGTGTGTAGTAGTATTTGGGAACGGGTACCCCCGGGGGAGCAGCTTCTTTTGGGCTGCTGGGGACAGACCAGCATATCGATCCGGGAAAGCTTCGCGGTTCAATGACAAATTGCGGACCTTTATTAATAGGGTATTAGAGGAAGAGTTAGAGAAGCAGTGGGTTAAAGGAAGGAATGGATTTTGGCAGGGGCTTGTATTTTTACGCAGAATGGCTGTCGGAAGAAAAACAATGCAGAACAGAAAAGAATATGGTTCCGGTATACAGAAGGACCCTACCTGTAGGATTCCGTACTTCAGCTCGATGTCCAGGAACGTGTATTCTTTCGCGTGGGCTGGCCGGTTCGTGGCGACACTGTTCGGGCAGTGCTGACCGGAAGCTCCCGTGCTCGGTGGCCCCGTAATTGTTCCGCCAGCTTCCTGGCTCGCGGAAGCATGAAGAAATCGCACAGCGTAGAAAGAGAGAGAAAGAAAACAGATTATTCGTAGGTGGAAAACGGCTGGCGGAAGTAATTGGCGGTGAAATTGGAAAATCGAACTGCCGAAAGAAAGGTCTGATTTTTCGCCCTCGTTTCCCAGAAATCGTAACTTTGCGAGCTCGTATATCGTTTCTTCCTAGGGGGATATTTGCAATGTTGTTGCTCACGGTAGGTGTATTGAGAAAATATTCCCAATTCAAGCAAAGAGATGTTTGCGCTAACGCATGATATTTGTAGAAGGTTTCGAAAGTAGAACAAATATGGCGAAACCCATGTGGTTGCGCAGTGATTATTGAGAAATTATCATTCCGCATCGTCCATGCGGGCGTTCTCCACGGGTATACCTCGGCTGATCAGTGGTTTTGATGGACAGGTTTCGAAGGACTACTGATTACGCTTGTTGCTCCGCAAGAATTACCCACCTCCGACCCGAGGCTTCAGTCGAGGTTTTGGTCGGTCGATCGGCTCTTTACATTGTTCCCCACAGGTCACGTTTTCTGCACTTCGCCCAAGCAACGGACAATACAATCCGGGGAGTCTATTGATAGCCACGACCGTTGATGACGGTCGTTTAGAGCTTCGATAATGATCACCGATGTTGACGATAATGGCGCTAAGGTGATTCATGCCCGATCTATCGACCATCACATAAATCCACCCATAATGGTCACCCATGCCCACTGTGTCGCACCTGGAGGTGGGAACCCGTGGCGCACAACAAGGAAGCAGACCGCAACCGTCCGGGCCTATGTGTACCAACCGGCAGGTGTGAAGGCATGGCGTGGCAATCGGAAATAGCATACCATTTGTCAAAATGCCTGCTGCGTCTTCCCGAAACCGTCTAGCGAGACCATCCATTTAGCTTGTTTGCTGAACCCCATTGGGAGTGTGTGTATGAGTACATGGGTTATGTTTGTGGTTTGAGCCGTCTCCCCTGACGTCTCATCCGAAACCCGTAGATCTTTATCTGTAAGAACGATACCAATAATTGATACACCATAAAACCTCGTTGCCATAGGTTCAAGGGGTTTGTGCGGTCTTCTTCGGAGAAATCGAAGCACAATTCACCGCCAGTTGCGAGGGGTTTAGTGGTTGAGTTTGTGGTTAAATTGTTTACGTTGGACGGTGGCACCAACGGTCGGTTGGTCCTGATTTGTCATTTTGGTCAGATGAAACCATCGCGGTGTAGGATGCAGCAGGAGGTGGAGAACGAATCACAAAAATAACGACATATTGAATGTTGTGGTTTTAAAAGCGATTTGACAACATGGAGTGCTCAACGCTCGTTATTGTGAATGTGCAAACAATGTGCAATTGGTAACGATCTCAATATTCAATCTGCGGTTGAGTGGGGTTGAGTTTGAGTGATTTGTTCTTTCTATGGCGCAGGTGTATGAAATTGTTCACTAGGAGTGTGTTGAAGAGCAAATGCCAAGGGGCCACTCTTGTCAATATGAGTTTAATTGAATTGTATTACTTTATGCTCTTTTGTGTGTTTTTTTAGCCTTTTGATAGTATACTTGGTATTCATTTTATAGACATGTTCTGTGTCATGAGTTTCCGATTTCGATACTTACAATTTGCTAGGTCTAAAGCGATTTGACATGTTTTATCTTCCTTCAATTAAAACATTAACCTACTTTAACAGCTTTTCTACGAATAGCGTTCTGCTTTCTAGATCGTACTGTAGCATATCTGCTAAATAGAATTTATTATAAACCACACTATCAGCTATAGACTCATTGTAAAACACTTCGGAAAGCGAAATCACACTATTGCAACACATTCATTATACTACATCAGCAAATCAATCCACACCATAGCAACATACCCAGACCATACCGTCCATAGAAAAAAAACCTTTGAGACACATTTATCGAAAACAACCGAAACGCGCAACATAAGCAATTCAAGCGTTACTGCAGTAAAGTGGTCAAACAGAGAACGCATATCAACTTATTGCTAAAAGCGCAGTGTAGGCAAAGATCGACCAACGCACCCGTTCTTTAGCTAGAACAGTTTATATTTTCCCTAACCTTCGTAAAATCACTAAAAGCGCAGCATAGGCACATAACGATAGACACCTCACTCCGATACAATGTATAAATTGCACCTCATATCAATAACCTTTAATTAGGACAAAACAAATACCAACACCAAATGTACGAAACTTATTGAGTATAAATATAACCCTTTTCGACCGTGGCAAGTAAGATTCGTTCGGACTGCCAAGATAGGACGTTACGCTTCCTAATACTTCGCCTTCCAATTTATGTCAAGAGTTTAGTTGTGTTCCCCTACCCAAGGCAAGGCTTCTAAACTCCAACCTTTCCAGTAAGGGAAACCCCCTTAAGGTTTCTATGATCGCCTGGACGATCAAGTGTTGAAAAGTCCGCTCGATCGATGTTTTATTCCAGCTCGGCTCATATCAGTAAAAACTGACCTACCGCGACGGTGCTCGAGGTACAGTTGTACGATCATCACATTACATGGCGACCGTATTCAAAAATCGAACTGATGACATGGCAACTGTAGCTATCTTTTAACCCATTACAGTACTTCTTTAGATGATATTACTCATTGTGTGTATTGTACTGTACAGAAACATGCGTTGAAACATCCTTGTATCATGTTCCTTGCATCTCTAGAGTAACTATTATCACAAATAATTTTGTAGCAGCTTAACGATTACTCAACTGCCAAGAAGGTCATGAAGATGGAATAATATGTTAATTCCAATTTCTCCCGTTTATCTTCCAAGATGCAAAGTTTAACAACGCGAAGACTTACAATGTGACGAAAGGCAACGAAAACAAAAAATGAAAACCAATAACAGCGGTTGATGTTTTATTAGACCATGCGCCATCCTTCTCGTAGTTTTACAAGAGCGGTGAGCACAAAAATAGAAAATAAAAGCTGCATTATGAAATCAAGAAGTTATGCTATACCGTTTTTACTTCATGACGTTTTTGTCTATCACTCCCGTCTTAAAAAAAGTGGTAAACTGGTAAAAAGTGTAAAAAGTTTTTTTACTGCTTCGAGACCCATAAAAATCTCGTACCACGGAAGGTTTTTTTGGCTCAACTCAGACAGTTTATTATGCTATATTATTCCTGGTAGGTTTGCGGGAGAGGTTTAAACAATATGCTATGCTTTCAAACGAACCTTTTAATGAATCCATGTAATACTGCATTGTTTATTAATGACAAATAATTGTTAAACATTATCACTATAGAAAAATATTATTATTATTATTACTATTATTATTATATAAAATTACACATCCGCCATTATTCTTAACGAGAGCACCAAACATTAGGGTTACATATAACGTTAAATTATAAACACGAACGTATATACTCCAAACATTCGTCAATTCTTCAAACTATTCTTGAAAGCCCTCAAACTAATGTTGTAATAAAAAATTCTTGAAAATTCATCAAATTGACGCATCATTCTACTCATGTCAGCATTCATTCAAGTTCAGCAAAATTATTCATCAATGTCCATGCAAGGTCTTTCCAAGAACAAAACAGACGATAACAAACATCGAAGAACAAACGGAACAAAAATATAGATAATAGTGTCCTATTTTTTCATCAAGAGAACTGTACATTTTGAGCCCAATTTAGTAGCACTAGCAAAATCTTAATGACAGGTTTTGTTTGTAATTACTCGAGGGCAAGGGCACGAGAAAGTAACGTTGCTCATCATTGCGCTTTTACAGGGTTTTCCAATAGAACTAAAGACCGCGGAACACTTTGACGAATCTGCAGGAGTCATTCGCAAGACTGCGGAACGATACTTGAATACGTTGATGATACTAGGATCAGCGGATTTACATCGCAAGACTGTGACACACTTTTTTTGGGCATACCATCGCACCCCAGGGGACATATAACTTGACAGCCTAAATTTTTAAATTTCAAATTTCATGTTTTTAGAGTGTGCATCAATAATTAATTCGCTTACAAACAAATAAAAAACCCGAGAAAGTGTACCGCAGTCTTGCGATACAAATTCGCAGATCCCGGTATCATCAACGTTTTCAAGTATTGTTTCGCAGTCTTGCGATTGACTCCCGCAGATTCGTCAAAGAGTTCCCCGGTCTTTAGTTTTATCGGAAAACCCTGTATCAACTCGGATAAGACTGCCGAGAACGGGAGAGAAAACTCACCCAACCATTTCCCCAGCCTAGGCCTGTGCCATTGCTCACAAACTTTGATACAGCGCCATCGAATATTAATACTAACAAAACTGTTTACACAAACGCTTAAGTTCATCGAGTTTAACTGCTAAAGCAAAGGAAACATAGGTTAGGTAAATTGGCGAGAGATTCCGGAGCGAATGAAGGATAAATGTTTTTCACAACTAAAGCAAAGTGAAAGATTAAAACAATTACTTATAAATTTGATTGCACATGAGAACGGGGATGGGGAGGGATGACGAGGATGGGATGTAGAAAAAAAGGTAGATGGAAGGTGCATCAGTTACAGTCAAAAGTAGGCCCGCTGCAAATATAGCAATTGCTCGAAATCATCGACGTTCAAACAGATTAATATATGATGTTCGACAATGCTCGGCATAAGGAGCTAAAGTAGGTTAGTTATGTTAGCATAATTAAGTTAGTTTTGTAAGACAAAATTATTCGAATTTTTCTTATGCTACTAGTATTTTTTTATTTAAATTTTTGTAAATCCAGCAATTTATAAATAGTTCAGTTAACGGATTTTTTTCAAGATTCGATCCTAGTGTTTCATAAAAAAATGTCAAATTTACCTAGTTCAATATAAACAAAAAATAAACTACTGCTACTAATAACTGCCACATGAATAACTATCACTAAAAATCGAATTTCATTATACTAATCACCAAATAGTTTTTAAGAAAATTTTAAGTTCAACTATCATAACGGCATATATAGTACCTAGGTTTATTTTTAATTTTAGTTGGCGAATAGTTATCAAAAAAGAAAGTAATTGTATGACAAAAGTGGGTATTAAACAAAATTGTAATAAATTCAATAGTTGCTGTACATTTGAAGTTCAGCTATGTATTGCATTCTGTTACGTTGAGTACCTGTTTGATTGGAAAAACATCCCTTAATATCGCGGTACTGTTCATCAACATCCCTACAGCTGATTTGATTTCAAACTAACACTACTCATACGCTATTGCAAGTCATTCACATTCCTCGTGCACAAACACGATATCTTTAAGATATCAAACAAGAACACGCTACTTGAGTGAAGACTTTGATGTATTGGCTTACTTAGCTCCACGTGACTGGCAACTTTCAGCCAAACTGCTTGCATACACTAACACAACAGCAATTGAGCAATCAATCACATCAAACGATGTCTAAATGTGTAATGGCGTTATTGTTGCTCCTTCTACCAATCTACACAATACAGGGAACGGGATTATCTAGGACGCTTCCCGGCATGGTGAAAATTATTACATTTAAACCATACCTTCCAACCAATTTTCCTGCAACGTGTTGAGCGTCCCGCCAGAACCCCGCTTTCCCAGAATGATGCAGCACTGCGAATAAAGGCACATTAGCATACGGTGCTGTAGCATGTGCTTGCATAAATGTAATCTGTTGGCTTTGATGCGGAAAATGGTTTACTAGTTGCAGCAACGGCGTCGGAGGATTTTGTGAGAAGTGTGTTGGTGTGTGGTATTGCTTTAAAAATTCATTACCCTTTCTCCGTCCACCTCCCTGCACCACGGCCCCGAGGGCCCGGTAATGCAACTGTCGATCCTGACGCCTTGCGCATAGATGGGGGGTAACAATCAAGCGCAAAGTGCACTCAGCGTAGCGAAGCATTCTTGCACCGTGCCCTGGACACGGTCTTGAGTCAGACCTGGCAGACCGTGCCGTTTGCCGAGGGAGGCGCGCGAACCTGCAGGTGGTTCTTAATTCCTTAAATAATCCTTCGTGTAGTCATCCGTGGAAACACGCCAAGGAGGCAAGGATTACAGCTCAGTCGGTGCAGCGCGCACGCTACAGGTGTGGCCCACGGTGCGGTTAGCTGCATCGCGTGCCACGTACTGGTGCGGCGGGTTTATGCAGCATGCCGACACGAATGCTGTCTTAGCTAAGGGAGGCAGCTGGAAGAAAAGTATCACTTTCAACAAAGTACCTTCAATGAGCCGCAAAGGTAATGAGCAGGGCACGCCGGGCGAGCGTACCCATTGTGTCCCTATCAATATCCCACCCGGGTGTACCCGTGTCTGGAAAAGCAGACAGCACCGATGTAAGGGCATGGTGTGGCTCGATAAATTTACCACCACACAAAGATGCCGAGATGCCCGAGACGTATGGTATGTGTGGTTTATGCATTGCTGGAATGTACTTTTTTTCCTCTCCCCACCGAACAGTGACATGCTCCAACATTGCTGCCATCCTGAGTGAAATGTTTACAGTACCGATACCGACGGGAAAATGATACAATCCAGGTGTTGGAATATGGATAAGATGGAAACAATTGCAAAACATAGTTGAACAAGAGTCTCATAAAAATCAACAACAACACAGGGCAATATAGACGATGGTGGTAGTGCTCTAAACAACTTCAACCTGACAGCCAGTCACTTGGCCGAGTTGGATGGATACCGGGACACCATGAATGTACAGCATGGAATGTACACTTTTCCATCAATTTTCAAGTGGCAATAGTATCGCTACAAATGCTACATTTTTCTTCCTTCTTTTTACTTTGCTACACCATACACGCTCATACAAGCGTTGACCATTTTCATTGAAACATTTTTCCCTTTTTTGTATGGGTCATGAGTTGTTGAGAATTTGAAAGTACAGTCAAGCACTTCTCCCTTTCCTCGTATTTACAGTGGCCATTTACATACTTGACCGAATTGTTTTAGATTTGATGAGTATGTGGAATGAAATTGTAGAAAAGACAAACGCATTCACCTTCAAAGCGCTTTCATTTGATTCGGATCGGATCGATCGACCGTGGAAGAAGAGTAGAGTGTCCTTGAGTGATAATTGCACGAAGAATGTAGAACGATAATGAATTTAATCTAGCGACGCTAGAACGTAGCGGCCAGCAATCGGAAAGGAGCGAGATGGAACAGCTCCAATTAATTAGGAATTGCTGCTCGGCCATGCATCGGTGAGTGGGAATGGATCGATTTCTATTTTCGCCTAACGTTACCGAGCACGACCGTCCATTACTTTTGATGCTGCCTCCGGCTTGCCTGGTGCTGGTCATCCGAAGTCCCCGCCCAGCGGGACTCAGGCAGTAAAGTGTGGCCTAATGTTGCAGGGTTAAAGGTGTGGTACAGATTTTGGAAGCGCATGGTAGCGTTTCGATCGACTATATTCGCTATACAGACACACACACACACCAACACGGCTGACCACGGGAACGTGGAATGGCAGCATGGTGCTAGGCGGCTAGACGAACAAACCGGAAAGGCATCGAAATTAATGAGCCTACTACATGCATGCACTTGGGGAATTTCTGTGCCATTTGGTGCGCGTTCACCAGTTTCGGCAGCGGATGGAGTCATTCACCACTGGCATTGAGGGGTTTGGACACGGCAGTTTGCACCAAATCCGGCTGGTAGGTAGGCAGAGGCTGGCTGTGCGGAAACGAGTGAATTGCACCATTCGATGGAAGTACTACGGATGTAATGTTTGGCTTTCGGTGTGGTTCGAGTTCTCGGTAATTTCGTTGACGAACGATATTCGATATCATTGCTGTAATTTTGCGCCTTGCCATAACAAGTGAAATTATTTATCGTTATGGTGTAGGCTGCACAGAGCACGCCCGTACGTGTGTTTGCACAATTTATTAAAATGAGCTCATTTTTGTTTATGCTTTAGCAAACATGCATCAGCAAATGGTTATTTGATTAATGGTATCAGTAACCAATGGTAAGATACGGGATTGGACGCGATTACGATATTTGTTATTTGTGCAACTTTATCATTTTTTCGTTTATAGTATCAGTATCAGAAAAGCAAGTAGCAAACGTAGTTATTGAATCGTTACCTAAAAGTGGTTTGATGTTATTTTATTATAATTTTACAAACATTATTTTGTCATATACTACATATGCACATATGCATTAAAAGCCATCTGTTTCAAGTGTTTATTTTTTAAAATTTATTAAAGCTTTATAAGTTGGTTTATGTTGATTCTTTTGTTTAAAGTAATGCTAATGCTCAGAGATTAGTGTAGGTGTAGATGCCACGTGATGGGACAGTATCACTCTAACGGCAAACGCAATATGCTGGCAAGTACGTTGCTCTTGGCTAATCGAGTCGAAGAAATGAGCGTTTGAATGATTTAAAATTTTGAAAATATTTAGTGTACAAAAGTAGATGATTGAAGTATATATCTTGTTGTTGGTGCATTTCTTTTAAACTTTTTTTTTATCGAAAATAAAATTCAAAACTAATTAAATGACTTCTATATACAATCTACAAAAAAGGATGAAAAAATCGTCTTCTTAAATCGCACAACCTTCGAAACTGTCAAGAAAAACGAAAGAGTAAGGCAGTGAAACGCTACCAATGCAATACATTTTTGCGTTATTGGTCACATATTAAAAATCAATAACATATTCCACTACGAGAGCCGGTCTCGTAGTACAGTCGTCAACTCGTACGACTGAACAACATGCCCGTCATGGGCAATCCCCAAATAGACCGCGCCGCCATACGTAGGACTGACTATCCTGCTATGGGGGGGAATCAATTTGTCACTGAAAGCCAGCCTACTACAAGTGGGCACAGGCAGGCCTTTTGACCGACATCGGTTGTTGAGCCAAAAAAAAAAAAAAAAAAAAAAAAAAAAAAAAAAAAAAAAAAAAAAAAAAAAAAACATAATCCATAAGTCACTGAACGCCAACTCCACAAGTGATACAAGCAAGGCCTTGACCGACAACGGTTCTTGAGCATAGGAAGAAGAATATATGATGAATGGTGTTTGGTTGTAATGAATGAATAATCATGAAAATGTTATGTATTACACAATTTTTTGTTTGTTTTGAATTTAATCTTGCGTTGCTTCAGAACATATTTTCCCGTTTTTCTCTCATTGAGCCCTTTCCTTTTTAAGTTCGTAGGCTGAAATTTTCAGGCCTGTCAGCTGTTTGCATTGTGTAGCAGTTTTCGAGCAGCTATCTATGTGGGTATAGTATACAGGTGGGATTATCCCAAAGTGTGTGAATTTAGAAGGTTGATTTTTATCACTTCTGCTTCTGAATTAATAGTTTAAAAGTGTTTTGTGTATTTGTCAGGTTACCAGAAAAGCAAAAGTTTTCAACCGTCCTATCAATAAGTGACGTCCTAATTTGGTTACAAAAAAGGTGATATGAGACCACCAGGTTTACTTACACTTTGATTCTAGATTCCACCACCTTGCACCTCTTGCACCTTGCACCTTGGCATAAACCTTGGGATAAATGAAAACATGGCCTTGTTTCTGATTCTAGTTTTGAGGCTGAAAATCGCGGGCTAGTTTTGTGTGTGGTTTTATATGAAGTGTTGACATGATTTCAGTCGCCAACTGTCAAACTCCACATAAAAGCAGGCTAGTATCGTGAAAGTCCCCATTATTAGCATCGTTGCAAAACTTCATAACTCATCATAACAAAATATGTTGATATTGCAATGGATGCATGGTTTTCGTTAACCAAAACGCTGCCAGCCCTAGCCAAAAACTCGAAACAAACATCGACCATGTCCAAAAATGCGCCGATTCGTGTTTCCCCTAAAGCGCTAATGCACCTGGTTCCATTTCGGCTCTCGCAAACAACGTCGTGTTTAGCTGTTTGTTTTCTTTCCCCACTCATTGGATAACGAACGCCGCCGTTCATCGTAAAAAGCTCACCGGAACAGGGAGCAAACTTTTCCATCCTTAATGGTCAAACCGAAAGGGAGGAAATTTCCGGAGACATCCATCTATCGTTCCATCTATCCGTCCATCTATCGTGCGCTCATTAGCTTCATTATGCGAGTGAATGGTCATGAAAGGAAATGAGTTAGAACGAGATAATCACCGTTCCGCACGATTGTGTGGCCGGTGTCGTTCCGTTCTGGTCTCGGTCCATTACACCGGTAACAAAAGAAACACTCGAATTAATACCGCCCATCCTACTGCTCTCCCTTGCCATCCGGCGCAATCAGTAATGGAGCGAGCACTGAAAGAGTTTTCCTTATTGTTTACGCACCTCCGCTAAAATGTTGGGAGGCAACGTGGGAATGGCGTATTTTGCTGTGGCAAATAGGACTGGAATCTCAAGTTCGCAGCAGCAGTAGCAGCAGCAGCAACAGCGTGACAAACTATTGTCCGTAATGTACACTCATTTAAATAAATAAGAATGATAAATGTCCTTCAAGGTAAAACTCGCAGTTTTACTCTCAACAAGAAGCTTCTTGGTATTGTTCAACTCGTTAGTGAAGTCTGCTTACGCTGTCACAGCGAGTGAGTCAGTTGATCAACAGTTTAATGACCCTAGGGTTGTAAAACAGTCGTCTCGCTACAGCAAACCCAGTCAATTGTTATTAGGTGCAGCTTAAAATCAACATTGCTGCGGGATAATTGTAGAAAGTGTGATAAACTCCGAAAGTCTTTGTTTCGTTTCGTAGAGAGTAGGTATTTTTTGGCTCGCTTTAATCATCCCTACGCGGGCATTCGTTCATTGCACTGTAGCGGGCGACACTCCAGCCGTTTTTGGTTTTGTTGATCTCAAACAGTGTCATTTCAAACAACACAGCTTAACATCCCACTGGCGACGCTGAAACACGATAGCTTAACGGTTAGCAACAGTAGCCGAGGTCACTTACCTGATAGGCCAGGATGTTGGCCAAGCTGGCGATGACGGGCTCGGTAGCGAATGAGAGCGTTTCCGAGCTTTCCTCGACCGTGTGCATGATCTGCAGTATCTGTGAAGTAAACCGGGTGGGTGGAGAAAGTATGATAGGAAGGCATAAATATTAAACACAAACGCGTTCCGGATGCACTCAGTTACTGCCTGGTGCTCTGGTCGGCCAGCCAGAGTGTGCATCAGTAGCATTGCAGCTTTGCTATTCATTTTCCCCCCTCCCCCTGCATACCTTGGGGTGCCGAAATCGTTCCAGCTGCTTTACCGATGCTCGCAAAATTTCCGTAACCGTCTCCTTTCGCTTTGGTTTGTGCAGCTTTTCGGCCGTCCGCTTTTCGAACACAAAGATCGAGCACTCCTGAAACGGGGCAGAATAAAAAAGATGGAACAGAATGAAGGTTTTTGTGTTGAATAAACGATGATGCTCATGTTTTAAGAGGATACCAATAAATAGAGTTAACTGAGGAGGATATGCATCCTTTGTATCGCACAAGGAACGGCTTTGTGAAGGGATGAGTTACATAGGACTTCATAGTAATAGTGGATAATAAATAATGAAACAATGATTACAATTCATTTAATCTCTTTTTACAGAGCTCTAAGTAAAAAGGATGTACAGTCTTTCCTCGAATTACGCGACACTTGAGTTACGCGAATTTTTATTTTTGACAAGTTGTATGTCAAATCAGTACAATTATCTCCATCAATTGTCAAATGAAAAATAATTTGCAATGTTTCCAAAAGCTTGATATCACAAAAAAGACGGAAATAACCTAATTTTCTATACGAAATACATAAATAAATTAAATACAATCATTAATAATTGAGTATATTTTGGCTATAAAACGTGATATTCGACTTACGCGATAATCCGAATTACGCGAATGTATCCGGAACGCATGACATATCGAGGAGCCAATATCGATTCCGATCACTACTTGGTTGGCTTAGTGATACGTTGTAGAATCGCCCGCCCCCGCGCCAATGGGGGCGGAGAAAACACGCAGGCTCGGCTCAACACGGACTCTCTAAGGGACATTGCTGTCCAACAGGAATTCAAAACCGCTTTAGAAGAGTCTCTACTACCAGAAGACAGATACGAAACTACGAGCGAGAGGTGGAACGCTCTAAAAACAAAAATAATAAACTGTGCAAGAAATATACTCCCACCACGTCGTGGCAACACCAAATCTGGCTGGTTCGACGATGAATGCAGACAAGTGACCGAACGTAAGAATACTGCATACCGAGCAATGCAGCAACGGCATAGAACGCGGGCATGCGCAGAGGAATATTCACGGCTTAGACGCGAAGAGAAACGAGTTCACCGCTCCAAGAAGCATGCTTTGGAAGAGCAAAACATGCGGGAACTCGAGCAAACCAGAGAGGCGTACGGACCGAGACGAAAGTTTTACCAAGCGATAGCAGGTCACCGAAACAACGTTGTACCTAAGGTAACCTGCTGTCGCAACAAGGATGGAGATCAGGTCAGTAACCAGCCAGAGGTCCTCTCGCGGTGGGCTCAGTACTTTGATGAATTACTCAATGACCAGTTTAGCGAACAGCTAGAAGCGCCACTAGCAGATAATGTCATGCTACTGCCACCTAGCATAGATGAAACACGAAAGGCTATCCGTCGGCTGAAAAATAACAAGGCACCCGGAACCGACGGAATTGCAGCCGAACTGGTCAAGAATGGAGGTGCACGACTAGAAAACGAGATTCATCAAATTGTTACTGAGGTGTGGGATAGCGAATCGATGCCTTGTGATTGGAATCTCGGCATCATCTACCCCATATACAAGAAGGGAGATAGGTTGGACTGCAACAACTACAGGGGTATTACGGTGTTGAATACCGCCTATAAAATATTCTCCCTGATCCTTCAGGATCGCCTTGTCCCGCACGTCGAAGAGATAGTAGGAAACTATCAAAGAGGATTCCGAAACGGAAAATCAACCACTGATCAGATCTTCACCATGCGGCAGATCTTGGAGAAGATGGCTGAATACAAAAACGACACATACCATCTCTTCATAGACTTCAAAGCCGCATACGATAGCATAGCCAGGGTAAAACTGTACGACGCTATGAGCTCATTTGGAATCCCGGCCAAACTGATAAGGCTAGTTAGAATGACTATGACCAACGTCACATGCCAGGTGAGGGTGGATGGAAAACTCTCAGGACCTTTTGCTACCACCAAGGGTCTGCGCCAGGGGGACGGGCTTGCCTGTCTCCTATTCAACTTGGCGCTAGAGAGGGCCATCCGCGACTCGAGGGTCGAGACTACGGGAACCATCTTCTATAAGTCAACCCAGATCCTGGCATACGCTGATGATATAGACATCATTGGTCTGCGGCTCTCCTATGTAGCAGAAGCCTACCAAGGGATTGAGCAGGCGGCAGAGAACCTCGGATTGCAGATAAACGAGGCAAAGACCAAACTGATGGTGGCAACATCAGCGGACCTACCAATAAATAATCCAAATCTACGTAGGCGTGATGTACAGATAGGTGAACGCACTTTTGAAGTCGTCCCAGAATTCACCTATCTTGGGTCAAAGGTCAGCAACGACAACAGTATGGAAGTTGAGTTGCGCGCAAGGATGCTGGCTGCCAACCGGTCATTCTACAGCCTGAAAAAGCAGTTCACCTCAAAGAACCTGTCGCGACGGACGAAGCTGGGACTATATAGTACCTATATAGTACCAGTACTCACATATGCCTCTGAGACATGGACACTGTCCAAATCTGACGAAGCCCTCTTAGCCGCGTTCGAGAGGAAGATGCTCAGAAGGATACTTGGCCCCGTATGTGTGGAAGGACAATGGAGGAGCCGCTATAATGACGAGCTATACGAGATGTACGGCGACCTCACTGTCGTACAGCGTATTAAGCTCGCCAGGCTCCGATGGCCTGGCCATGTTATACGCATGGAAACGGACGACCCAGCCCGTTAAGTCTTTTTAGGCCGTCCACAAGGGCAGAGGAGGCGTGGTAGGCTCAAATTGAGGTGGCAAGATGGCGTGGAGGCGTCCGCCATTAAGGCCGGGATAACGGACTGGCAGACGAAGGCGCGAGACCGTGAGCGGTTTCGGACACTCCTGAGGCAGGCCAAGACCGCAAAGCGGTTGTAGCGCCGGATAAGTAAGTAAGTAAGTAATCCGGAACGCATTATTCGCGTAATTCGGGGAAACACTGTATTTATCGAATAACCTGCTACCCTGAAGAATGTACGATGTACAATGATTCATCATAATAGTTGCAGACGTAAAGTATATTTTAAGACACCTGTTCAGATTCAATGAAAATATTGCTAAATATATACGTCACGCGATGCTTCCGTTAAATCGTTTAAATAACTTTATTTTGAATCTTTAAATAATACACTTCCTCGCTACAGGCCGAGCAAGACTGAAAGTATAAACACACTGAACCATGAACGTCATCAAAATGTCGAACGAAAGCCATGCTTTCCAGTGCTAAACATCTAAACACGGGATTTCAAAGTATGTACGTATTTCGAACATCGGTGTGCGCCATTGCTAAATATAAGGCAGCGTAAAATATTCCAGGAAGCTGCTCGAAAGTAAGTCGATCCTGTTTGAAATTGTGTGCGCTCACTGGAGTGCGGTATTGCTTTAAATTCGTCAGTCAGCGCTCGTTAAGTTGCAGAGGGTGAGCGTTGTTTTTGTTCTTATAGCTGTCTTGAGCTAAAAATAGCAAAGAAAAACAATACCAAAATACCAATAAAGGTATAAAAAGATTAACGAAGTGTCTCGCATACTGGTGAATGACATTACAGAATCATTGTTGGAAAATTATATTAGAAAATTTAATGCTATGAACACTCGCTTCTATCTGGGACTTTTGAATTTTCTCTTCGAATTTAATATTAATCGAAAGCAAGTTTCTCATTACAAACAACTTGAATAAAAATCATTAAATTTTTAATTTAGTACAAAATAAGCACTGTTTTGATGCGTAATCGTATACATATTTTACATTACAGTGCTATGCAGTGCTGCTCACGAATAGCATCTGCATTGCGGTACCCGAAACGATCGCCGAAGTGCGTTTCGACTTTCAAGATCTGTTATTTGCCACTCTAACTGATTTGCTTCGCTGATTTTTAGTCGTTCGAACCATTTGACCGACGATTGATGGATCAACCTACCATTAGTGGAACGATAACGGGTTCCTCCTACCATAGTGCATAGTGCATTACCAATGTGCATTCCAAGTGTGGCAATCCCGGGTAGGTTGGACTCACCTTGACATAACATCAATGAATTTACTGATCCCCTTTCCAACCGCACCCCCATCTCCACTGGGAAACGCATTTCTTGCGTTTAGTGAAACATTTTCCCGCTCGAAACTTGCCAACCAAGCAGCTTGCGACGCAATGTTCCGGACGAACGAACGAGCGACCGTCTTAGTGCTGGAAGCGTTTGTGTACCACGTTTGCCGGGCGAACCGTCCAACTTTGGTGTCGCTTGTAAGCGCGGTGACAAATCACTATGCCGTGATTCTTTGTTGCCCTTTGCTCCATCTCACTCAATGGAGTGTTTGTCGTCGGTTTTTTTGCCTTTTTTCTCTTCTACGTCAAACCAGCCATATCGTGCTGTCTGTCCCTGTCTTTCCCCACGTCGTACGCGAGCGAACATTCCAGGCGAGATTTTGCAGAAAGCGGTGGGTGTTACAAACACTTCCGCACGAATAATCAAATTCATTCCGTGGAAAATTGAATTTTATTTCTGTTTTATAGTGTTGAAATATTTGTTGCCTCTTTGAAAAGCGGCTGCATGAGTATACCGAGCGGTGCTCCAACAAAAATAAAATACGCCAAACCATTACGGTACCGCAGTAAGGTTTATATGCTTTGCTGTTCACCTTCATGCGGAGCAGCGGTGGTGGAAAGAAATTTTAGGCATCGTCAGCCGAGATTTGTTGCGTACGGCATGAATCTTAAATGGCTAACGAAATGCGTTAAAATTGCGTGAACTGACGCGTGTTTTGAGCATTGTGTATGTGTGTTTTCAAGTTTTTGTACAAGAAAATTCGTGCTGGAGGATAAGCATGAATTTTACCCAAATAATACAATTGATGTACGTGCAGCTTCGCGCTGTAATCAATTTTTTTTATCACTTTCAACATTTGGACCAAAATCTAGGTTTTCTTGGGCAAATGTTAACATTGCTGCCTTTTTTAAATTTGCCCCGGTTCGCCTCCCCCTACTGGTGTACCCGAAAGTTCAGTGCTATTTACTGTAACCGAAATAACGGGAAGAAAAACTCTAATCTGCTGGCGGATTAGCTTTGTGGCGCACAAATGCGCCGAGCCGAATTTGTTGAGCAAATAGTGGTTAAGGTTCGTACGGGTACCTTTTCCGGGGATTCTTCTTTCTTCCTCTCAATTCAAACATGCCTTCCTGCCCTTCAGCCGTGCATTGAGTTCTTCCCATCACAAACATCCCCAAACAAGGGGGATAGATTTGCAGGATTTGAAATGAAATGGAATGAAAAAAGAAAAGCGACACCGGCAAAGGGATTTGCCGTTTTGTTGATTGTCCGCGCTGATGTTTTACTCCGGTTTCCCAAGAAATCGTTCGCAGCGTTACAGTTCGATGCGACCTTAGCAATATTTATGACCTGTAAAGTTTTGCGTCCCGAAAGCAGCAGCGAGTTTAAAATGTGTTTGACTGACGCTTGTACTCTTCCGGGATTGCTACCGCTTAAATCAACAATGATTTGTTCGATGGAAATCCTTGAACGAAAAGATAAAGTTTGCGCTTCCGATGAATTTCATCGGTTTGCCCAACGGCCGATGGACTAATATGGTTCGTGAATTTGCAAGAGCACATAATTATTTGCGTTCCGAGGAAAATCGCCCGAATTTGATGGAGATGGGCATCAATAGATGGCAGTTTGATTGTAAAAATAGTCTAAATAAACAGAGCAGAACACTCCATGAGAACAAACTTTAATTTTGTTTTACATCGAGAAACAAACCAATCAAAACGTAAGACATAATTGTATAATAAATACAATGTTTTGATTTCATCAATTCGTTAAACAAAGTATTTAAAGATTAAAGATAGTATGTGAAATAATATGAAAACTGCAAACAATGTCGAAGTTTGTACACAGTTTATCAGCCCGATACATCGATACATATATTAAGTACTGACTGAAGTGCCAATAAAATAGTGGCCTCTCGATTTGCTGCCCCTAAACGCCCATTGATTATCCGCACTATACGTATGATGAGTTTGATTTTTTTTTCATTCAGCAAGCCGTAAGAAACAAAACCTATGACGAGCCTGTTATTATGTCCCCGTTTAGCGTGTTCCGTGCCATCAACTCGATGAACATGTTTTGCATTTTGCAGATGCAAATTATCGTCGGTCACCGTAGTAATTGCAATCGTCTACACCTTATCCGGGAGGCGTTTTGAGTGAATCAGCACGATATTGGCTTGACGGTGCTGCTCAATGGAGTGGGTTATCAATGAACAGCTTAAAAACAAATCCTCCTAGTACGACTTTTCGAGAATTTTAATGTTTTTAGACAAATTGAAAGGGAAAGCTAGTTTTTTTACTCATTAAAATTATTGCACTTTTTGTACTGCATTTCCCACAACGTTTCATACATATTTCTAAGTCAATAAAGAGATTAATTTTCATGTATAATAATCAAGCGAAACAACGCAAAACATCGCTTGTGCAACACAACAAGTCATTAAATAATACAAACAAATAGAACTCTGTCTCATAAGACCTAAATTCTGTCGATCAGTCTTTTTATATGTAATATCGAATTAATACTGATGTTTTGTAGCATAGAATAAAATCCAACAAATGATATATTTCACTTGCCCAAATAATTAATTAATATCGATTTAAAATAAACTGTTTTGTGACAAAACATGTTAAGCTTTTGTTAGGACATTTGTTTGCTATCAGCATAAATTAGAATGTAAAGTAACATGGAAGCTTTACATTCAATAATGCTAACAATTTTAAATAGCTTTAAACATTTTTATTCAAAAAGACGACCGTATTGCTCGTGCTGTTTAAATAAACTTTATTTACTGTGCATTTCTCTTGAGCCGATATTTTTAGCAATACAAACAAATATGTGTTACCCGCCCGCATCCCTACGAAACCGCACAAACGATCGTTGTCATGCTGCTTCACGAGCAATGTTTCAAGCACTGTTAAAATGACAGTAAAAAAATGAATATACAGCGTCGATTAGCGCTCTATTGTGAGCGCTAGCGCCTTTCTTACCATATCGGGGTGAGCACAATACTCTTCCTCAGCTCCCGGCAACCAACCGTTGCAACAATGGGTGCACGCACGCCAAAAAGGTAAACGCTTGCATATAAAAGTCGTATGAATAATGGATTACGGGCGGTATTAGTTACACGATCGCATAAACGGCAGAAAGCTGCCCCGGGACGCCCGTTACAATCGTTCGTTACTGGGCCGCCCTGGTTCGTTCGTTAGTTTGTTCGGTCGCACGCAAACAGGGGAAGAACAGTGAGGAAAAGCGATAAATATTATAACCGTGTGTGTGCGTGCTTTTCTTTGGCTCAAACAGAAGGAGCGGAAGCAGAAAAGTGAAAGATTTTCCCGAGTTTTTGCAAAGGAACGGCATTGTGTTCCCTACGCCGAAAAGGAAGAAGATTTTATGCTGTTTGTGTTTTTTACCCTTTTGTTGTGCACAAAAAAAAGAAGTGAATCTGAAGCGTTGAAACGTTGATGCGATCACTGATAGCGGACCACCCAGCAATGTCGTGGAAAGCGCGTAATGTGAAAAGGATTTTCCCACTCCGGAAGTGTTTGTGGATTGGCAGCCTGTTGCTGTTGAGCACTGCGCCGGGCCTACCGCCCGTAGAAGGGGTAATAATTTTCCCATCGCTCTTTCACCTGTTAGCTTCGGCTCGGTGAAAAATCATTTGCTCTCCAAGCACCATTTAACGGGCATCTGCTGCCCAACCCACAGGGAGCGACTATTTGTTGCTTGCTGTCGGTTTTATAATCGCTGCAAAACAAACCCTACCATTTCGCTCTCTGGAGACGCATTTAAAGGGTTCAAATTTAACTTTCCAAGCGATTTTCTCATTAAACTCTCTACTCTTTTTCTCCCTCTTTCTTCCTCCCTACTCCCGTTATTTTCAATACCTCACACACACATACACAATAGAAAGCAACCGTAGAGCAGATGATGAAGTCGGGTGAAATGATACGGTCGGTTTGCCTGGGAAAAACGAAAGTCGCCGAGGAGCTGGTGAACGGATTGCGCGAGTCCAAGTTCGCGGACGTTAAGGAGCTTAAGTGCTACGTAAACTGCGTGATGGAAATGATGCAAACGGTCGGTATGGAACTTTCCTCCCACTAAATCTCCCCATGCCCTGACCCCACACTGACGCATCTGTTTCGTGCTATCGTGTTCTTGCTGTTGCAGATGAAGAAGGGAAAACTTAACTACGACGCATCGGTGAAGCAGATCGACACAATCATGCCGGACGAGCTGGCGGGCCCGATGCGGGCGGCGCTCGACATTTGCCGCACTGTGGCGGACGGCATTAAGAACAATTGCGATGCAGCGTACGTTTTGCTTCAGTGCCTGTCGAAAAACAATCCTAAATTTATTTTCCCGTAGCTGATGGCAAACAACGCTTGTCGGTTAGGTTGCGTTGCGTTGGTACGTTAGTCGCCTCGGCGGTATGAACATGGTACATTTTCACTGAAAGCGAATTATTGCAACAAGTCAGTGGTGTCCTGTACAAACTTTGGTGTCCTTATTATACGCGAACAAATATATTCAATAATTAAGAAAATAAACTTGGTTTATAATTATCAAATACCTTTTTTACATTGTTTTTCTAATTAGTATATTTTACGTTTAAATTTAATTGATGGTATAGCTCCATAGAATTTTCATATTAAGATAACCTAACTTTCTTCCAGAATGGTCTGTAGCCCAGACCACTCTGGGAAGAAATTCTAAAAGTCCTAAGCGCCCTGTTTGAAAAGCCGTTTCGAATACTCTGGTATGGTGGCCTGCTCATTGCGGCATCTTAGGAAATGAGAAAGCATGCCATTTGGCCATAAAGGGTGCTTTGGAGGGGCCCTCTTACGATATACCTATCCTACCTCATGATTTCTAAAGGGCCCGCAGGCTTTCTGCATTGCACACTAGCAGAACTTGTAGGACACGCATCAACTCGGGAGGTTCCCGTACTCGATCTCTCCTAGAGTTTCTTTGAAGCCTTGGTTACGCGACATATGTGAGGATCGTGCATTTATTCGAATGATGTTTAGACTTAGGTCTAATTATTTCACACTGGGCGCAGGTCTCCAGCGTATAGGACAGGTAGCATGTAGTTGCAGCCTTGAATTTCACGACATAGACCATTTTCTATGGTCTCGCGTAGAATACGAGGCTGCACAACCCTCCATGCTGGATGCAGTCGAAAAACTGGGAAGATCTCCTGATATCTCCAGGGAAGATCTCCCCATTCGGGTAGATATACTATACTAGATATACTAGCTGGGTCGGACTGGTGTCTGTTAAAGATCATCGTTGAGTTCTGTAGAGCTAAGGTTTTAACTGTGTGAGCGCCCTATGGTAATACTCTTATGACTAGCAGTGCGGTGGCGTGGATCCCTGGGGTGTTACTGAGGCACTTGCTCTCTCGTGGCTTCTCTGGCGGGATTGTTGTCGAGGCGTTGACGTGTTTTATTGTCGTGCGACTTGTTATCGGTTGGTTGGCCAGAAGTGTCATTTTTCCCATTCCCACTCTATTTGTTTGTCGTTGTGCTACATGTTGTATATCGCTTGTTTGCTCGTGAGTCATTCGTACATATGGCTGGTGGTTCAGGGAAATCCTCGTCAAGAGCAACGACAAGGTCCTTTCCTAAAAAAGTCTGCAAAAATTTGCAAGAGATACATACTGCTACTCGAAACCATGGAAGCTAAACCAGATAAAGACCCCTTCTACTTATACTGATCCTTTCCGAACGGACTGATATCTCGGATTTTCGAAGACTACCCTTAAGATAACCCGGACAAGGACGCCGCATGACAACGAACAACACGATATCGACTCCTGCCACGTTTACGGACTTCTCTAAACAATCTGAATCAGATGACGAAGTAGTTCACGATCTCGACCCCAGAGATAAAATACATGTATGCAAGATAATGTAGCATGAAATGTTTATCAATTGCAATTTACAATTACTTCCTTTTGGCTGTTATTCTTATGACTTTTATTACACTAAACAGCTTGTTTTCCTTATTTACATGTAGCCTGAGAAGGCTAGAAGCATAGGCTGCTCAAAAAAACTAAATTATGACCTCAACGGTGTTAGATTTGTTCATTCATTTATAGGTGTACCACCAATAGTTTGACTTCGAATTATGGTGCTTTTGAATATTTTGGCCAAAATATGACAAACAAATTATGAAAATTTTGCATTTTAAACCCCAAATCATTGCATAGAAAGATTATGCAAAAGATTAAGCCTTCCTTGAAAATTGGACAAGATATTGGCAAAGGATAGCATAAAAGTTAATGGTACCAACAATTTATTGAGCAACCATAGTAACTGTAACCTAACCTCTCAGCATCCACCATGAATCTTCCTTGGCATCTCAATGTTAAAAACATTAAAAACAATACCAAAAGGTCCAATTTGCACGAACTGGTCCCGTTCTTTTAAAAATAACCATAAACACATTTAAAAGACATCTTCAATTCTCAAAACCGTTATCAAATGATTACTTTTAATGAGTTTAGCATTAGCTTAACTCATACCAACACCTTATCAATGTTTAATCACATTTTTTCGCCACTATGCTGTGTGTTCATTTATCCGACTTCACATGAAATAATTTTCCACCATTATGAACACACCGAAAGCAATCATGTGCCGAATATCACACGCCGAGCAAACGCGATCGGCGTTGCTCGCCGTTACCGCCCCACGCTCTTCACGCTTTATAATTTTCTTCTCATGTCAGGCAAAAGTTTAGTTCATTTTTCTTCCTCCCACCGTGCTACAAAGTTTCACTGCTTTGGCATCATGTTTCCCCACCACCCCACCAAAGCTTAGGCAGCTGGCGTACTAGAATGATCGCGAGTATGTGCGAATGCGTTCCCCGGTTCGACTTTTCCACAGTTCGACCGATGCTACTTATTTGAAAGGAAACAACTTTCAAAAGTCATCAAAAGCTGCTCCCACTTCCTGCTGCTCCTGTTGGTGTGTGTGTGTGTGTGTATGGGCGTTCGTGTTTGTGGGCGTGTATTATATTCTTTACCGCGCAAAATAAGCTCGCTGTTCCGGTTGAAAGTAAGTAACGGATGAAAAAAAGCCACATTGCACTAACTAAAGATAAAGTATTTCAGCAGCTTGCTTCCATTTTCGCGTGGGGTTTGATGTTTTTTATCACAGCTAAACAATTTCAAACTGCAAGCTGCAGAGCAATAGTTTCGAATTTATTTTTTTAAGTAGGTTTATTAACGAGAATTGGTGCGTTGGTGTGTAAGGCACAGCAAAAACTAATTTAATCAATTGAATGTTTCCAGTTTCACTGTCTAGTTTAAAGGAGGTTATCTGAAGCTGTATCACGTTCAAAAATGAAAAGATATTGTGATGCGGTTTTTGGCGATACTTAACGTTATAGCAGCATTAATTAAGCTTTTGCAACGCCCTTCCCATACCAATGTTGCATCGGAAAGAAGGAAAGGAAAGATCATCCGGCAGCGTCGTTGCACATTGCTTCGATTTTCCGCCCCGTCAGTTAATTAATTCATTCAACTCAGCGCAAAACTCAACGTTTACCGCTGCCGCGCCATCGAACCAGCTACAATTTTGTTGATTGCTTCACGTTCAACATTATCATTAAAGTCGTCATCGGGACGGGGCGGAACATTGTGCTGCACCGCAGTCTCCCGTGCGACACCGCGATCGACAGTCGGTGCGAGGTAAAATGCAAATTGTGCTTCGTCACCTTTTCCGCCTGAGACGCGGACAAACGCGCGCGCTCGCGCACACCCTTACGCTTTCGATGGCCGGAAGCCGGAAATGAATTTTGGAGCTGCGAGAAACGAGCGGAAAGCTTTACTGCCTGGGGATGGGAACGAGCTTTCAAATTTTAATCCCGGTTCCGCATTTGTCGCCCTGGAAGAGTTTCTCTACCGGTACTGGGGGGGGGGGGGGGGGGGGGGGGGGGGGGGGTGGAATTGTACCGTTTCTATGTCTCAAGTTTTTGGGATTATGATCTTGGGCGGTAAGCGCACTGAATGGCGTTCGTTAGAAAGAAACGGCTTTTAGACGGCTGCCTAGCAAATTCCAGCTTCGCAAAAGTTGTAAAAGTTTAACTCACCATTACCAAATTATAAATTAAGTAAACACATTAAACGGCAATGCATTAAGTTAAACGTTTCATAGTGCACATTTTTCTGCCATTTCGAGATACTTTTCTCTAGTTTCTAGTCACGAAATAAAGTACATGCGTCATGATTGGTGTATAAATTTAAGATTCTAGGAACCGTCGTCAGTTTCTGACGATGGTTGCTATTTTTTCGCGCCACCGTGTACGATTGATGCTTTCAAAATAAATAACGAGCTACAGTAAGGAGAAGAAAAAAAACTATAAGTGAAAAAAAGTTTAAAAATTGATCGGGGATTTTGTTGTCAGCATTTTTCCTCTTCTTCTTCACCAGCGCTCGTTATAGGAGAGAGAAAGGAAGAAAGAGAAAAGCAACGGGAATAGAGGGAGGATTGATAGCAAATATCCTACGCTTGTTATTGTTAGGTTCGTGGGTAACTTTAGAGTTTTAATTGCTTCTCGCTGACGTCGTTTTTTCACAAGCTTTCCTATTATGTCTCCCTGTTTCGCCGATACAAACTGCAGATAAAGCAAATCGGTAAGGGGGCGCTCTATACACTTGAAAATATCTATGCTTTCAGGTTTTTTTTTCCATTCACGGATTGAAACGGGCTCACTTCACTAAGCTCACTTATTCGTGTTTCGTTTAGTCTTTCCGTTCTTAGCGTTCCATGCTTTCCTACCCTCGATAGAATATAAATTGACCTATTTGATGTATAAATAATGATTCCCTAGGTAATATCATATTCCGCTTCGGTCCATTTTATATGCTTGGAAGTGATTGTGCAGTTCCACAGCGAAGAGGGAACAAGCAAAATGGAGAGTTCGCTGTGAAATCTACCCGTTTTTGCTACCGATGGTTTAGCATCCGGTGAGAATTCAATGAATAATTTCATTCTCATGACACTCGATCGAAAGGATTCGGTAGTAGGTATGAGAAGAAAACACAGAGCAGTGCAAAATAAAACCGGATCAACCGGAAGCTCCGGACATACGCGACGAAGAATAGGCCACTGTTGCTACTGTTCGACGGAGGTCCGCAAGGATGGGAGTGCTCCGTAGAGTGAGTTATCGAGGTACTTTTAGTCAATTTCTAGCCGCACGATTTGACTAATGGTTGTTCGTGAATGTTGTAATCGTGAGTTAGGGCAGCCTGCCTGCTCTACCACCATTTGGTTGTGATAAATATTGACACGGATTCCGTTTGATGCCAGGTGCTGGGAAGCTGGGTTATTTGTCATAATGATGCTCTGAAGGAAAATATGCTAAAATCCTACCCCAACGCACACGTATGTCACATATGTGACGGGAGCATTGTGGTGTGAAAGTTTAGCTGAAAGACAAATTACAATCGGCATGTGTTGTGGTTGTATGTACAACCCAGACGGGCATTTTGCAGTTAAAGTTGTACAACAGAGATTTATCAAACGTGTAATTGATTGTTTTGATTTTTACATCATACACAGCAGCCACTTTGGTACTTTATCATTCTCATCTTCTTCTATGCTTTGGGTCGTGTCGGCTTTGGGAGGCTTTTTTTATCACTCAATCGTATAGGTTGTTGTTGTTGTTGTTTTATTTTTTTACGAGGCTTTTTAGCATTCGCCTCTCGTGATTTACAATTCAGAAACTGCTAATACTATTTGAGATAAAAAAAATGAATTTAAAGTTAAACAAGAAAAAAAAATACAAGAGTTCTTATGGCAATGGTGAAAGGTGAAAATGTTGGTTAATTCTAATGCTTTTTTGATTTAAATTGTGTTTTTATACATTTTTTTAATTTCCTACACTTGTTTGTAGAGATTAGTATCCTTTAACAATTCAAAAGTTTTTCAATTTCATTGTAATTGTTGGAAAGTACAATGTTCAAATGCTCTCCAAGTCTGTGTCCCTTCCTTTTTGCGGAATATTCAAAACAATCCATTAAAATGTGTTCCACCGTTCACATCCACACAATGGGCAGATTAACGGTGTTTCCTTTTTAAGTTTATACGTATGCGTATGTCGGGTGTGTTCAATTCTCAATCTTGTTTGATCGCTGTGATCTAGAGGATTCTTCCAAGGTGCCGTGGTTTGTTTTATTTTTTTAAGGTTGGTAATGGGTGATTTGTTCCATATGTTTTGCCAGCTCTGGTTTATTAATACTTTCCACCACAAGGATGCATCACTTCTAGAGATAGTTCCATCTACATGATCTTTGGTCATCCTACCTTCATTCGAAAGACGGTCAGCTACTTTATTTCCAGCGATGCCTTTATATCCTGGTATCCAACAGAATTCGATTGACCTGTCTTTTGATAATGATTCGATAGTTTGTATGTAAGGGTTTCGTATGGATCCTTTCTCTAATGCTTTCAGAACACTAGCGCTATCTGTGAAAATAACGTTAGGTCTGTCATTTACGGTCGCTTCTTCAGTTGCTATCATAATAGCAATAGCCTATGAAGAATATTGATGTATTCTCCGGAAGCTTAATACTACAGCGAGCATTTAGCGATGTTATGCCACAGCCAGCAGAACTATTGTAGACCGAGCCATCAGTATAAATTTTAATATATATATATTTTATATTTGTTGGCGATGAGCATTTGATAGTTTTGTACTATTTGTTGTTCGTGTTTGCTTAGTTTTTGCAATGTCGAGTCGATTGTGAGGATTTTGTCGTACCAAGGTCTAGTAGAACAGCTTGTAAGTTTAGCTATGTTGGGCATGCTGTGACCTGTTAGTTGTTTTAACACCTTGTTGGCTCTATCTACAAAAGCATTTGCTTCGATTCCTTTTTCAATGAGTCTGCCAGCTAGGTTTACTAATTTAAGGACTACAACATGATCGAGAGGTAATTGTCCACTTTCAAAAAGTACTGCGGTGGTTGGGCTAGTGATAAAAGCGCCTGTAATTTTTTTCAGAGCAGAGTGGTACATTGGGGCTAGCTTGCAGCCAACGTTGGCATCGCCCATGGCAATGAATTCAATGCCGTACAATAATTTTGGAACAAACCAACTTGTTGCGATGCAACCGATTCTTTCTACCCAGAGATCAATTAAACGTTTTTTAGCCGAATTTTGAATGGTATAATTTATTACAATTCGCAAGGTGGCGCTAAAAAATCACGTGCGTATGCTCGGGTGCGCGAAGGAATCTGCCCGTCATCCTGCTGCTCCGGTCATTCCCCCTAAGGGCTTCGGCTCGTGCCGTCGCTGGTCGGTTTTCGATAAGCCGATTAATTTCGAAGCGACCGACAGCGCCATCTATCGCGTGACCCGTGCAAGGAGGCTTTTGCATCTAAATTGACGGTTGACGGCGTCAACACAACTGTTAAAAATAGTGAGAAGTGTGCGTCTTGCCGATCTCTTATTTCCGCAACCTAACCTAATATGCAGAATATGTAATCTGCTTTTGATCATTTTTTTAACGTAGAGAAAGTGTTGTCGAAATTTTAACCTTGAGTCATTGATAACTCCTAAAATTTTGACTGCTCTTGCGTTTGGAATTATATCTGATTTAATTTTTATAGGTTTAAGTGCCCTTTTGTGTGAGTTATTGCATATATGTAGAATTTTACTTTTTGTTGTTGATAGATCTGACCTGTCAAGCAACACCAATGATGAAGTTTATTGAGTGCTTTTTGTAGTTTGGTTCTATGTTTTGTTTCTGATTTGTCTGAAGTAATTAGTATTAGCTATTAAGATCATCAGCCTAAATGAATGTGTCTATATTAGTAGGTGTTGTTCGTAATAAAGACTCCATGCTTATTAGAAAAAGCGTAGGTGATAATATAGCACCTTGAGGGACACCGTTCTCCAAAACCTTGATGTTAGAGGTATATGCTTCAATCAGAACTTTACAGGTTCTGTCTGTCTGTTATTTCAAATCAATCGTATAGGTAGTTTTATTCTGGAAAAATAAATCAATGCACAGTTGGCAGACGCTCTGGTTTTCATACAGATTGTGTATCTTATTTATTTTTTTGAAATCTCATAAGATCGGTGACTATCACTAAAAGGCAAGACAATAAATTAATTATTTCATTCATTCTTCCAAGAGCACACTAATATTTTTATGAAATGTTGCTTATATATTGCTACGTTTGTGTTGTGCCAAATCATCTTGAAATCACTCCAACTACTCACAACACTTATCTCAGATTTACTTTGGTAATTAATTAAACTTATTCCACAAGTCTATTTTAAACTGCAAATACTTAAGAATCTCTATATTTCGACTCGTTACTGTAAACTCACTTCAAATAAACTTCTGCGGCCAATTTGTCTCGCAGAGCAGTAGAGTTTTGAGCACTAACGAAAAGTTTAGCGGTTTGATCGAGACCGCACGATAAAACTGTGACTGCAGTGATGATTGAATGGTACAATTTGTCTCTGCTTTATGGGAAAACTTTTGTTAAAGGGAAATTCTCGCCCACGGGGTGCCCACATTTCCTTCCTTCGTTCATTTCCAGATGTTAACGATACATCAGCAAATGAAAGTGTGGCATATGTGTGGGTTAGAAATCCCGGCCTACACCTGCCTTTGCGTTCGAACGATACCCAACTTGTCATGCGATATCGATGATTTCCGTGATGCTTCTTCCCGGAACGCGTATCTTGTTAGCGCTGGTATAAATCTCGAGCAAATGTGTATCACACAAGTGAAATGGGGTGGCCTATTGCAGCTCCGGAACCCTTCGATGCGCTGTGCCAGGTGCCATTACTAACACACCACACATATATACACATACACCATCAGCATCATCGTTGACGCTAGCGTGCGAAGTAATCTGTCATGGGAAATTATGACAAATATTGTACGATGATCGCCAGTCAAACGAAGCGTCGCAAAATGCGGAAAACTCCGAGCGAACCGAAGGGGGGTATAGTGGTATTTTTGCTCCACGCTAGTCGCTGTTCGGACTGGTGGGATGTGATGATGTGCACCAACGGCAAGGATTTTGGGTTTGGCTTTGGGTATGTGTGAGATTTCAACACTCGATTAGAATTTGTTTGCGAGCCATCAGCTGTACACCCTGTCGCCAGCGGATGTGGCAAAATGACAAGAATTTTCCTTTTTACAACCATCGGCTTATCTTGCGGTGCAAAATGACATCACCGGATGAAAACTGGATTTCGTATAATGTGTCACGGTATCTGGCCTCCTTCCCTTTGCCCGTTTCGGAACCACAGCCACCACCTGGCATGTAATTCTTGCCGACGTGCGAACACGGTCGGTGTTGGTCCATTGTCAAACTAGACGGCTACTTGTTGACTTCACGCGTGCTTGCCTTGGGGGCAATACATGGAATATTTTACCGTTGTGTCATATTTCCAGACAAACTCGCACGGACGCACGGGAATGTTTGGTGATGATGTTACGTGTGAGATATTTTCAGCACGTGTAAGAATGTGCTATTTTATTTATGTGTGTAAATTATTAGAAAAAAAAATCTATTGCAGCAAGATGGTTGTTAATTGACGCACATGTACTTGTGTGCGAATACGCTTACAGTGTGCTATGAGTGTAATTAAGGGGGTGGAATAATTCCATAGCTATTTAACACCTTAGATTTATAACATATAGCACTGTTTTTGTTCAAAGGTGTAGATTAATGGATGAACATAAACTATGCAATTGATAAAACTTAAGATTGGACACATGATTGGACTTGTCAAAAGCTCACTCCTTCAGTTCTCTTCTTCTTCTTTGGCACAACAACCGCTGTCGGTCAGGTCAAGGCCTGCCAGTACCCACTAGTGAAGTGAGCTTGGCTTTCAGTGACTTATTGTTACCATAGCAGGATAGCCAGTCCTACGTACGGGGGCGCGGTCTATTCGGGACTTGAACCCATGACGGGCATGTTGTTGCGTCGTACGAGTTGACGACTGTACCACCAGACCGGCCCAACTCCTTCAGTTAAAAGATAATAAAAAACATCATTAAAACTAGCAAAAAATTAGTGATTTGATTAAAACAATAATATTACTTCTAGTAATAATGAATTACAACTAAACAGTTTATATTCAATTTGAAATAGAACAAATACACTTGAAATAAAATGTCTAAAATTTTAGGCATTACATAGAACGCAGATGGAAGAATGTCTGCGAGATAAAAAATATTATCCTACTTCATGTCTTTATCAATTCATTCGGATATTATTTATAAACACATTAAAAACATTAATCTTTCACGGCGATACATCTATGACTCTCCAATTCTACAGTAAAATGTTGGATTACAATCCATAATTCCACCCAAGTAGGCACCGACATCCGTCTGCTACGTCCCACTTTCCGTCACCCGATACGGTCATAACAATTTCGTTAATATCTTTCCAACCTTGTCTGCCCGGGAAAAGAACAAGCAGTGAAAAGTCTTGCCAAAAGTTGTGCCGAATGATGATGGCCATAAATATGCCGCCACCGAAGCGCAATAATGTTGTAGTGGCCGCGAGAAGTTTTTCATTTCCTTTCGCTTACAGCGTACCCCTAAACATGGACCGACGCGGAAGAGAAGCACAATGTACAGAAAATAAACAGAAAATATCCATTTTCCATCGCTTTTAAATCCCACCTGCTGGCATGTTTCTTCGCCGGCTTGGCTATGGTCTTCTGGGAGGTGCGGAACCAGGCTGCTCAGATGACGACCTACCCCACCCCCCCCCCCCCCCCCCACCAGTGCTGTTAGACGCTGCTTTAGGCTGGTGGTTGACTTTTATTGCTTTTATCTTTGGTGGTATAGAAAGGAGGAGAACAACAACAACAAAAAAAACAAATACGACAACAGGCGGCAGGGGAATACTCGGACCGAGTGAATGATATTGGCGTCGTGTACTTATCCTTGGCGTCAAGTTTTATTACTTCTCGTGGCGCTTGCTCGAGCGGGAGGATTTCCAACAAGTGGTTGGCATTTATTAGAATGCGACCGGATCAATTTGGATGGGAAATGGGCGAAAACGGACTATCTGTTGCAGGGGACGGCAAAGTGTTGCTCTTGGCATTTTTTGTTTTGTTTTGTCTTGACATATGATAAAAAAATGGTAAGATTACTGATACTAACACAAGGGCAAATGTAATACGAATAGTTTGCTTGTGAATAGTTTAGAAAAAAAATTTAATATAATGATGATGATCTTCTAATGGGTACTGACACTAAAATTATACCAACAATTGGTTTAAATGAGTAAAATAAATATGTTTTCAGATGTTAGTGCATGTGACATGGTGCTTTAGTGTATTTAATTGATATCCATATTCAAGAGTAAATTCGTATAATGAATATTTGAATGAGCATATGAGAATCAAAAGCAGTTCTTATAACTTGTGGGACTTTATAGATTTTAATTCTAGTGAGTAATATTTCTTGAAACAAGACTTAATTCTAAATTGCATCTGTTAATGAATTATTCCTTGTTTCAATTACTAAAGCGCAATAGCGTCAATAATAACTAGCGGTTATAGTTGTTTTACTTTTTGACACCGTGTAAATCTTGATGTTACTAAGGATAATAATAGAACCTTTGGTTTGTGTTTCAGTTTTTCCTACCAGACTACACCAACATCCCCGGAGGGAGGCTTAGCGTGCAAGACTAACTACAACCTAAGTAAACCATCCCGTTTCTTGGTTGAAAGGTGGGCTGGAAGAAAAAGTCAACCCAAATGTCTTTCGCCAGCAACAGTGTCCTACGACCAAAAGTCAAGGGTATGGCTTTATGACTACGAAATTGCGAAACAATGTTGACGCTGAATTGCAACGGAGAATGCCCATGCTGCGGAAAGGAAAGCGTTGGGTCTTCCGGATACCCTCAGGATATTTGGGCCTGAGACTGGGTAGCGTAAGACGAACTGAAAGCCTCCGTATGGAACCGGTGGAAGTAAGGTTCACTTGCAGCCGCTAAAGCTAGATTAAAGCTTCCTTGCTTTACGTTATAACAATTGAATGAATGTCCTGTAGGGAATTCTAATGCGATGCTCTTGAGGGTATCGCGGTCAACGGGAACGGTCGCAAGAGTAGTCTCGTAAGTAGCGGATTATTCACACTCTTTGGTTAGAGGAACTGAAGAATAACAAGCACAGAAATTGAGCCGTTGGCAGTGGTCGTTGGATTAGTAGCGGATACAAACACACTATTTAAAGGTATGACTGTAAATAACAATAATTTTAAGGACTGTTGTTTCAAACATTTTTGAAACTCAAAACTACTTAAATTTGTAAATTTGTATAAAACAGACTTATACATGTGCTATCATTTTTTCTCTATGTACTTTTCTTGCTTCACAGAGCTACAAGCAGTTGATCATATTTTGATAAACTAATTTAATTACATTTTCCTGTGACTAGCTAGATGAGATCCAATGCTCTGATGCTGCATTAAAATGGACAGATTAAAATATGCTATAGACAGTGACATAGACGACGAGCATAATATTTGTATCAAAAATAAAGTCCTCCATTATCATGAAGTTCATCGCAAGGCTAATATTTCACTTCATTTTTAATGGTTCCCTAGATTGAGTAAAGATTACGGCTTCCAAGGATTCCCGGGATCAAACATAAAGAGCGGCCAAAAGTAACCCAAACTTTCCCTGGCTACCTTGTCCTAAATGAGGTAAATGGATTTCCACCGTTTTGCTAACGCACGAAACCCCTCGGAGTGCAATTCGTCAGATTTCATACCGACCGACGGTAGCGACGATTGCTTAAAAAGCTGATGATACAAACATCAGTTATCCCGAGTAACATCCACATCATCATCATCATCATCGGCGTGGTTGCCCATAAGAATCATTACTTTCATCATAGCCCATGCCCCAGCAGTGCCCATGCTCACGGTGCATTTGGGATCAGGAATCATTCCCATCATTCCCATTTCGAAGGTAAATTGACATAACCTTTTTGGGGATGTAGCTACGCTTTTTGGCGCTAGTGCAGAATCCTATTCCTCGGCGTATGGATAACGGTCATGGTGTTGTGAAGAGTGTCTTTTTTTTGGTTTTTTGTTCAACCAACTTGTACGAACGTCTATAAAAACTAATACACCGTCAGACCATAAGACGACGACTGCATGACCGAGACCACATTGTTCAGTGCCTATCTTTTCATCTTCTGCCCGGTTGGTTCACAGTTTTATTTTTATGTATTTTTTCCTTATTTACTGTATGCTATTTAAGGTCATGTGCGCTCAAAAAAACGACATTAAAGAAAGATTCTCGACCAAAAATATGATGCTGCCTGGAATAGCATGTTTTTTTTGCATACACGAGCATAAGCGAAATGAAAAGAGTCCAGGTTCAATTACACAAATTTAGATGAGATTGGGTCATACACGTGGCGGTCGTGACAGCAAATACCAAAATGATGTATTTTGATGTTTGGTTTTCATTACTCGCTGTGCGAGGAGAAGCTGATGGAAATGAGCAGCTGTCCGTAAGTGGATTTGTAAAAAAAAAAATGACACCGCTGACGGAGTTGTTTTAGGACGAGAGAGGTTCGCCTAACTGTCGTATCTTTTACACTGAGTTTCAATACGCAAGCAATTTACAAGTTGTGTTTGCTTGTTGAAATGCAATACGACGAAACCGGCCGAGCATAGTTCACTATAAACTAGATAATAGACCTTAACGACTCATCGAAAACCCACCTCACAGAGTTATGTGAAATGGGATTAAGCTCTTAAGATTAATTATCATTTCATTAACTTTTCTGCTCTCTGCATCTCTTAATATTGCTGCAAACAAACTCACTCACTTCATAAAAGACTCAACCCACACTGGCGTAGCCGTTGCGCGTTTTCTTTCCAGTGGGATGTAATTCGATATTGCCCCTGTTGAAGCTTTGATTAATTGGATATTTATGCCGCTAGCGCTGGGTTGCGGAAAGCGAACTACAACAATTGATCGAAGATTACCAGATCACCTACCACGGTTAGCGATTGGTGGGCCGAGGGGAAGGTCGGCAGTTGGGGTAAATGCAAATGAAACGCAAAACAATTAATTTGCGTGAGCGTGAGGAAGCCGGATGGTATAGGGGCACAGGGTGCGGGAGGAATTTATTTTTCTCTACCATCGGTTAATTGATTGCTTCTTGTTTTCAAGCTTTCGGCGAAGCAGATTGACTGCCAACAATACGAATTTTGAAGGCTGTTGGCAAAATGGACAGGTAAATAGGAGCAGGAGAAGCTTTTGAAATGAATTAATAAACCGAATTGGAGAGGAGTATCGTTGTGTTTTAAGAACAATCATAGACTATGGAAGCCAAATATTGAACTCGTGATAACTAGTAATTTGATTTCATCGAAACACTCATAACTTATTTCCGTTTGCTGGTCCATGTGAAATGACATTCTGTACTAAAAGCAGAAAGCGTTTCACGTGAAATAGCTCAATTCGAAAGAATTTAACTATTTTGCCGTGGTAAACACTTTCGTCTACCCACAGCAGCCAATTTCGATATGCTGTTGCGGTTATGTTGACCTATTCTCGTCACAGTTTGCACACTGTCCAAATCGAATACGAACCAACAACAACGGCAAACCACCAAACCTCCAAATCTATTACGATGCCTTCACTCCGAATGCCACGGAAAACATAGCCGCCTTCGTAGTCGGCGGCGATGTGAGAGAGGAACGAGTTCGCCCAAAACATGACAGCACCTGCCAAAACCAATTGTATGGTAATATGGGTGAGAGAGAGAGAGATAGAGAGAGAAATAGAGAGGGAGAGAGAGAGTGAGAGTGAGAGAGAGAGAAAGAGAGAGAGAGAGAGAAAGAGAGAGAGAGAGAGAGAGAGAGAGAGAGAGAGAGAGAGAGAGAGAGAGAGAAAGGAAGTGTATAGACGAGGAGAAACCAAGGGTTTTCCGCGACCCCCGAGCTGATGAACGGAACTAATACACTTTGATTTTACCGGTTCGTTAGTAATTGTTTAGTTAAAAGTTTTCCCATTTTCTGAGGGATTTCTAGGGCGGCAGTCTCGGGCGATTGTTGCTATTGTGCCCGATTTGCTGTGCCGGTAACGGTTGTGAACACCTTTTGTGCCCGTCTTGCCCGTCAGGTTTGCCGGTCCGTGGGGAAACCCTACCCACGGATGTGCGGAGGCTGAATGGTGGCAAATTTTAGTCAGTCAGTCGGGGAGCTATAAGTTTTAATTGACTTTACCGAGCCGTTGGCCGTTACCGTTTAGCATTTCGCGTCTCCCGCGTTTTTTTTGTTTCTGTTTGTATGTCAGGTAGCGCACTATTGGCGGTGATGTGCGGCTGCCCTTGCTGGCGGTGGTCATCCTTATTCGGTGTGCTTGTAAGCAGCAACAACGGCAAAGAATATGACAGTACGCCCGAAGCGTGAGCCACTGAATGCAATGCAGCAATATTTTGCATTAAAAAATTGGGACAAAGTTACTGCCACTGGGATGGGGTCGAAGCAGTAGCGTACCTACTCCCTTAATGCACTTTTGCAACATCACTACAACGTCTAGCGGGCTTCGAATGGGGATATTGTTTCTTCGTAAAGTTAGTTCCTGCGATGGTGTGAGTTGAGAGAGGGTGGGGTGTAATTGTATTGAAGCGCCACAGAGGACAGGAAAATAGGAGACGGCAAAGTTACTATAAACTTTTCCTGCAGCAGATATTGTCACTCGAAGGTACTGAGTTGGCTAATTTAAGCTTCATTTTGTTGTGATAATTTAGCAATGAAATTATGCTGTCAGGAAAATGTTGCTGCATTGTTAATAATTAGTAATAGCTTTAAACTTTGCAGTGGTCGAGGGACACAAGTCATATTTAATTATAAGACTGGCATATGCTATCTGCCAAATTCCATTTCTGTAGTGTAGCTACGGCAATATGTAGAATTATCTGTGATTAGTTCATTACAATAGGCACTTGTTACATTCAAAAGCCGTGTAATTTGTATTTCGTAATTGGCGGTGGAAGTACTAACCATGCTTGATGAAAACTAAGCTAAGCTTAGCTAAGTTTACAAAGGTTTAAGAAGATAAACGACATCGCATCGTTCGTATTTGACGAAAAAACCCATTCCGGACAAAACGAACGACGCAGCCCGTAAAGTCTTTTTAGGTCATCCACAAGGACAGAGGAGAAGTGATAGGTCCAAACTCAGAAGGCAAGATGGCGTGAGCGGTTTCGGACACTCTTGAGGCAGGCTAAGACGACTTAGCAGTTGCAGTGCCGGATAAGTAAGTAAGTAGTCAAAATCATAAATTTAAGACGATTAAATAATGAATAATTTTAACATTATATTTAACAGTTTAACCCCTAAGAATGACCAAGTGTTTGCTTTGCCCAAGTGATGTCAGTAAACACAATTACGATTTTTAACACCATGCGGGAGTGTGGTTCATCAGTACGTTAAAATCACACGTTCACGTGCCTTACACACATTCTATCTGTTCAATCTAACGACCCACAAACCAGAAAATTAATACAGCTTTCTCAAAAATACATCTTGTGAGATTTTGTTGTCTTCTTCTGAATCGCGACCCACACAAGTGTTTTAATATGAACAATTTGAGCTTACAGGAAACTCTCTTCAAAACCCTAGGAAGGTAAACGAAAGATGAAACAGAACATAAATGAGTTCTTTTAAGAAACATGAACCGCATTCTATAGCTGTTTCCATGTAAATGATATTGATTTTCAAAAAGTGTACCAAGAAAAAAAAAGCTTTCGTCATCTGTAACTGGCAATGGGTATATTTAACACAACTATTACACCTTCAATGCCAATCACATGAGTTACCTTACTACATATACCACGAGCTGCAAATAGAAATTTCTTTTTTTTTTCGGCACAAAAATTGGTTCGGTTGTGAAGTTTTCCAATTTCGAACCAAACACTATTGATTGGTAATAAAAAATGGAACAGAAATTCAGTCAGCCAACGAATGAGCTGGTTCCGATTAAACTTTGAAAATAAAGAAAGAGAGAGATAGATAAAGCGTGAGTTACAGCCAACGAGCAGGGATACCCTTGGGATATTTCCATTTCATTTCGAGTTCTACAGAAAAGTGTTCTTTTGCCATCATTGAGCCAGTGTCAGGTGAAACTCGAACAGCAAAGGAGTAAAACGCTAAGCTCACTCTGGTACTGGGGGCTAACAAAAAAAATCGAAAAAACGAATCGAGGCCCGATGATGCTGATGATGACGACGGTTTAACCTGTGGTTTTTGACTTGCGAGCTTTCTTCGTGCATAAGTGCGATTGAAGAAGGTCGCTTCCCAGCCCCATCGCTGCAACGCTTCTGGGCGAGGATGAGGATTTCCGCCGGCACGTTCTGCTTTTGGTAAAATGTTATTGAATTGCCTCATGTCTTTATTTTTTCTTCCGTTCCGACCGCGTATCGATTGGGATCGACACAGCTTCAATGTGTGCGAAGCAAAATCGCCGTACAGCCAAAGCCCGGAACAAATCGAAATCAAAAAACCTTTTCGCAGTGCCAAATGCTCTTTGCCTTTGCCGCTGTTTGTATACCTGTTTGTGGTTTATTGTTTTCAGTCGCGCCGCAAAGTAAGAAGGAAAGCAAGGGCCTCGTCAAAGGCGGACGCATGCCGAAGATGGCAATTTAATTAGCTACAGCGAAATGCGATCAGGCACGCAAGCAGTCACACAACTGTGATGCTGTCCCGGCAGAGACGCTTCAAAGCAGCACAAACACACCGTTGCCACGAGTTGTTCGTGTTGTTCGGTGACTGTGTGTCTGCTGTCTACGGATGCTGTGTGGCGGGTTTATATTTCTTCCAAGGAATTTCTGGCCACTGACGAATGGACTGCTGGTACGGTTAAGAAGTTCGTGCATAAAACCACACACCGCCACGAACACTTGCTCACCAGGCATGGCTCCAGGGAGGCAAGGTGGAGGCGTGATGAATGGTAAATTGTTAATCTTCCACGTTTGGCTTTTTCCAGGATGGGACCAACCTAGGGGAAACTCAGGGGGTGGAATGATGTTTGTGCCGTTTCGGCTTTCCACCACCAGCAGCCACCGACGGGGTGGCATAAATCAGGCCTTCTTTCTCGATCCTGCACACGTACACGCACCAACACATGGCATGGTGTGGCCTGGTGAACATGTTTTGCTCGTCTCCAACTTGTGCCGTTACCGACGAGTTGGGCGATACGCGCTGACTCGCTCGCGGTACAACCTGTGGCATGTGTCAGGCGACGCCGGAGGTTGCTCGGAACGGGCGGAATGGATTGCCAGGTAAGCCAGCTGACGGGCTGGTACGGGCATATGGCAAGATGGAATCAACACAAAAATAGAGTTGTTTTTAGAGGCACGTTTCATTCGGTTTCTTACTTGTCGCGCGTGTATGTTTGCGCCATGTTCGCGCTTCATCGTACACACCGACGTACAGGATAGGGCAAAATTCGTCAGAAAAGCCTGCAGACTGAGCACACTGCTCGACGGCTGCCCGACGGCTGCCCGACGGCTGCCCGTCGCTTCAAAGTGCTCACCACACTTTGCGTTTTATTTAGTTAGCTGTTCTTTGTTACTTCTTTTGCGCCAAAAACGCCATTTTCCGCTTTGCAACGGCAACCCAATCAACGACCAGTAAACATGGTACCCATTCGTACTGGAAAAGTTTTTGCACTGTCTGCAGCACGGTAACTTTTACATCAAGCTGCTTTATCCGGCACGTGCTACACAATTGTTGATATGTGTGCGGCGGCAGCCATGTTGTCACTTACGGGGCTCCGTTTAGTCAAACACAAACACTCCTTCCGCCTACGAGCAATGGGACATTGCAACCGAAACCAGCGCAACGTAGGGTCGTGTGAGCTAATAACAGAGTCAACCGGAATGATGGAGGAAGTTTTGTCTCTGTCCGCTAGCGCCGCCCAGTGAGTAATAAATCTGTCACTAAGTTTTTTTCCGGCCAGTGCTGGAACTTGCAGCGTGCTTTTGGATTACTTTTGCTTCCCGTACTCGCATGGCGTAGCGACGAGGTGGTAACGGTTCGGTTTGTTGTGACACCCGAAATTGAATTTTCTTGTGGTTAAAACTAGATATTCAGGGCAGTCGGTCCTGGACCGCCGCAGTAACCGGTATTTTGGGCTTGGTTAGTTATTATTTATTGCTTCATTAAGCGTAATGTAATCACGTGCATTTGTGTGTGCGGGCTGGTGACTGGTGCTTTTTACTTCGGGGACGTATCTTCAGGAAGTCCCTGGCCAGTGAATAGTAAAAAGCTTTTCATTCGAACTCATCATTATTCTATTTGAGGTTTGCTTTCTATTTGGACGGTATGACGAATTACTCTACCGTATTCTTGTCAAGGGCAATCTTTTCCAACGGACACCGACCACTACATAGCAATTTGGGATATGGATTAGTGTTACACGGTTTTTGAACATTAGCTCAGGATGTTACCTCGTTTGAGACTATTTAATATTAAAAGTACTCTAATATGAATGGTTTACATTATTCTTTTGAAGTGATCATTGGACAAACATTCGAGAATTTTGAACAATATTTTCCGGTCTTGTGTTTGTTGTGTGCAGAAATGAAATAAAACAAAATCTTATAAGCTAGAAAGCGGTGAATCAAGATACTTGGCATATTGTTTACAGTTTTTGGAAAGTGTTGTAAGCAGTCGTATCGACCCTTGAACTAGTGGTGACAGTTTCGCTGCCCTTAGTCGTCGTTCATGGGTACGATTGCGCAGGCCACTTAGTGTGTGTGTGTGTGTGTCTCGCGCTCAGGACGAGAGTGTTTTGTGAGCAACCGGTCGAACAGGACTCACGGAAGGGCATAGTACGTTGGTGCGTGACAGTGCTGCATAATGTCATAAACATCACGTTACGATCATAATCGGAGACAATGAACTTATCCGTGATAGGTTGATGCTCATTGTTAATACTCAATGAAAGTGCGTCATGACATGCCGAAGTCGATATGAGAATGCTTGAGTCCAACGAGATACTCTGTCTGACAAGTTGAACTTAAAGCCGTCACAAGCATAATCATGTTCTTTTCTTTTTGTTGCTCTGTACAGTGCTACCAAATGCCATTGTTTCAGTTGTGACTAAAACGAAGTTCAAGTCAACTAACGTACGCAACTGAGATGATCAGAGGTGAAACTCAAACAGTTGGTGGACCAATCACATACTTGGTGACATTTTTCGAAGGATCCAACTCTTGTTCACTCACTTGGTCATGACATTTTTTCCCTATGATATTCATGACATTCTTGGGACCTGCTTGGCGAGTGGTCCCAAGCATTAAAATGAGCATGCTTTCTCGCTCTGTCCGCTTTGATGGTCAGTTGGGTAGAATGATACAGCATAATGCATTAGAATGATATAGCAAGAAACCATGCTGATTTTGTTGTTTGGGACTACTTGCACGTACCGCATATTTCCCATGACTATCGTGATGATCTTCTTCGTTTGGCTCAACAACCGTTGTCGGTCAAGACCTGCCTATATTGCTTGTGGGGTTGGCTTTTAGTGACTTTTGGATTACCCCTCCCCCCCTACGTATGGCTGCACGCTCTATTTGGGGTGTGAACCCATGACGGGCATGTTGTTAAGTCGTACGAGTTGACTGTACCACGAGACCGGCTGATGATCACCGACAGAAAATATCGCGACCAAGTGACAGACCAAGAGTAGGTTCCAAAAATGTCACCCATGATGTGATGGTCGCACGAACTTTTTGAATCTCACCTCTTATCATCACAGTAGAGCTCGTGACGGTGACATGATTTTGTTTCAGTCGGAATCTGTCGTGACTAATGTCAGTTACATTTTGCAGAACTGATCACAGTAAAAAAAAAGACAAAGTGAACGACCTTGGAGGTTTCTCACTAAGCATGTATTGGTCATAACATCTGTTTGAGCATCACCTATGATTATCATAATTGAGTACGTCACGCCGACGTGTATTTTGTTTCTTTTAGAATTTTTTATGACATTGACAGTGATATTTTGCAGCACTGGTGATATGTTTTTGTTTATATTTATTCAATGATACCAAACAGTGTATCGCGCTACAAATAAAAAAAACACAAAGCCAAATGTATCAGTTACAACAAAATTAATAAGGCATGGATATGATCTATAGGTGCGTTACAGAGATTGTATATGGGTTTTTGATTGATTTCAACGGATAATAGGCAAAATAGTACCGGGTACATGTTTCTACTACTTGGCGTAACGTTCCACGCAGACATGCCGGCTGATACATACTTTCGAGGCTAATTCAGAACTGCACAGCAGGATAATCAGTCCAAACTACGGGGCGACGGTGCATTCTAGATTTGAATCCGCGACAAGTATGTTGCCGTCCGTACCACGGAACCGCCCATCATGGACTTGTTTATATTTCACTAACAACGCCGAACGACAGACTTTATTAATTTATCTATGAGAAAAGAGATCGGATAGATAACCAACTGTAAAGGATGATATAACTCCAACTAGTTTCTTATATCGAGTTTAACATTTGGTGTCCCTTGAAGCCTTAAAACTTCATTGTTGATATTTCATCTTTAAAAGCAGTAAAGAATGCAAATTTCTTGCCCGGTTGAAGTGGTAAACCCATGTATGTTTGTTTTTTTACTACATGAGATTTATTTTGTCCAGATTAATTAAAAATCATTTAAAAAGACGTGTTGTAATGTAAAACACATATAAGCACAGATTTCAAGCAGAAATCCTAATGCAAAGTTATGAAATGTATGATGTTTATTTACACGAAGGTACGTAGGGAATGTATTGTATGTATGATTTTACCCAATTCGTCAACTAATATTTAACTAAGCCAGCTGATTTATGTGACCGATAAATTTCGAATTCAATGTACACATTTCACAACATTTCTATATCAAATAAATGCGCTCTGTAAATTGATTCCAGCACCATAGTGTCAAAAATGATGAACAGAAATGATAATATGACTGAAAATGTAAAACATTCCATCTCCATGTACATACACACAAACAGACACTTACCTTGCCATCCGTTTTCCGGTAGCCCTCGTGTATCTTCCAGATCAGTTCCGGGCCGGCGCAGGCGACCTGTTTTCCAATTTCAAAGTACTGCGTGATTGGATTGTTATCGTAGGGGTTTTGGGGCGGCGCACTGGTGGTGGCACTTTTGAACTTGGAAAACATGGTCGCGGCCGGCATAACATTTAATTGAAATAGCGGAATGTTGACTGCTTGCTTGGACACTGCGGGCGACAACCGTCGAAACGTCGTGTGAGAAACCGACCCAGGCGAGCAGGTTCTGCCCCTTCCGCCCTGTCGGCCAATGTCAGCGTCAGCAGAGCGTTCCTTTTGCGGTGGGAATCACTACCGGCTCCGGAGCAAAATATCGCCAGAGTCGGTAATTAGTAGCTGGGATAGAGGTTTGCGATCCGCCTCTATGTACAGGAAGGTGTATGTTTTGCTTTAATTTCGGCCCGCTCCGTACTTCGACTGTGTGTGTTTGTCCACGTACAGAGGAGAAGCAAGCTATGCCAGGTTCTCCGTTGCTTGCTTCGTGTAAAAGTTTCTCCTGCTCAATCAAACGGCCAGCTCAACGGAGCGAGTCCTGCTTTGCATTTCCCGGTAGACGTGCGTATGGAGTCATTCGAGTCCGCTGCTTCCTTTCCCCTCAGTGGCACTGGTACGTCCAGCAAACCGTAGACCAGAAAGGTATGATTAATGTTGAGCCTGAATCATCATTCTACCTCAAGGCTCATTATCCCTTTTACGGTCGTTCGGGTCGGCGTAACTGCTGGCGGGCTTTTGATTTGGTAAAAGGTGAAACAATATAAAAATGGAACCGGCGCGAATTGGGTACGGGGATCTTTGCGAATCGCTCGTTTTGATGGACCTTCGTGTTTCAAATTAGAACTGGAGCCCGATGCCCGGTCGTATCCTGACACTTCCTGGCGAGACGGAAGTTTGCGCTTTAAATAGCACGGGATGGCTCAATTCTATGAGCTTTTTTTTTTGCGCGAGCGCGTTGTTGCACGGTGGTGCTGAAGGATGAGATGGCGAAATGTGTTTTACATTAATGCCGAACGCGTTGACCTTCCGCTGATGAAATGTGATGAAGATTCTAAGGAAAGGGAACGAGAAATGGTAAAGTTATGAAATGAAATTTAATTGCAATGCAAATAAACAAGCGGAGTAAATGGATTTGCAAGTGTTTGTAATTACTGCCGTAATGTATTAACAGAAATGCTGTAATGTTTCTTGTACTGATAAAATTCAGTGTAAATTTAAACTTCAATAAGCTACATTGAGTTTAAGCCAGTTTAATATTCCAAGCTCGCATAAGTTTTTATTCTCTTTGCTCTCCAACATTAAAATTGAATGTCATTAGTTTCAGCGATCATTTGTTATAATGAGCAGTTTGCATTAAAAGAGTTTTATTGTTATTGTGTTTACTGATGAACCTTTATGCATCAATGATGAATTAACCTTTTTCATTAATTATCTGAAGTTGAGTAGAAAGTGAAATAGAGTGACATATAACATATGAGTTATCTTCAGATTATAGACACGGAATGTTTAAATATTAATAAAAAGTAATAAATGTCATTGGAGTTAGTATACAATTACTTTTACTCATCAGCTAGATGTAACTTTGTATTAGAATGGAGCAACGTGTTAAATGATACCAAACAAACTAGCTACGAATAATTGATAATCCAAACAAAATAATGTTAAATGCCTTAAGGAGTAAAGCTATTTAAACCCCCAGCAAACAAGTAAACATAAAAAATTACTAGCTACAATTATTCGGTCTCTTAGTTTAAGTTGTCATACCGAGTATGCCCGGAATGAGACTAAAACTACAGCATGCAAATATTCTGAGAACAAAATCGGTCGATCATAATGTGTTGAAAATACGGCCAAAGCCGTTATAATGTGTATTTAAATAAAATAAATAAATAGTTTAAGTTTTCTACAGAAATCTGAACATTGAATAACTGCGTTTTTGCAGTTGCAGAAAGAAATTCTGATTTTGTATCACATATTTGGGGTTTTACAATTCTACCAGCTTTTTCAAATGGAGTTTAACACATGAAATCAGAATTTTAACTAATATTAATGAATTGTTTTGCCGTTGCATAATATGTTGTCAAGAAATATTATGTTCAGTTTGATATGATATTTTTAACTGTATTAAAAGTATTATCACCCATTGCAAACAGAAATGGAGAATACAAAACCATTTTAAAATGTTTTTTTTATTGTACATAAATGCTTACATCCAATATGCTAGAACGTAACTCCCAAATAAATACAACCCGAATAATGGGTATTGTTCCACTGACAGGATGAAATTTATTTCTGGCTTATATTATAAAAGGGACATTTACTGGTAGTCTTCATTTCAAGAGACACATGAAATTTAAAATAAATATTTTAATTAAATAATAAAAAAATCAATCATATTTAATACATGTATTGTGCTTACTTTTAGTGGTTAAGACAGTTTTTTAAGAAAATTTGTTTGATACAAGACTTATTCGACAACTCCTCAGTTATTAATCCTCCCAAATGTATCTGATATCAAATATTTCCATTTGCAATCAAATCTCCAATCTATTGCGTTCAATGTTTGAAAATAAGAAAATACAAAAGAGGAAAACTTTAATTCCAAAGTTAACATTAAAGCCCTCCTCTTTCTCCTTAAAAGCACCACCTAGCCCCATGTCACCGTGTCAGCGTGTGCGGTTTGATAAACGATATTAATGGTTTGTTATTAAAAGTCCCCGGCGCGAACGTTGCACCTTTGTACCCTGCCCTATCTGGCGCACTGCCGTACGATAACCTGCCATTAGTCGGGTGCTGGGATTAGCTCCGGTATCAATAAACTGATTAAACAAATCCTTCTTCATTAGCGTCAGCGTGTCCTTGGCGGAGAGCGCACATAGAAATACACACACGCACATACAGATATTCTAGCCACCGTCGCTGACCAAGCAACAAGTTCGTCCCCGTCGTTGTCGTCGTCGTCATCTCGCTGCTATAATTGACAGCTCGGGGAGGCATGGAAAGAGCACAAAAGGGAAAATGGCAGCGAAAGACAAAAAAGGTACAAGAAACGTACACTGCACAGGTATAACGTGGCAGGAAAAATATGAAAAAAATGGTGTTATACCTCGCAAGCTGCGAGGTTTCGCGCATAAACCAAACGCAACATCGTAAGCGGAAGGATTTTTTGCTCACTCCGAAGGATAGCATTTTGTTGGTCCGTTGCTGTTCAGTTTTTACTTTCATTTTACGAGGCTTTGGATTTTCCCCCAGCCCTCTCTGTATCGACATTTTGCACCAACCCAATCGAGTGAAAATTGATTTCTCCTCGACGGGCAGGCGAATCCACTTTGTCCCCTCGGAACTTTCCACCCGCATTCCGAAAAGGATGCTCGGTCTGGAAGGATTTTTTCAGACTTTTTTAACAACCGTGGCTTCGCGTCGGCGTAAGGATAAGAGCCTTGTCAAATGGGCGCTCCAGCACGCGCCTCCGGGGCACGGATGAGAAACAACAGATTAAAGCCGTTTATTAAAATTTTATGAATCTATTTCAGCAAGCGGAGCTCCCAGTTCCATCGATGGCTGGGATTTACTGTCTGGTTTTGGGCACACAAAAAAAAAACAGACAAACTAAAGTCAATCCTTAGCAACGTCTTGCTTCCCATCGAACAACGAAATGCTGGAGAAAGCGCTTAAAATGAGTATCTTTTTAGTGTGCCTTTCGTTGGAACACAGCGTTGACAGCGTTGAGCACGAATCGTTCCGGTCCTTGGGGGATTGGATTGAAACGGTTTTATCACACTGTGCTCTCATCGGAAGACATCTGCGTTCGGTTTTGCAGCAAGTTCTTAAGCTCGTTGGACGATTAATTCGCAGAAGACTGATTTCCATTTTGAAATGGTGATGTTTCTTCAGATACTGCTTCATGTTATTTAATATCAATTGAATTGAATTAAATATATTTAATCCTTATAATAAAAACAATAGAAATATAAATTTATTTACCGTACAATCGCTTCTAGTGTCGAGTTGAGTGTTTGAGCACTGTTTAAACAAACTGATCAGGAGTGGTTAAATAATTCAACAATGTCTAAATATGTATAACAACTCCATTCGTAACATCTCCCCGCCAACAGCATACCATGACGGGAATCATCGATTCTAGTGGTACAAATTTATTTTACGTGCCGTTTTGACTCTCCACACTTCTCTACTCTACTCGTTGAATTTTTGTTTGTCAAACATATTTGACTTTCATGAAAGCCACGACGACGAAGCTTTGCAATCAAATTCGCCGAAACGAAGAAACACTGAGAGTATGGCTGTTTCCTCCTCTTTTTTCTCTATCTGCCTTCACTCTTGTTTGCATAAAACATGCAAACTCAGCCGAAACAATTCTCAGCTTCTCAAACTCAGCCGATCGATCATTTTACGTTTCGCTTGCCACCAGACACGGCAGGCACGGTGTACCGATACCGATAGCGCGCGCCCTGTTAGCGGCTTTCCACTTTGAAGCAAACGCCTATCTTCATCTGCTATGCTGCCCAAACATTAAACCATACACGCTTAGCGGGAATATTGAGCTTTAATGTGTCGTTCTTTTGTATCGCCGATTGTGGTGCGGTTGTTTGAGCGATGATATCGGGTTTGATGGGTGAGAGAATGTTTCTAGTTCTTTTTTTCTAGTATTTGTTTTTTTCCTCTTTTCTTTTTAGATATGTTCAGAAAGGCTATGGGTACAGCACCAGCTGACGAAGGGGAAATTTCACGAGTCAAAAACCAAGACCCGGTGGCCGGCTGGGGATGGACGAGCTCATGAAAAATTCAGTGGGCCACCGATGCGTCGAGGGCTTTTTTGCTGATACTTAATGGTCGCCCCAGAAGGTAGAGCCGGATTGCAGGACAGGCCAGGGCACAACCGTTTTGTGCAGGGAGCGTCGCTGGTGAGATAAAAGAATCCCTCTGGGGTTGTGTGCAGTCGTTAGCGCTAACAGTGTTTGTTGATGAAAGCTCAATAATTATGGCTTTGGGGCGGGTTTTGCATTAAAAATGTAACTGGGTATAATTATAAATAAAACGCAAAGTACAAGACTGATCATACCGTCTCCGTATTATGGCAGGAGCGTATCACGTGAAGTAAATAAAACTAGCAAACACGTGTACAATATGGTGTTGTTGCTTGTTTTGCCCGATGATATTTTTTTTCAAGCTGTATTCGAAACGATAAATATGGACATAAGAAGCTTTTTTGGAAACATATCATATTGAGGACTCAATTCCTATCGATCGGCTATCAGAATCAGGTTGTACGCTAGACACGACAATTCGAGGGGAAAAATAAGTCACAAATTTTGTTTCGCTTCACCTAAAACCATCCTTTGGTAGATGTTCTGTAGCAGAAATGTACGGGGAAAAAAGGATGGTGATACATAAGCTGCTTTAAAAGCATTAGAATGGAACATTGGTAAACTCAGCTTCAAACATGCATGTTAGTATTTCCTTATGTTAAGGTGTTGTTTTTTTCACAATCCAAGACAATTTGTCTTGAAATTCCTGTCAGGTGAATTGTTTGACAAAACGATTCAACTCTTGTTTCAACATATCTTTTTACCTAAAACCGTGAAGTGCAAGCCTTTGGCATTTTTGCTGTTCTGTTTTTAGTTGTTTCTGTCTGTCTCGCATGAATATTTTCATTAAACAAATACATCATCACCAATTTGCCATCCAAGACGAGTCTCTTAAGACGGTTGACGTTGACTCGTAGAGTAACAGACCAAAAAAACGCTCCGAAGAATCACTCTCCACCCGCTAGATGTGGATGATCACACCAAGAAAGATGCCATCAGTTCTGGCATAACTTCGGTCACCATTACGCCTAGTCCCGCGCGCAGACTAAGAGATTGGCCGGTGAATAAATCATGTGCTCCGAACGTCAGGCAGCAGCAACGCTCTCCATAAACCCCTACCATAGAACCGTCTTTGTGTTAGGGCCTGGTCGCGCACACACATACACGTATTGGAAGCGAAACCGCAGCTGACTGGTTTTTGACACAGACATGATAGACGCATGATGGCGAACGAGAAAAGCCAAAACGCGTTAGTCAAGGTCCATGAAACCACCACCGACCAACTGGCTTATGTGTTTTGCTGGCAGGTTTTCAGATCTCCGGCCATCCCACATCCTACCGCCGCATGCACGAAAACATGCGTTTCACAAAACCGAGCCTTTGGTTAGCCACAGCTGCCACAGTCCGGGTTCCGCGGTTCTCCCACGCGGTCACGCTGCCTGACACCGGGTCTATTCGGTGGCTCCAAAAATAGGCTCGCACCGGCACAGGAATGAACCACGCTGCACATTGGGAAGCTCCATGAAAATGGTAATTATTTTCCTCACCACGCAGGAACGAGGCAATCTGTGCTGTCTGCATCGCTGGGAGGCGTAGGTTCTGTGGTATTAAATTCTGTTCCGTAAAGCCAAACTTTTCGATAGAGGTTCGAGACCAATATGGGTCGAACGAATGGCAAAGGCTTCGGGTGGTGCCGGTAGAGCAAATGAGCTTGCTGGGATGGATGATTAGTATTGTTTTTGCACTATGCAGGGAGCTATGCTAATTACATATTGCACTGTGCACCGTGCTAGCGGGGCTCAGATTGGGATGTAATGTACATGTCATACAACAAGTTACGCAGGTATGGTTTGGTCACGCCATTTTTTTACTTTGATAATTACAGTTATATGAATCTTATACGAAAGAGTTTATATTATTAAAAGTAAATGAGAATGGCATTTTGCAACACAATACACGCAATATTCTTTTATGATGATTTCAATATGTTTTGTTTTAAAGAGTACAGAATTCGTCTCACAATTGAGAAGTCAAAATGAAATTTATTCATCAACAGAATCGACATGTACCCATGTCCAAAAACATTGTAAATCTTTTTCGGAAGCTAAACATACAACAATAAACACCACAGCTAGTCCATCTTTTAGGCTTATCTTTGTTAGGCACAAAATTGGCAAAATTAAAAATTGAATTACTTGCAGTGTTTTTGTATGCACCTTTATTAATGGCGCATTTATGTCAGCTTACAAAACTGACATCAGAATAAAAATATACTCATCATACTTTTGTCCTTCTCAGGCCTATTTTTTTAAGTTAGCCATTGTAATTTCTTATCATCATTGTCATGATCCTATCATAGTTTTTTGTACAGTGTGCATACAAATGAGGTGTCTTGGTGGTAATTGAAGTTGTCATAACGTAGCATAAGCTCTAATACAGAATGTTCCAGAGGAATCCACGTAACTCGAATATCCGCGTATGTCGAGTTTCACGTTTTTCGGCTAAAATACATTTGATACCTCTTTAGTTTTGATTTACTATTTTAAACTAAAAATAGTTAAATATGTTAAATATGTTAAATATGTATAGTTTATTTATATATTTCTCGTTTATTTGATACGATTCGTGCAGACAATTCTAATATGAAGGCCTTTCACGATTCTAGTCAGGTTTTTGTATAGAGTTTGACAGTTGGAGCCTGAAATCATGTTAACACTCCATACTAAACCACACACAAAACTAGCCTGCAATTTTCAGTCTAGTTTATTCTAGCCTCATAGCTAGAATTACATTCGAGTACCTGCTCGCAAAATGGTAAAACAAGGTGGTGTTTACATTTATCCCAAGGTGCATTAAACAGATCTGGTGATGGAATCCAGAATGAAAGTGTAGTCCAGGTGGTCTCATAGCAAGTTTTTTATAACCAAATTTAAATGTCACTTTTTGACAGAACGAGTGAAAACTTTTGCTCAAACAAGCTTTCTGGAGGCTTGGCGAACACACGAAACACTCTTAAAATCTTCATTCAGAAACAGAAGCGATAAAAATCAGCCTTCTAAATTCATACACCTCTTGTATATTATACCGACTCACATAGCTTCTCGAAAACATCTATACAATGGAAACAGCTGACAGGTTGAAATTTCAGCCTACGAACTTAAAGCGGAAAGGGCCCCATTTCTGACTTTAAATCGGGTTAAATTTTCTAACAAAAATGTAATTTATTCTTCAATGGACGATGTACTTAAACCAAAGTGTACTGATTTGACATTTGATGTGTGAATTTTCAACACTACGGGGTGGTACAGTCGTCAACTCGAATGACTCAATAACATTGCCGTTATGGGTTCAAGCCTAGAATGGACCGTCCCTCCCGTAGCAAGGATTGGCTATCCGGCTTGCGTGGTAATGCATTTTGTCACGAAAGACTGTATAGGCCGGCATGTCCGCGTAGGTCGTTACGCGACATAGAAGAAGATGTCCATTTTAGAAAACCGCATATCTCCAAATCTACATCGGTCGACAACCGTGTAACTCGGGAACAGACTGTACTGATAAAATTTTGCACAGACAAATGTTTGGCATCAATGTGGCATTAATAATGGCAATCGATTATTGATCATAATTGAAAAATAGTAAATTCATCATAATTCATCGAAAGATTTTGGGTGTACTTTGTACCATAGTGGGCCTTGTTAAAAGTTACTTCATGTTTTCATCATGGCTACAACATTGTGTAATATCTTTCATGAATCAAACGCATCCATGAAGAAAAAATTCCAAAAATGTAATTGAATTTCTCAATATACGTATTCAAGCTCCACCTTACTGACCAATAGAGCATTGTTCATCTGTGTGATGTTCGTTAATTTTTCTGGTACTATATCCAGCTGTTTTTGTCAACAAACCCAATGTTACAACCGGATGAGTCGAAAAACAAATTCATTAACGTTCGAACGAGCTAAATAAAGCCGGTGTAAAAATTAATTATCAACCGGTGTGTACTGCATTGTACCGCTCACATGTTTCTTGGTGGGTTTTGAACATGCGTTCTCGTTCATCTCTTCCCGTCGAATGCGGTACAGACCAGCAGAACCTTTCGCAACACCGGACAAACCCATCGCCGTTGTCTTCCCAGTCCTGGTCGCTTTGCCCCACACGTTGTAACCGTATCCTCAGCACTCGTTCAAAGCAAAACAGCCCATAATGTTCACTTAATTGAGTTCGGTTTTATTTGCTTGACCGCCGGGTTTTCGTTGTTTCGACCGCACCGGATATCACAATGTCTTTTTCAGCGTGATTCCACTGCAAAGCGGCTGTTGGCATAGAGCAGTAGTAGTATGGATATGGGCAACAACAACAACACCAGCAGCGGGAAAAAGGTCCCGCAAAAGGCACCCGGAAAAGGTCGTCACTATGGTTCGTTCGCTCGCTTCGGCCGTTTTTGTCGTAAAGTAAAACAAGCGTGATTATATCCACGTTTATTGTGACTATTAGGTCTTGATTGGTGTGTTGCGTGGGATAGAGCGAGTTTACTTCCCCAGCCCGAATGGGACTAATTTTTGGGGTGCCAGCTGCTGCGAACGGATAACATTTGGGTAAGTTTTACCCCGACCTTTGCAATAGCAAAGGCAATGGCCACTACAAACTACTATTAAAAGGTGTTGCATGGTTTCATTCATTCATAATGTTTGTTTCCTTCCATTCCTTTCACTTCCGAGCTTTTTGCTTCATATGTTCGGTGGCGATAAGGCGATGGTCGTACCGTTTGACACACTGTTTGTCGCTGTCAATTAACAAAATGTTTCTCCGTGAATTAGCAGTCTTAGCGTGTGCGAGGAAGGAATTACCCATGCCATACAACGCCAGGGGACCAGGGGGGAAAGGGTAATGTAGGAAGCAGCGATAACAAAGTCAACCAGTACAACCGGTGTCGTGATGTGCCAAGGCTGTCGGGTGTGTGATTTATTGCGCGATCTATGTACTTGTCACCATTAACATGGAGAGATTAATGTACATGTAATGGCTGTTAAACAGTGTAGGTTTTACTGGTAAAAAAAATCAGCATTACAGTGGATGGAGGATGGAGTCTCCTTCAATCAAGCTTTTTTCATGATGTTATTTGGGTAGTTCAGAAGAAGGAGTTTTCCACTTGGTGCGGGAAAACGAAACCACTGCGCCGATAATTTCTTGCCGAAACGATTTATAACAATGCTTGGGCAAAATAAAATGTCTGTTTTCCGCGTATATTTTTTAAGTGATAGGCGCGGTTTTTCCTGTATTCCTTTTTATGGTACTATCTAATGCTTATCGGTTCGCGCTTCGTATAGCTCAACCTAACCAAGACTAATACTAATTAGGCTAGATCAAGATTAGTCTTTAGGTACCTTACCACGCTATGCAGGAAGATTATAAAGATTGAGAAAATTGCGTTTATTGCATTCTGCAAATTTGATATTTTAGTCCAGCAAGTGTTGTGTTTCATTTCCCAAGATTTTTTTTATTATTTTAGCATTATTTATCTTATATTGTTTTATATGATTATTGATTATTGACTATTCCTCATATGTATAGAGCATTTTAATTCTATATTTAACAAATGTGTCAAATGGTCCCTTGGATGGTACTAAACTAATGACCAACATGAAATGCTCGCTGTAAGGTTGATCATAGTATGAATCGAGAACCCCGGATGCTATCGTTCGGTAATTTTTTGATGAATTAAAATGATAAGCAATTCACCATGTAATTGTGACATACGATTGGAAGATAATATTTCTGTATATTTCGTTCATAGTTCCTTTCTAGTGATAAAATATACATGAATGAAAAGTAAATGTAGTCTGAAGAATGTTTGAAAAATCTGAAGGTATTTTCCTCTATTCATCAACTATATTCAATAATGTTGCTAAAATTCATCCAAAAATTCAATCAGTGAAATTCAAGCCATATTTTAAACGCTAGCTTTACAAAACGTTGTAAACTAAACGAAAGTTTAGTTATTATGATTATTATTTTAAAAAAATAGTATTTTGCGGCCCATACGAATCATTATGGAAGGTTGTTATCATGTTACCATAACTCATTTAGCCACAAACAATTCAAAAGAATAGAATTTGTAGAGCTCATAAAATGTTTAATACCTGGATTATTTTTAAATATTTTTGAAGTAAGCTACAAAAAAACATAAAACATATCCGCCCATGTCAATATTATTTCGTTAATTTAATACGACACAAGTTTAAATGAATATATTGGTATTTTTACCTCTCGCGAAGTATTTAAACCTCATAATTTTTGCATGCTCTGTTCATTTTTTAATCTTAAACACCATGCATCTTCTTCTTCTTCTATGGCACAATAACCGTTGTCGGTCAAGGCCTGCCTGTACTACTAGTGGGCTTGGCTTTCAGTGACTTACTGATTACACATAGCAGTCCTGCGTATGGGGGCACGGTCCATTCGGGGCTGAAACCCATGACACCATGCATACCAGAAAATGAAATTTTACAAAAGTCCATTCAAACGCACCTAGATTCTTCCAGCAAAATAATGAATACCCACATTTGAGAGCACCAAAAGCAGACTATAAACCATGTCCTGGACAAACCTTTACTTCTGTCATGTACACTGTGCACGGTAAGCACGCGAGGTGAGCAACATTCTCTAAATTACATCATGTCACCTGTATTCTCTATCGAGGTAAACCATCCAGAACAGATAAAAAACAAAACAAAAACACACAAAAAACGCCATCTGAATGCTGAAAAAACACCCACAGTGGGACCCGCAAAATAAACGGTTTTCCATTTTGCATTACTTTTACGTCCGTATTCATTCATCGTTTCGATGGTTTCCCATTAATTACTGTCAAGTTGCTCAATCCTCCTGGGTGCGAAATGGGGTTCTTTCTCTTTTTGTTTTGCTTTGCTCTTACTGTTACAATGGTTTTACTTCCTCGTAATGTTCTTTTTTCATCCTTTCGTTCACAGATCGGGACAAAACGGGACAAGTGAGCTCCGTCGGATTTGTTGAACAAAAGAAAGGGATACAAACGAGGAGACATACATTAAAGGGAGACATACTGCAACTAGAAGCTTTTCATTGCACCGTGAACTCGTTATCTTTTTATCAACACAATATTTTTTTATTATCAACACACACACATTCAATTTGTAAGTAGATGAAAGTGAACCATTCAATGAATGTTTTATTAGATTGTGCTTACATCGTTCTGCATTCTGTTTTTGTTCACTATAGAACACATTGTACGCAAAGCAATGTTGAGCAGGGTCTTGTCTGTTTATCAATTAAATTGGTATTAACTCTACAACTTCAATTCATTTAGTAACTTTTTTTTGTACATAAAAATAAAAACCACAAGCCATTTCATTCCCGCGCACAATTCGTTCCAATTTCCAATCGATGGACGTTGACTTCAGCCCAGAGCGAAGCAACTAGTGTGCAAAGATAAAAAAGGAAAAGGGACAGGAAGAGAGTAAACTGAATGCTTAAAGGATTTCCTCGCTTTGATGGCCGCTTCGATGGAGCAACGGTCGGTAAAAGCGTACCCGTAGCGTCGCTCGGTACCCGGGACAGTTTTATTTTCTTCTGCTCCCTTTCTTCCTACCGGAAACGCCATCCCGCCGACAATGGCAGCACGGAAATCGTCAATCCCGGGGCCGCCTCGAACAATCCGTAGGGCTTTGCTGTGCGACACGGGTTGCACTAGACTCCGGTGGAGCTTAAACCGGACCAGAGCCGACGCGTTTCCGAGCGCTTCACACGAAAGGCGAAAGGGAGCCAGGGAATGGGGAGGATCCTTACGAGGATGGATTTCCCGGCCCACCTTCGAGCGTACGTGCGTTTCTTAGTGCCAAGAAAGGCGAGATAAAAATAAATCCTCGTCTGTTTTGTTGTTGTTGTTGCTTTTCCCCGCTCCCGGAAACGGACATTGGGGAACCCGGGAAATCGTTCGCTTTCGGTGGCACACCGGTTCGTTGTGGACGCACCGGTGAAGGATGCTGCTATCACTAATCAAATTGGGGGATTTTTAGCGAATCAGTCTGTCGACGTGCGAGCACCAAACGGCCTTCACCGACCATCACCACCGGGGAGGCTTAACGGGGATAACGGGGTTTGTGGGCGACAGTTGTGAGTGACGCTGGCGGTGGCTTAGAAGCGTACATGCTACCGTAAACCGTCGCTCGAAATAGAAAGATTCCTGCCGATCGGCTACACTGACGCGGTTTGTCCCGAGACGCTTGCACGGCGGTCCAAAAGCCAACAATCAACGACGCAGAAAATGATTGCGTTTTAGTTGGGATTATGTTTATTTCCGGCTTTCCGGGCTGGACGAAGCTCTGAAGGGTGCAGCTTCATCTCAGTGCTCATCGGATGGTAATTTTAAATTCCGTTGCTCACAGGTGCGTTTGTGATAATGAACAGCTTATTTTAACCACGTCGAACCACTACTACCGTCAGACGTCAACTTATCTGTAAGGATTATTGCAATTATTGTGCCCCTGGATGGACATACTTTCCCAAGGCGTCCAAGTAGCAGGGTTTGAAAGTTTCACTTTTTGATCTTTCAATCATTCTTTCTTCCCATACCATTTGCCTCATTTTCTAAAGCAGCATCCGGAAGTACAAAGTCAAACAGAGAAACTTAACTCTCATCCCTGCGAGCTGTACGGTTTTGTGGCCGATAGATAAATTTGCTCAGGCCATGGGGCAGTCTAGAAGTTTGCACACTGTAAGGGCTTTACAGTATAGGTTGAGCAGCCATCACCACCATCACCACCGGGACCGGGGAAAGGCACTATTCTGGAGAAAGTTTCACAATATTCGGAAGCGATACAGCCTCACACACGCACACCGCACGCACCGACTCCTGGGAGCCATTAGTTGAGGCTTTAACGCGTATTACCTACCGACATGAAATATCTGTTTAGTTAGCTTAACTTTGTTGTTGCGATTATTTATTGCAATAGTTTTGGTACAAGTTTAGTAAAGCTATGCACTGGTTGATTTCAGCGGAACAATGTATTCAAATATTTGAGAAATCATTCTCTCGTGAAGGCACTTTTATGGTTTGATAATGTAAGGCCATGTAATTCAAAAGATTGCAGTTATTTCCCGATTTATGATAGTTTAAATAAATTTTCTATTTCCACTACTATCTTTTCTCTATCTTACTTTTAAATCTTTTTGTTGATTAAAAATATTTTTAATGAAAAAAAAGTATACAACCTCTCTGTTGCTTTTCTAAGCAAAACCTTTTTCAAAAGTAATTAATAATGATGGATTATTAGTGCTTGATGTTTATTTTGTATCTCGTTACTTCCTGAGCGAACCAACTGAGTTGAGAGGAAGGGGGCAATGAAATTATAAATAGATTTGTTGCATGCAGCAAAATCAACAGGTGTATTTATTGAACTTTAAGCTTCAGTGCTTGCAATAGAATGATTATTTTTAGACAGATCAGCCTTATGTTTAACAAATGCATGACATTAGGCCAAACTGTGACTGGCCTATCCGACCAATGTGAATAGACACAGGCTTACAGGTATTTTTACAATATTTTTATCCAAGGATAAGAGCTCATATTGACCCATGACCAACTAAATTGGTATTGTTTAACCCTTCTAGGTAGATAGTTACACGTACCTAAGAAGAATGCCATATGTCAAAAATATTACAAAATTGATCGACCATCGGATGGACCTTAAATTGAAAAGAGTACATATTGAAACTTTAAAGCTCTTAAATAAATGTTTAAACATGTTAAAAATAGAAAAATGGTTTTTGAATCTAGTGAAAGCTGATAACATTCAACCATTCCTCTTTGTCGATATTTAATCTTATCTTATTGTTGGGGTAAACGGGGCAAAACGAGCATGCGGGGTGAAATAGTCATCCTTTATTAAAGAATTATTTCACATCAAGAATAAATTCCAAGGCTCACAATGTATTAAATGGAGTGTTTTATGAACACCCTGAATGTTTTAAAAACCTGTAATTAAGAAATAACCAAAATAATATTTCGTAGCATATTGATGCAATTTTTACCACTTCGAAAATAAGCTCTAAGCAATGCCACATGGATGCGTGGAAGTTTTACATGGTATAAGCAAGGCAATTGAATGCGTATTTTTATGAATATAACAATACAATATAAAAAAGCTTCATGTGGGACAAAATAAGCAGATGCATTTGACATATGGCGCTTGGTGAAGCTATGGTGTTGTATTTGTTCACAAAAAAAATGCAAGGTTAAGGCACAGCTTCAAAAGATTCGATTTCGTCGATTGAAACGTGTAAACAGTGTTTTAGTTTTAATAATATATTTTTGAAAATTGTGAAGGACTTTCTTGAACAGCAAAGCAAAAGATAGGAAGAGAATACATTTTACGAAACTTGCGTTTACATATGTCCATTTCGGCTCAGGGCTATGCCTCTGCCTTAAGTAAACTGCTTAAAATGCCCATTTCCCATGCCCCGCTTTCCCCTATGTCTTCTTTGTCATTATGGACAACAAATCCACTAAAGGGTTATGAATCATCATAAGTTAATTAAAGTTGTGAGAAATATTTAACTTACATAATAAATTAAATCAAAATGGAAGATATTAAAGCGCTTTTGTTCCGTTTGCACCCTGTCTCAACTGTTGTTGAAATCAATCTAATTTAACGTTTAGTATACACGTCAGGTCCCTTCAATACTGCACGTCTCAGTAAAACTTAACGAAAAGTCAACAAACTGGGGCGCTGGGGATGCCCTCGTCCATTCACTAATCCACCCATTAGCGATGCGTACTGTCCGTGCAAGCGCTTGGTAGGACCATCGCGCGTTTTTATTACCGTCCATCAAATCCAAGACAGCCCAAACTCCAATAGCAAACGCACTGCGTCACAACGCCCCGACGCTAGAGTAATCAAAGAGAGTGAAAGAGAGGTGGCTCAAGACACAGGACCGAAAGGCGTAATGTTTGTATAGCGAACCACAAAACCCACCACGACTACTACATTTGGCCAACTACTTCCCCTTTGCAGAAAGGGGACGGGTGTGTATTTGGGTGCGTGTGGAGGGAATAAAAACGGGGTGGGCATGGTTGTTTCATTAAAATTTAATTAAAATTTCATAATTCCATCCGACCATTGTCTGTGGCACCGCTACGCCGGGAGTGGAGAGGAAAAAAGGGCGCAAGTTCAGCAGGCAATCAGGGTGAAGGAGGTTGGTAAGGATGGCGTTGGCGTTCTCACCTGCACCTGAGTGGCGGAGATGAATGGGTGTAAGAAAGGCTAGCCAGGGAAAGGGAAGAAAATGAACTGTACTGTTTCGGAAGCACACTTTTCCGCATCGTCTTCCCTCTAACAGTGTGTTCTAACACTAACAGTGTGGGTGTGTGAGAGAGAGAGTGACATTGAGAAACCGGATGTTTTATCAACATTAAGGCACACCGGATGAATTGCGAAAGTTTCACTTCCGCTTAGCTTAAAAGTATGATAATCGATGTTTGCTGACATTGGTAAGTGGGACGCGGTAGACGGATAAGCAAAAAAGAGATTATTACTCGAAGCAGAAACATCGTTGCACAAGATTTATTTGAGCCGAAATTAATCTGCAAAATGATACGAAAGCATCGAAGCGTAACACAACTGCGGTGCAATTTTCAGTCATATTGAATAGTATAAAAAAAAGACATTCCTCTGAACTAGTACGACATTTCAACCTTAAGCACTGAAGTTTCATGTTACCTTTTTTTAATGTGCGCTCACTACCAGTGCTGGCCTTCCCGGTGTGAAATTAATTACACTACGTAATTAACTTTTTCCATTCCGTTTTTGTACGGCTCCGAGGACGATTCGATCCGCAACCGAAGTTCTGCGCTTTGATGTTGCGCGGAAGTATTCGGAAACTATTCTGGAATGCTTGCGGCACAAGCAGCAGAATCCGATTCCCTCCTCTCCTTGCCTTTCTATTTGGCCAGGATACGCGTTCCTCGCACACCGCTGCACAGCCTTTCGATCGTGAAAAAAACGAGCGCGAGCGCGAATAAAACTTACACCGTCCGGCGTTGTTTAGAGTCGTGCGTAACGGCGGAGGGCAAAGCTCTATAGAAACCACAAATCACCGACGTAAAACCACACTGATACCCTCTCAGATACACACACACACGCGCGCACACACACACGCGTATACACTCTCACTCACTTACTCGCAGCGTGAAACCGCAAGACGACGACTGCGAGACACGGCGGGAAGAAGGAAAAAAACGATAATTAGCTAATTATCATCCAATTTTAATGGTTGTCACTTGGATGCGGCGCTCGGCAGCAAATAGCAGGCGACGATGAAAGGATGATCGCAGAAGAGCAAAAGGTTTTCTGATGTCTTTTTTTTTTGTTGTTGTGGTTGGTTTTTGTGCTTCGTTTACTGTGCGTTTTTTTGTAGCTTAATTAACTGAAAATTCATGAAAAAGATACTTTCTGTACGCAGTACCTTAGAACAACACCGATATACACACACACACACACACACACATGTTCTTTGGAATTAATGTTTAATGGCAAGCGGTTTCGATGGTGTTGGCAAACGGTGAGAAAAAGTGAAAAGAAAGAAAGAAAGAGAGAGAGAGAGAGAGAGAGAGAGAGAGAGAGAGAAATCATCTGTCGCTTCACTGGCTGCATGCGACAAGCGGTTGTTCAAACCCGGGACCACCTGCAGTTTTCCATCGAACGAGGTAAGTGGGGCCGAATTCGACCAAAAAGTGCTATGATCGATTCCAAGAACGAAGAAACAGGGAACGAGGAACCAATCACTAAGCCTTCACGAGAAAATGTTGCCTTGGTCGCGTCTTTTGCTTTCCGTCTTTTTTTTTGTTGTAAAGGTTCGACCATTCACCGCACTCGCACCAGACACGGTGAACCAGGAGGACGAACCAGGACCAGGTGTGACACAAAATGGTCAAACAATTGTGCTGATTAATGATGAATGATGGTTTCAACTTTGTTTTTCATCTTGCCTCCGCTCTCGGGCACTGTTTCTAGCGCAATGAGAGGAAAATGATAAGGGAAGAATTTTCACCTCTAGCACCGTTAGCACCGCTAAAATCGATAACATGATTTTGGAAGGTCCTTTTATTCTTCATCAAACTCGGTGACACAGGTATTTGACTTTGCCCTCATGTATTTTTTGTTTTTGTTTCCTTATTTCGCCCAAGCCCCGGTTCTATGAAAATGTGTACTTTGGCGGAAAGATATTGCGATGAATTGTTTCGAAGCTGCTTATCCTCTAGCAAAGGGGGCGCGATGGGGTGGGAAAAATTCCGAACGATGGAAAATTTCCTGCCCCATCGAGATTTAATGCCACGGGTCGTCTATCTTCTAATATCATTCCCGTGAGCATTCGTTATTAATCACTCTTAAAGCACACTGCGCTTCGGTCTGCTGGAACCATTGAAACCTTTGGCACCTTCCCGCCCCGTTACACAGCACTTGGAAACACTTTAACTTTAATGCATTTACATTTCACTCCTTTTATGCATGCTCTCTTCCATAATAAGTTATTCCAATTGCTCCGTTTTATCCATTTTTTTTTTTGCTACACTTCACTCCTTTCATACATGCCCACCAGGTAAGCAAAAAAAAAATTGGCTTCCCCATACCCTCAAGCACAGCCACACTTACACAGTGGAACACACAGCGCTATGTTCCGATCCTTTTCGAACGAGCTGAGCACCGCACGGTTCGATGTCTTTATCAAAACTGAACGCTCCGTGCGAACGGTTGTGATCTCGTTGCGCTAGGATTAAACGTTCGCTCTCCTGAACCTGGGGAAGCAGTGCGCTCGTTGCACTGCTTCGACGATGGAGCGATTGCATTAGATCCTTCCCCTTATTGCCGGGAGGGATCGCCCGGTTTCGGGTTTCGTTCTCGTTGTGTGTGAGCTAATGGTGGGGAGGATGGTGTTCATTCGTGCAACAGTTTTTCAGTTTCCCGGCGAGGTTGGGTTGAACAGAAGGGCGCTGCGTAGCGTTGAAGAGATAAAAAGTACTTCTTGAAGATGAGGAAATCAAGACCGAAAAAATAGGACTGAATTAACGTCCTCGTAAATGATAAAGCTATTTATTGATTTGCTTCAAATTGCCAACACTATCGAATACAACGCATAAAAAATGAAAATGAAAACATTGAAAGAGATAAACAATTTAATTCAATGCAAATATAAAGAACAGCAAAGATAATAATTTAAAAGAAATGTCATAAAAACTTGTATTGTAGACTAGACTTGGGCAATTCGGTTCATTTTGATGAACGTGAACGTACTAGTTCTTTCACTAAGATGAATTGAACATGATTCGCGATTTATTCGTTCGTTTCATTTTGAAGAAAATATGGTAAATTGTTTCATTTTGCAAGAAGAATATTACAGGGTTTCCCACAATTTATTGGTTGGTTCCCATTAATTTTTGGTTGGTTCCCATATTTTTTGGTGCGTTCCCACGATTTTTTGGCCGTTTCCCAGAATTATTTGGTCCAATTGTATTGATATCCAATTGGAAAATACCAATACATTACGGGAACGAACCAAAAATCTATTGGATTCGATCAAAAATCGTGGGAACACACCAAAACATCATGGGAGCTGACCAATAAATCGTGGGAACCCCGGCTTTAGTGTATTACATCTCGAAAATTAATAATTTGTCAAGTCAAGCCAGACAAGGATGAAAAAAATTCATCAAACTCTTAATGTCAGCAATGTGTCAAGCTGACATGTAAAACATTGATCTACTATTCAACAATTTAAAACAATTCAGATAAAACATAAATTTCGACTTATTTTATTTACGGCACTAGTCGAACTTGCAGTTGCTATCCGTTTGCGCTGCAGTGTATTGAGATTCGGCCACGGATAACATGATAACTTCATCCTGCCAAGCAAGACATTTCCATTGCAAACTACTTGTTGACTGACGCTTCCAAAACGCTGCAAACTGTTGATGATAGCTAGCAGCATGAACCTTTCCCAGTCCCGGCACGAAGCATTCCATCAGCGCATGTGCCATGGTTCGGGTCGAGCGCAAGCAGAAGACGCATCGGTTTCCAGTCGGGTCGCAAGTTTATTCACCCTTCCAGACCGATACCGACTACCTGTTAATCAAAACAAAGCTACCATGAGCTACCGATGTGCGTCCAGGACGCGCAATTTGCACGTCGTACACATCGGAGCGGCGGAAAACCCACCAACGTCGTATTTTTGTGAGCTTTTTCGGTCGTTTTGTTTGTACTATTTGCAAAGCAGGGCAGCTTTTATTCCCGTGTGTTCTATTAAATTTGTGTACCCCATTTTTGCTACGTCGTGTGCGGGATTCCTAGAATGTTTTCGGCAGGCCAGCGGTAGCTACCGATGGTAGACGTCCGATGCGAGGTCATCTGGGCCTGTGCAGCCGGGTGTTTTGGAATCGGCGGCATTCGTCCAGGGGAAATAAAGGTCAGCGCAACGAAGCAGCCGTAAAGCGGGACCTTTCATTTGTTTTTTTTTTTCGACAAACTGGGTCAACGCAGCAGCGGTTGTCGACGATGGTGACCCAGCGCAGTGTGTGAGTGTAAGGAAAAATAGGTGAACGTTGCTCAACATGATGATGACTGGGCGATATGTTTCCATGAGATGCAACAGCTTCCGCCGCCGTGTTGTGCTGGCCCCGTTGCTCCTAGCCGGCTCGCCTCACTCGTTCACTGGTTCACGGACAAATACAAGGCATGCAGAGCGAGCCAATGTCCCCCTTTTTTTGTCGGTCGTATGTCCATTTTCTGCGGAACATCGAGTGTTAAGTGTAGCGGAAGAGTTCGAACGCTGCACGGTTGGTTGTTCCATTTTTCGCATATCAAGGGCTGTGACGATGATAATCTAGTACTAACGCTTGATATTGATTTCTATAGATATGATAATGCAGTAAAATTTCTATACAGTTTTTATTGAAAGTAAAAAGCTATTATTCTAATTAAATTGAGAAAGAGTAATTGTTCTATATTCATTATCAAACTGATCGATCGTACGAATCAGCCATGCAAATGCTTCACATTAAACATTTTACACTGTACCGTACAGTTCGTTTGATTTGCCAATGTATGCCAGCGGAAGCCATTTAACGACTGATAATAACGAGTAAGCACAATACCTACAACATCACCATCGCCACCACAAGCTTCCCTGTAACGGAACAAATTTGCATAATTAATCCACGGATGATTTATTAATTATTCTCGCAGCTTTGCGCCCGATAGCTCAATTATGTGTGAAAGCAGATTTGCTCGAAGCCGTTTTTGGTGCTTTTCATTAAAAAAAGGAAGAAAAAAGAACAAAAAACGCCACCCACTTTAAGATCGTAGGTCGCGGTTAATCGTAGCGGTGCACCTAAAGCTTCATGGCGGTCGAATGGATGTATATTTTTATAGAGCGGCTGTGGATGTTATCGGAATTTGTTTCACAACGATTTCTCCAAGCGAAACGTTTGCGGTGATTTTATTAGCTTTAGTATTATTCCAGGATTAGCAGATATGTTTGCCACTCCCTGGTCGTCAGTTTTTATGGTTTCTTTTTGTAAATTTTTAATAATTTGTTGTTTTTAAGTCGAACAAGGTGGAAAACGTGATTTTGATTTTGAAGCTATTAATAGAGCAATTTTGAAAAATGCGTTAAATAACTTCATGTACAATTTATTTGGGCCGGTCTGGTGGTACAGTCGTCAACTCGTACGACTTAACAACATGCCCGTCATGGGTTCAAGTCCCGAATAGGCCCCCATACATAGGACTGACTATCCTGCTATGGTAACAATAAGTCACTGAAAGCCAAGCTCACTTCACTAGTGGGTGGTACAGGCAGGCCTTGACCGACAGCGGTTGTTGTGCCAAAGAAGAGGAAGAAGAACAATTTATTTATTGATTTAATTTTTTTTATTATATAAATATTTACATATTCTTATTATAAAAAGTTGTTTATTCATACAATTTGTCCCTATATTTAAAAATAAACCAAAATATGTTTAGGGGAAGGTAGGTAAAGACGGAGACTGCGGGTAAGATGGACACTTCTCATAAATGCATGAAAAAGGTAATTTTCGAGTAATTGAACAATGTAGAATCCAAACTGAAGGTAAAACAACACATTTAAGAACATTTTTGGCATAATATATATAAAATTGGTTAAATCCACGAACAAAATAAATTTTCAATCATGTGCACCCTTGTGGATCTAATTTGACTACTACGGATCTTAAGCTTTACAACTTGTATTGTTTATATTTCCGGAAGTTTTATTTCATAAATGAGTTGTGGTGATCAATAATGAAAAAACTGGCGAAGAAACGTGAATAAAACCAACACAAAATCTTGTTTTCTGGTGGTTTAAAGATCCTAACCTTACATATTCTTATTATTATTATTATTATTATTCCTAACACCAAAGCGGGAAAGACGGACACCGAATTTATTAATTTATTTTACTTCTAATTTCAATTGGTGATGAATCGTTTTCTTCAAATACCTTAAATAAGGGTATTCCAAAGCTATAAACCAATCAGCAACTAGAAAAAGTATTGAAATAAGCGAGAAATGAAACATCGGTCAAAATAGTAGCCATTCGTTATGGTATTACTCGTTCGACGCTGATGAGGCGCTTCACGAAATCCAAAATCTTGTCACGACTTGGACAACTTTAAGCAATAAAAATATGAGGCATTGATACGACATCGTTCAGGAATAGATGAGAAATTCTATGGGATTACAAATATTAAATGTCGAATTTTAACATGGTGGAAAAAACTTAAACTATTAACTAGGGCTTAAACTAAGCCCCTCAAAAAATACTAAGGTCGTGGACTTTTGGCAGAGTGATTTCCTAAAAGGAAGTTCTAGACTGTTGTTCTGTAAGCTGAAGCAACGTCAGCTGCTAGTGTGCGATATTTCAATAATGCTTTAGATGCTGCATTCTACGATATATTGCAAGCGCCGCTTACAATTTCTAAAACCACGGCTGAATGAATCGTCGTAGCAATAGGCCAAGAATTGGTTTATAAACGTATCAGGACGAGGAAAGCGATAGAATTTGTTAAAATGCTGTAAAACTCTTCACTTTCCAAAGTTTTATACAGGTGTCAATCTTACCCTTCATGGTGTCCATCTTACCCGAACATTTCAAAACTGCACAAAAAATCATGTTTTTTATTCATGAAAAAAACGCAAAAATCGATGGAAACTTAAAAGTTTCAACACATTTTCTGATGAAACATGAGTGTAAGATAATATATGCACATTTTCATGGTCGTTGCACTTATATATCCCTAGATTTTTACCATTTCCCTTAACGTGTCCGTCTTTACCTACCTTCCCCTATTATTTACAATTTTTGTTCAAAGGAAGCTTTTTGTTTTAAATCAGGCCGTTTTGTGAATTTTAGAAGGTCTAAAATCCAGAACCTATTATTTGGTGCAACTTTGACTTAATCACAAAGAAACTGCAAATACTTTAAATAAATCCAAAAAATAACTGTAAAACGTAGCGTTTAATGGAGGCGCCTGGTGTTTGATTTCCATGTCGTAGAAAAGAGCTAGCTTTCTTTGTATTTTTCCAAGTCGTGGCTAGTCGATGCAATCAGACTGCTTGTTTTCTATGGTACAAATTGCCCAGTGTACTAAACGAAGTTCCTGGGATTGTTGTTTCATGCATAGCCCTGAGGTTTATCGGAAATAAGATACTGCGTGTGGCATAACTGTTTACTTTACATTGATGCACATAACTGTGGCTTTGTGTAAAATGATATTACGTGCTCTGATATTATTTTTCAGAGGTCTAACTGCATGGCGTTGACTGCACGGTTGCATGCTTTTTGAGACAACAACCAATATAGCCATTTATGAGCTTCGATGTGGATTACTTGGCCTAGCAATAGTAGGATAATCAATATAACATTTAAATGGATGAATTTAAATCCGCAAAAGTCTGCCAATCGATTGTCAGTAATCATTATTTATTTTTATTATACACTTGCATTAAAAGATGAGACCTTAAAACATCATGTTACTTTAAAGTCGTTTCCAAAAAAAATTAGCTCTTAGGCATCAATTTTTGACAGTGCGCTTCAATTTTTAACTCTAACGCACCTAGTTTTGTCTGAAAGTCATCAATTTTTTACTCGAGTAGGAATCATGATAATTTCACAAGGTATTGGAGCAGATTTTTGACAATTGTAATTTTACATCATATAAACAATACAACAACAAAAATTTAGAAAAAAAGCAATTGTTTAGACCTGAAAATACATGCCATCTTTTTTCACTCCATTAAAACTTTCAAAATTGTCATAACGATTGTTATATTTTGAGTTATATAAATGAAATTACTAACCACTTAAGTTAATTTCAATAATTTTGAAACACACAGTTTAGAATTTTGTCACTAAAACGATTGACTCACGGTAAAAAATTGATGCCTTAAAGACAAAAAATGATGTGCACTGTCAAAAAATGAGGCCTTAGAGGCAAAAATGTTGACACGCTATCAAAATTTGGTGCATTTGAGACAAAAATAGGTGAGCTTTAGTCAAAATTTAGCAGCAACGACTGTGTAAGGTAGGTTGAGATTAAAGAAAAGCTGATACTAGCTGTTAATAGAGGTGATTTTTATAGTCTTCTGGTGTGTTGTTCCATAATTTGAAATGCAACTGAATATTGAAACTTGTTTCACATACGATAGAGAAGAAAAAAAATGTCCGTATTGTTTCATGTTTGTAAATATTTTTATTGAATCGACAATATTTCAAATGTAAACGTAATGTATAGAAATAACAGAGAAGAGTTGATGTCTATACTTGATATATGATCTAAAAACTTTCTTTTTTAAATTAAATGAAATGTTATGCAATCCTATGATGTTGAACTTTTTCAACTAAACGTACAAAAATATTTTAAAAAAAAGTTACATTACATTTACTATGATGTAAAAAAAGTTGTTTACTCCCATAACAACCACATTCGAACCAAAATTTCATTCAAGCAAATGTAAAATATAAAAAATGAACATAACGATTGGAAAACTAAACCCACTTGCAAATGGTAGCGATTCATTAGCATCATCTATATTACCTTCCCTACGCAGAAACACCTGCAAATGAAACACCACCAGAAACCCAATTTTCCGACAGGCTTTCGGCTTACGTTTCAGTATTATCTGCGGTCAGTCGGTCCGTCACAATCAGTGTCACTAATTGGTATGTACAGCATAGTGTGTGCTCTCTTGAGACAATGGTCGGCTGAAGTTGGGACGGTTTCACCTTTCCCGGGTTAAAATGTGCTACTCCCATGTCTCTGGAGGCACAGACCAAACACCAAATGGGGCAGCAAACGTTCGGTTTCATCTTATGCTCTCGGTACGTCCCGACAGACGGTCCCCCAACCAATTTCGTACATTGAGTAGGGTTGTGCGATGTGCTAGGTTTTCGTCTGCTTCCCATACCTCATGCTTGTCCCGAACCCGAATGAGAGAACTTGTGTACCACCAGGTACTTCTAGGTGTATGTGTGAGTGTGTGTGTGTGTGTGGTTAGTAATGTTCTAGACATCCGAAAACCGCCAGCCCAGAAAGATGAGAACTACATTAGGTCGTATCATTGCCAGATGGGCAAACATACGCAAGGTGAAGCTGCAACAGGTGCACCGAAAGTGGGTTGACGAATCGTTTGCCCATCTGTTTGGAGCTTTAAACTGTACATGGAAAGAAAAATGATACCATTGGCTACCTATTCTTCTATACTGGTCTACGACCAGCCGGGCGAAATCACTACTGGCCGGCTGTCATTTTCATTGTGGGCGATATGCAGATATGCCCACATTTTTAGTTGTGTATTTGCATGGTGTTTTCTTCCACCCACTCTAAACATCACCACAACCACCTAACGTATGACGTAATTTGCTATTCATTGAATTGGAGGTAGACCGGTGCCGGAAATGAAAGACAGTCTTCATCTCACCCAGTTGCCATAGTCCGGTTATCGGATATATGCTTCATGTTCCGAACATATTAAGTGAAAGCTAACAGGCAGTGTATTTACCGAGCAACCGATAGAGCTCATCATCTATTGAAATACCAATCTCTGGTAGAGCAGAAGTTGCAGTAATGGTGTACTGAAAGCTATTACTGTTCCTACACTTTCCCTGGTGGTCTCAAATGGAGAAATCAAATTACCTTTTACTGGTTGGATGGTAATTGTTTATCAAGAAAAGTAATGTAAAAAAAGGATGTTTTTGCTAAGGATATTATTGATAAGTAACAGCAAAACTTAGATTTTCTTCTTTTTGACGGAAGGACCTACGTAGTCATGCTGGCTTACACACTCTTTCGAGATTTATTAAATACCACGCAGGCGGATAGTCATTCCTTGCTAGCGAAGATACGGTCACTACGAGGCATGATAGTTATTCTTTTATGAAAATCATTCAGTCCATTATATTATACTAATATCAATCCATTCCAGTTTAGCTTTTGGTTTGTTTGTGGTTAGATGTGTTGTTTTAGTGTGACCTAATCAGTATTATTAGCATTAGTATATAATTTGATCCGGTCCCGTTATGGGTTCAACCCTCATATCGACCGTCCTCCGTAGCAAAGACTGACTACGTGGTACTGAATAAAATCTCCATAGCCTTTATAAGCCGGCATGACCCCGTAGCATGTTTACGCCATATGATTTGATCCAAAGTTAGATATAAATTAGTTTGCGATTAGTTATATTAGTTTGTGTTAAACGTTTTTGAGAGGAATAATTATAATTCGCCAAGCATCTCAATTGATTTGTTCTGTTTGAAAATGGTTTTTAACCCGTATTTATAGAGATAAATACAGTGGGGCGCCGTTTATCCGGGCTCATCGAGACTCGAACCCGCCCGGATATGCAAATAGCACAGATAATGAGTGAAATGTTTACTAATTCCTGATTATTTTTTTAAATTTATCTTATGTTTTGATAAAAAAAAAATCTATCTTCATGTTTTTTCTTTAAGAATATTTGAATTTTGCCAAAATAATTGAAATATAGTGTTTTTTGTTCTCACAATGTGCTCTGATAACCTTTCTTAATATCCTTCTCAAAACGCAATGTCACTTTTGTATTGAACTGTCATTTATCAACAGCATGGATAAACGGACAGCCGAATAAAAGGAACCCGGATAAACGGCGCTCCACTGTATACATACAATTGCTCAATGTTCTTCAAATGTGCTAGCTGGTCAGTGGGACTCGTCAGCATAATAATGAGAAAAAATCCTGTACTCAAATATTAAACTGCTAAAGATTTGAGAACCCGATGGTACGTTAAGTTTTTTCAGTTATTTTGAAATATATTAAACAGTTTGGCTAATGTAGAGGCTCCCAGCCCAGCAGTAGGGGAACTGGGGGTAGTTTCGACACCTTAAGGTTTTCCTCTGATTGCAATACTTTTGCCAATGTAAACTTACTAGTAGACATCGAAAAAGCTTTTTTGGTGTATTATGTACCATCTTACGAGAAACTACGGTTCCTGGATTGATTTTGATAACATTTTGATAAAAATTAAAAAGTGTGTTTTTTGTTGCGTCACGACTGCGGGTAAGTTCGACACCATGATGGGGTTAAATCGACACCTTGGGGGTGATTTCGACACATTGGTTTTAGCTTTTAAAATAACAAACTCTGATGGCCTGTAGTTTTCATTGAAGTTCAACAAAGTATTTCGTACCAATTTTATGAAAAATTAACACAAAACATTATTGAAATATACAACAAAAAAAATGAAGTTACAAGCAAGAACAAAAATTTCATTACAAATAGCATCGGACCAGACTCCATATAATAGAAGCTGCGGCGATAGCATCTGGTTTACGGAATAATTGGTTAAAATTCCTTTAAAAAAATAACCTGGCCATCTTCCAGTGATCTTTTTCTTTTTTTTATAAAAACAAAGGGTGTTTAATTTTATTTTTCTCTGCCAACTCGAAAGCCAAAAGGCGAACATCGGTCAATGTGATTCCAAACCAGTGACTTTTTTTTTCTTCAGTCAAGTTTACCCGGCCTAAAGTCAGCCTAAAATACGGTCAAAGCCATAAAAATATTAATTTTCATAAGCCTAAACCATATACAAAGTACATGTTTTGAGTCCGAGTTTGGCAAACGTTCTGTGAGAGAATAATAGCTAAATTCCATAATTATAACTTCCTAGGTTTGTTGACATCTTGAATTTTAAAGCTTCTACGGTATTTTTAATTGCGTGTTTGTTCAGCTTGATTATTACGTTTGTCGTACATCGTACATCTTTATACAATACAGGCACTTTCAAATTACGATATAAAAAAATTAACATGCTACAAATAAGCATTACACTACTTCCAAGTGGGGTGTCGAATTTACCCCCATTGGCCGCACAAGTTTAAGTGACATTTTATATTATATAGTTTAATATAAAAATTACGCCCTATGATACAGAACTAATCAATAGTATTTATAAAACAACACTATTAACACGGAAACTATAATTTTGTTGAAATAACGCCACAATTCCTTAAGTCCCAGAAGTAAAAACTTACATCGGCTGTCAATCAGAACCACCATGTGTTTATTTTGTTGTTTTTTGACAATTGACAGGTTTCCGATCAGTGACATGTGACTCAAATATTCGAAACAGCAAACATAAATAATATGTATAAGTTTTTTGTCTTCAAAAAGTTCTATAAATACAAAAACGGCAAGGTGTCGAACTTACCCGCAGTGTCGAACCAACCCCGACTTCCCCTACTTTACATGTGCCTACGCTGAGAGATGACAAGCATGGTTCATCACATTATATCTCGCGTTGTTGGTTGGCCATGTAATGGAAGCGCGGAATCGAAAACAAAACATTCCGTGGCGAACACTTTTTGGCAATGATCACTACACTTGGGATCATTATTCCCTTTTAATGCGAAACGATCAAACATATCCACTTTTATCAATAAGAGTTCATAGCTTCATAGCTTCCAGGGCCTCATACAAAACCTTCACGGACCGCCAGTTTGACAAACCTGGACTACACTAACCTGTGGACGAGATATGAAATAAAACAAATCATTCAAATCCTATTCTAATCAAACGTTTGAAGCATTTTATTCTTCATTATCTTTGATTACTTTACCTAGATACATTTCTCAAAAAGACAAAATTGTTAGAACTTTAAACTGTACTATGAAATTTATCGAAACGTTCAAGTTATCTTTACAGTGAGCCATCGTGACAAGCCATACACATAAACTTCATACAGGACAAAAAAGATTGATGCAAATATCGTGCTGGGTTTGTTGATAGTGAATCAACTATTGACTTAATACCAGAACCAGCACATCGAAACGCTTTTTTCCATTAGCTGACTTTTACCAAACTGGTTATTCACCTCTGGTACGCTATCGTTGTTTGTGTTTTGCAGGTTTTCATTACTACTCCTATCGTACAATAGAGTCATCTCAACGTAGAGTTGATGAATTATTCAATTTGTATGAAATAAACTTTATTTTATCGACTCAAAACGAGTCAAAATCAGAATAGAATAAGCCCGAACACGAACATGCACTGCTGAACAAGAGTTACAGTGCAAAATATGACGCAGCAGAAGCAGTGGCCGTGATACCGTTTGGGCAGGTTTATATATCGGTTGTTTTTGTTGTTGCTGCTGCATCTGCTCAAAGCCAGACATGTTGCTAGACATAAGTGTCCAAGATAAAAGCGATACTTATGAGACGGTACGGGAGACTCTTCGGAATACGGACAACAGTCCGTCCGTAGCGGCGTCTGATCACAAGAATTATTTTATTGAGAACAATAAGAGTTTGAGATGAGCAATGAATACATTTGGTGACTGTCGAAGATCGAGTGTAGAGATTTGAATACCGAGCATTTCAGTTGACATAGTACCTATAGACGAAGATTCATGGAGCATTGTAAACAACCTAGCCTTTTCCACACGACATGCTCGTTTGTCCACCAAGAAGAAGATGATCGTACTACATCTTCGATTTAGCTCTTCGATTCAGCTAAACATCATGCATTAATATGCGTTCAAAGCGAGACCTCAGTTTATCATGGTTCCCTGCAATATGACTTGACTTCATAACACGGGACACTCTCTTCTGTAAACCGTAAATGTCTTCAAGCATGCGACCGACTAATGGATCTGTTGACTTACCATTTGGTCAGTTAACGTGAAATTACCATACTCATTACGCACCAGCCCCAGTGCCTGTGCACACCGTGGGAAGCATCTTTGCCAAGGTACGCAGTCAAATGCGCTACACCAGCGTGGCAATAGCGGGAAAGATGACCCGGGTCGACATTTGCAATTCACGCTGCACCAAGACGTGCACATGCTGCGTTCTAATGCAGCCGGAGAATAGAGGGTCTAATTAAATATACATCAACAACATTGCGCACTTTACCTTGGGTCCTGTCGCTCATTTGCAAAGTCCTTGTGCTGCTGCTGCTGCTGCTGCAGCTCCTGTTGTCGTCATCGTTTCATGAATAATAACAATCTCACGCTGATGACCGTCGGGGGAACTCGTTGGCACTAACAGGCTCACTGCCGTGTTTTGCCAACATCCCGACTGTCTTCGCCGCCCCGAAGGATCGTACGAAGCTATTTGACTGTAAAAGCATAGCAATGAAGCTCGCAAAAACAACAATTATAAAACGAGTAATGATGAGTAGCGACCCAACCGGGCGGAAATGGAAAATTTGTCCAGATGCAAAAACATCTTCCGGAATTTCCTGGAAGGTAGAACGAAAACCTGATGTCGCCTGGTCGTGTCTAGTTGCAGCAAATGACATTCGTTAGTCGCTGCAGTTGCTCTCGTTGGTTCTTTTCCGTTGGTGAGTGAAGCGCATTTATGCATGAATACATCAATAAACAAGCTTGAGCAGTGAAATAAATCAGTCGTTTTTGTTTGTGAAAATTCATAACTCTGAATGTTTTGTTGCAATGATGTAATTAGAAAAAGGGTCCACAAACAAAATACAAATAATTAGACATTGCATGATATAAAAACGTGTAAAAAACAGGATACATCTGTTCTACGGAATTAATACTCAAAGAATATAGTGAAAAAAAATGTTTTGCTTCAATTATGAATGAAACAATGCATTGATTGCATTGCAATAGTTTGATTGTATTTTCTAGGAAATAGTTCCGTTTGATGTGATATTTGTTGAAATTGAGTATCAAACGCAAAAGTAAAGATCTTTGATTCTTTGGTTTCACAGTAATTTCATATCAAATTGTAATCCACTATTTGGAGATAATTATCACTTTACATTTAACGATGAAAAACCATTTGAATATATTAATAACTTTATTTCCATTGAAAAAAAAATTATTCTAGGTATATGATAGTTACGGAATTGCAAATTTATCACATTTTTTCAGTTTTTGTTAATCTAATTGATGCTTTGGTTCAACTCTTGATATTGGTTACAATCGATAATTCGAAAATATGCACAATATTTTTAAAATTATACAAAAAGATTCATTATACACACATATATTTTTATTTGTTCGAGCATTAGTTAGCATGTTATAACGAACAAAAAAATGCTAACGTAACAAATTGTGTATAACCGCACTAAAAGCATAAATGTGAGTGATTATACTTCGTTTGCAAAAGCATCAGCCATCAAAATCCTCCGACCAGCATCAAAGATCAGTCGGCATACTCGGCGTAATTGACAATTATCTTCAACCAATAAAGTGGAATAATTATCGTCACATTATATCAAACTAACAACACAATAACACAAATGTAAAGTAGATCGTTGCAATCCACCTCCCACGAGACTCATGCCCAGTACAATTAACGCACGCAAACCATTAGATCGTTGAAGCGTGCACACAGTGGCGTTCACTCTTCCCGTTTCTCCAAAGCTATGGAGTATTGTTGTTTTTCTGTTCTTCAAAAACAACTAAATACAAAACGACAACCCTGCACAACATAGCGCAACAAGCTAGCCAGTGTTTCCCCTCCGTACAATCGATTAAGAATTTTTCCACAGTACCTTCCGAATGGAAGCATTTCCCCTCACAACACAGGCGCAGGAGAGTGTTCGTGTGGCGTCGTTTTCACATGCAACAGTTTTTTCCCCGGTCAGCGAGCTACATCTGGGCGCCAAGAAGCAACTTGTTTGCTGTCCCTATTCTACACCACGGCATCGAAATAAACAACAAAGCCAGTCATTCCAGTACGTTTTTGGTCGTGAAAGCCTGAACACATGTGCCACCGGGGATACTCCGTCGATTAATGAATTACTCTGCAAACATGTGTTGTGCAGAAAATGGTGGTGGAACAGAAATATCTCTAGCATAAAATATGGTACCAATTTGAGTTTTTTTTAATGTAGTGCAGTGCCAAAAAGAGCAACAGGTGATTCTTATCCGTTTTGGATAAAATTGATATGAAACGATTTCAAGGATAAAAATATTTCATTCCAGTCATCCAAATAGTAAGATAATATTTTTGGCCGAATATCAATTAATAATGGTTCTATGCCTTTGTACAAATATATAAATAACATTATTTAATGTAAAAAATGTATATTTGTAAAACCTCATCAACCTCATGAATTGCGGTCAAGTGAAGCCTGAAACAAGCAACAGAGCCAACATAGTTCAATATAGGATGTAAATTGCTTCTAATTTATTGCATACCGAAATTATTGAAATTATTAAGTAAATCAATAATGAAAATGATCTTTTTTTGTTTTTTTCTATTAATTTCCCTGACGAATTCCTTCTTAATAATAGCACTTGAATGTACGCACAATTGTACATACGGTATGTCGCATGTTATGTGTCCTGCTGTCTAAAAAGCTTGTTTTAAAGAGCTTTTAAAAGTTGTGGCTTTTAAGCACTAAACAATGAAAGTTTCTTTCGTGAGCTTATGTTTAAAAAAGTTGAGGTGAGTTTAGGAGTTCCTGTATTGCTGTTTTTATCGTTTATATCAATTGTCTGTGCCATTTAACAGAGAAACTGTGCCATTTCAGCTGAAGATAACCGAGCTAAGCATACCAGCGATGGCGAGACGATGATTGCAAGGAAACCGGATAAAATATGTATCCCAAGTCTACATAGCGGCAAATATATGGATATCTGTTAGAATGATAGTTCTTGCTGCATAAGAAGGGCAATGTGGTGAGCATTATGCGCCATTTGTCTAGGCCAGGGGTCGACAAGTTTTTCGATCGAATGAATCATTATCTATAAAAATGCGCGTAGAGTTCCACTTGATGAGCAAAATTGATAAACCAAGATTGAAAGTGCGGGAAAATTCTACACAATGTATGAAGGTAAACAGCCGCAAGCTAGACAGCTGCATGTGGCTCGCGAGCCGTACTTTGCTGATCGCTGGTCCAGGCCGATCTAATTCCTACTGCTGCACTTTGGATTCTTATTAGATCCAGCAATGAAGTAAGATCCATGTAGTGCAAATGAAACCTGTGATAGTGATAGTCAAACACAGCAAACAACAAGTTCGATGGGTGTGACCCATCTAAAATAAACCACGAGTCATTGGGCTCGGCATTGCTCTTTTGCATTTCTCATCCTCATTCAAGTTATGTTTAGCCGCATGAACTGTCTGTAATGACCATTCGTCGCCAAAATGCGTTGTACACATCTTTCTTTATGATGGTTCCCCGTCTAACGTTCCCCTTGAAGGGTGTTATTGGTATATTTATAGCCTTCTCAAACGTTAGTGTGAGAATACTATATCCAAACCTCTTTGTTTTTAGTAAACACTGTTCAAGATGTATCAACACTGCGCATTAAAATGTTTCTTTTGCATGAATTGCGCCTTCTGACGTTTACCTAGAAGGGCGTTGTTGTTCTATTTATAGCCCTTATAGTACGCGTTTGACTACTGGGAATCTAAATCCGAACCATCACACATTCACATGTATTAGCTTGTATAAAATACCTTCTAAAATGTATCATTTACCGTTTGGCACGCCTAGCACTTATCTTACCTTTGGTGTTAACCCTTTATTTGTGTATACAATCGCATTTTCTGTCGAGATCCATTAAGTCTTTTAGCTCTTTACATTTTCTACTTGAAATGAGTCATTCTGAAACTCAAGGAAAATTCGAAGGTCGATGAGTAATATTTTTAAGTATAGAAGATATTTTTCCATCTTCATCTTTAAACATGTTTATTATTACACAAAACAACGGATAGATCAAAGCAGCGGAGGAGGAAATTGAAAATCTATCCTTCCGCTTAATTTCAACTAAATGGGACTTTAAATCTAGATTCAACTTAACTTAGGTTACAAGAAGGATTAAAATGTTATAACTAATTTGAAGAAGAGATGCTAATCATTGAAACGCTTCCAAGCACCAGGAGCGTTCTGTCAATTAAGAGAACGGATTGATTGCGAGCGGAGGAACCCCATTGCAGGGGGTGTTACGAACTATCTCGTTCACCGCGGAACACTTTCACCAATCGTCGTGATGCAATACCATTGACCGTGGAAAGCTCGGGACGTTTTATGCCCGACAAAGTGTGCCGCAGTCATGGAGACCACGGCAAATCGTAAAAGTGTCCCGCGGTATTGGGACAAATCGCAAAACCCTATATTGTGCTTGTGCATCCACACTACCATCCAATATTGCGTTGCGGCTAGTGCTACTCGTACAACAATGACGGCTCGGTCGGTTCGGTGCCAAAATAACGATCGCCAAAATTGCCAATACCAGGTATGACGTAAAACTTTTCGTTTATCTCCGGATCAAGCGCGGATGTCACTATCTGCACCTTGGGGAACGCATACGCTATAGAATGCACCCCGATTTCTGCCATCAGCAATGAGACCAGCATTATATTCTCCTCCGGCACATCGTGATCCAGCAGCACACGGATCGCCATAATTGCTGCGATAAGGGGGAAACGATCGTTAAAAACGTGCTTACTGTGCGGTTATCGGCGTGGACACGTTCGATGAACATTGATTACACTCACCTGCCGCTCCAGTGGCAACCGTTGCATCCATCAGCACCACGCGATAGTCTTTGATATCTTTCGGCAGACGTAAATAGTACAGCTGTAAAGATAAAAAAGAAAGGAAAAGCAAAACATTACAAACACACGTTCCAAGATAACGCTGGCAGATGTGTGTCAGCAATTTCGAGTGCTCACCTCCGGCTCTCCGGTCAGTTGATTCGTCTGGATCAGAATCTTGCCGATGCGGATGTGCTTGCACACATCGCTGACGGCCTGCTCCATGGTTTCACCCGCGCGCAAAATCGACACGCCACAGATCTTCTGCGAGGCCATGCGTTTCCCTTTATACGGCATATTCTGAGGCGTTTCTACCTCGACGTCGCGGAACGGTAGCAAACTCAGCGCATACTCCAGCACCAGCCGTATCAAGCGCTTCGAATAGAATATGAACTCATCGCGCGCTGTGTTCGCGTTGCGTATAAATGTGTGTAGACCTTTAATCTGCGGCGTCGTCGGAAGCAGCTTGAGCGAGTCCGGCATCGGCTGCCCAATGTACGAATGAGCCAGCGCTTCTCTCAGCTTGAAACCACGCTGGAAAAGGAGGGAAGGAAAGCCGATAATGAATAGATTATGTTTAGAAGATGTATGACTCATCGCTATCGCTCGTTTGCCAATCCACGTACCAACTGCAGCTGTGTATGCACATGCTGCACTATGAGCTGAATCGCAACAATGTTGCTCGAACCACGTGGCACTATGATGTCGGCGTGTGCCATCGTGGGAGCGATGTAGCAGCAGTACGCCGGCTTCACCATGGTCGAATATTGTTTAAGTACGCCCTCCAAATCGCGACCGCGCTGCATAATGTCCCGCTTGAGCCGTCTGGCCAGCCGAATGTCCGCGTCGGTATCGACGAACACCTTCATGTCCAGCATCTTAAGAATTTCCTTGCTATGGAACGTAAGGATGCCTTCGAAAATGATGACGTTTGCACCGTACATAGTTTTCTAAAAACGAGAATTGGTCCCCAGAGCCGGAGGTTATTTTTGATTTTTGTTTTTTTCCGGCGCCATCCACAAACCGTACCGTGTGCGATTCCCTTGAATGGGTAACGAAATTGTACACCGGAACTTCCACCTTACGGCCCTCCTTCAACCGCTGCAGCACATCCTTCATCAGCTCCAGATCGAAGGCGTCCGGGTGATCGAAGTTGTACTCATTCCGGTTCGCCTGCTCGTGCTGCTTGTCGTTCAGTATCTTGTAGAAGCAATCCATCGACAGCAGCGTCACCCATGGCACGTCCAGACTTTCGATGATCTTCTGCGCAACGGTAGTTTTCCCCGAGGCACTGCCACCGCAGATACCTGCACCGCGGACAGGAACCGACGTACAAAGCATGTGACGAAGAGAGCGAGAGAGAGAAAGAGAGTGAGACATTTCTAATGACACCAAGGAACCGGTTTCCGCAGCCGCCGCTCCATACGACCTACCTATCACGAACGGTTCCACCTGCTGCCCCGCACAATTGTACCACGGCGGACGGCCGGCTGTGTAGATCGTGCGATTGTTCGAGCGAATGATCGCCTCGTTCGAGTTAATGGTGTTCTGGTTCACCGACGTGGTTCGCTGACGTCGCGGTTTCGGTGACCGCAACTGCGAACCGAACGAATTCGAGCGTGCCGTTTTCGAGGGTACGGTGGCCGGCGACGCCGGACAGCAGTCCGGCGGCATTTCCGCATCGTACCCGCTGTCGCTCGAGTGCAATCCAGCGTTCAGATCGTGCGTTTCGCACTCCTTCGGCTCGCTTGCGTCACTAGAAGCCGGAGAGACGGGGAAGCAATTTCAAAACCGTTTCCTCAATTAGCATACTGCCGTATCGAACGAACGACCGGCCAACACACACAACACGCGCGTACAGCGCAATACATGACGAGCGCCTAGTGACTCAAGATTTTCACTTCCTTTGCGAAATCAATTGCAAATGCACAAAGCAAAACAAACACGCACACGCAAAAGTAAAAAGCACACACTCCAGCAAACGGGCAGGACTGGTGCACGTTTTTTTTGTCGCTGCCAGTACTAGCATTACTCACCTATCCGATGAGGCAGAACTCGGGGGTGCATTGGGATTTACCGACATATTTTACTTTTCACAGATGAAAAACTAACGTGCTCGCGATGTTCTCTCCCCACCTTATGGTTTCCGCACGGCAAGGTGAAAGCGGCGCTGGGGTTCCCGTCCACCAACGTTGACAATACAAGCAGGTTTTCATGCGCCGCCGGGCAGTGTGACCAGAATACCGATTTTTCATATGCCTACCAATTCTCAGCACCCGAAAGCCGCAAATACAATTCCACCTTGAATATCACAAACATAATAGAACATAGAGAAATTATTATGTTTCATAAGGTATCATTTTCATTAACCTTTTCTATAAATTGTGTTCATAATAGTTATAGCAAGAAACTTTTAATTTGAGTAAAAAATAACAGGAAAAATAATAATCGGAATTTGTACACACTTTCTCGATTCGGAACAAAGGGCGTTGTCACTGCTCTATTTAGCAGTTAGATCGTAGAGGGTGCAAAACCGGTATATGTACAAATTAAGATCGTGGCAGGCTATCTGTTCTCGGCAAGCCGCCCCCCCCCCTTCTTCTCACCCCTCGCTAAACACTTCAAATGATACCGCATACCAGCGACAAAATCTGAAAATCCTACCGAAAACTACCGATAAAATTGTGATACTCGTACCGCAAACCGCAAAAAAAATCTGGCCACACTGGCTGCCGTGCACGGTGCGTTTACAGCTGCCGGCGCAAAAGTTAGATTGTAATCAGCTGAGCGGCCGGCGAACGAGCGGCCAGTGGATTGTGATTTACACGTGCATGTTTTGTAAACCATCACTGTTATTGGGAATTTCCTAATGCGATTAGAATCAATAGAGATCAAGCCGATTGATAACGCCATTCAGATTATTTCCACTATTTTTTTGCATAAACTAAGATTGTTTATATACTTATCTTGGTTGTTGACGCATCGCAAACGTCATCACACAGACCGCAGAAAATAACAAAAAAAAAGCAAACAAAAACACGAGGATTTGCACAAACTGCACTCTTTTCCGAGCTTAGAATTGAAAAAAATATCGCCAATGGGGCAGCTAGAATTTCAAGCGATTGTCCTGGCCGCCGGAAAGGGAACCCGGCTGCCCGAAATTTTAGAAGGACGACCGAAATGTTTGCTCCCGATTGGACCCTTCCCAATGATCTGGTACCCTTTGCAGCTCCTGCAACGACACGGTTTCACCGGTGAGTACGTGGATGTTTGGGGGGAGGGATATCCTATTTGGCCTATCAAACAATTCCACCCGATTCGCTTCCAGAGGTCATCGTCGTGGTGCAGGAGTCGGAAAAATCGGAAATACAGCAACGCTTGGAACGGTTGCAGTTGAAGCTAAAGCTGGACTACTACTCCATACCAACGGATTCGGAATGCGGAACTGCCGATTCCCTGCGGCTTGTATCGGACAAGTATGTCCATGCTAGCGTCTGATTGGCTCGTTATGTTGCTAACTTCAATGTTTCCCTTCGTCAGGATTAAATCCGATGTGGTGGTACTGTCGTGCGATTCCATCATCGAAATCAACCTATACCCGCTGCTGTCCAAGTTCCGGGAAAAAGATGCCTCCGTACAGCTGCTGCTGCTCGAAAGCGGCAAAGACCAGGACGTTGTGATGCCGGGGCCGAAATCGAAGTACAAAGCGGAAAAGGATATCATTGGCTACGACAAAGCTACCAGCAGGGTGCTGTTCATGGCGTCGGCGAGCGATTTCGAGGAAACCGTTAAACTGTCCGGCCATCTGTTGCGGGAAAATCCGGACATGATCATCTCCTCCAGCATGCTCGATGCGCACGTGTACATCATGAAGAAGTGGGTGGTGGAGTATCTGGCCGTGACCGAGCTGCTGTCCGCGGTGAAGGGCGAACTGTTGCCGCACATCATCAAGAAGCAGCTGCTCCAACCGCCCGCCGTGCCGGAAAACGATGGCGCCTCGGAGTACACTGCCAAGCCGAAGGTGGACGACATCTTTCAGGTAGGATTTGTGTTTGGGAAAAGTCGAAGAAACGGATTTGTAGCTTTCCAGGTACCGTTTCTTTTTTACAGTTTGCTGTGTACACGGAAATGGATAAGAAGATCGATAAAGCATCGGTTTTCAACAAGGAAGAGAAAGCAACTTCTCACCCGATACGCTGCTATGCTTACTTTGCCGACTCGAAAGCATTCGGATTGAGAGTAAATAACGTTCGTTCGTTTTTGTCATGTAATTTGAAGGTGAGTTTCGATCGTGATAACGCGCAAATTTCCCTTTACTAAATGACCGTTTCAACGGTTCCGTTACAGATTTTTGAAATTTTCCCCGCTTTGACTGGGTTTACTGAGCGTGAGCTGGTGTCACAAAGCAGCTCGATCAAATCCACGCAAATAACAAAATGTGCCGTCGGCGATATGACCACCATCAGTGAAAAGACGTCCCTCAACCAGAACGTGATTGCGAACGGTTGCACGGTTCAGCCGAAAACGCGTATTAACAATAGCGTACTTATGGATGGCGTCACAGTGGAAGAAACGTACGTAAAGCATGGAGATTGTCGACCATACGCGATGCTTGCATTTTTAAAATTCCATTTTTTTTACATTTCAGTGTTGTCATCGATAACTGCATAGTTGGCGAAAAGGCGGTGATTAAGAGTGGATCAGTGCTAAAGAATTGCATCATCGGGCCACACTTTGTCGTTGCAGCCGGCACGAAGAAGGAAAGCGTGTATCTTTCAAACGCCGACGGTTTCATGACGATTGACTAGAGTGGAAGTGGTGTTAGCTCTTGTTGGCATCGCCTCCTTCTAAATACACAAAACATCAAGCGATGCAGTAAATTCATTGTTATATTTTCTATATCTCCCGAGGCATACACGCAAACAGGTTCTGCAGCATGCGCAAAAGGGATTTTAGAAATCAAGAAACATAAAAATGTATTTGCACACTATCGCCAAACTGCACGATATGAAAAAGTAAGCAAATATCGATCGATACTTTGACTCTTCTGCGCCGGCCACGAGACTGCTGACCGTCGTACCGTCGGCGGTACTACGCTTGCTACAGTTCTTCCATTCCTGCTCGCCTTGTATCACTTTGCCAAACATGCTGAATTTGGTGCATCCGGTAATTTCCACCTAAGGAAGAGAAACAACCAAACGAGAGAACATTTTAATGTCCTGGGATAAAACGTACGTTCTCACCCTTACCTCGACCTGCTTGCCGAGCAAGTTGTTGTGCATTGGTAGCAATATCTGCTCGTAGAACTTATTGTGCCCGACGAAGTGCTTCCGGTCGTGCGAGATTTCTGTAACCAGTACGGTTTGCTTGGTACCGGCTTCGTACTTTTTGTACGGCTCATACGAATGGAACAAATCGGTCAACCGTTTCGTGCGCGTTTTCACCTCATTGGCCGGAACCTTCGTCATCTTCGCTGCCGGCGTACCGGGCCGGGGGAAAAACTGATTAATGAACAGGCTTGGGAACTGGTACTTCTCACACAGTGCCAGCGTGTCGTCAAAGTCCGCTTCCGTTTCGCCCGGAAACCCGCAGATGATGTCGGTCGCGATCGTAATGCCCGGTACTTGGGCGCGTAGAAAGTCCACCATGCGCTCGAAATCCTTCACGCAGTATTCGCGCCTCATTTCGCCCAGGATTGCGTCCGAGCCGCTCTGCACCGGTATGTGCAGGAAGCTGTAGACGCGTGGATGCGACAGTATTTTCGCCATCTCGTCCAAGTGCTCGAGAATGTAGGGCGGATTGGTCATGCCGAGCCGCATCATGCAGCCTTCCGGGATTACCTCAACCAGCTGCCACAGCAGTTCCGGCAGCGACGAACCGATATCCCGCCCGTACGTTCCTGCAGATAATTGGTTCGATTAAATCAACCGTTCGAGCGACTTCAACCCAAAACCTGTACTTACCGGTGTCTTCGGACGTGAGCCATATTTCGCACACCCCGTCCTGAAATACCTGCTGCGCCCGGTCCACTATCTCCTGCACCGGGTAGCTTACCAGATCGGCCCGGGCAAACTTTGTCTTGCAGTAGGTGCACGCGTTCAGACAGCCGGAATTGATGGGAATCACCTCGATGAGCGGATTTTTGCGCACCTTCGGCAGGGCCAGCTTTGGGCCGGCTACCTTGCGACCGTCCACCTTCTTCGCCTGCAGCAACCGGACCGAGTGGCCCTTGAGCGTTTCCTCCACGACTTCCGCCACACGATCGATCTGCTGCACGCCGACCACGCTGAGCCCTTTGAGATAATCGGAACGCGGGGCGGCCTGCGGAACACATCCGGCCACTACCACATGCTTGCCGGCTTGATGGGCCGCCTCAATTTCGTTACGAAACGTATCTTCCGACGGGTTTTTGACCGTACAACTGTTCAGCACCCACAGGTCGGCCGAATCTTTATCGCTCGTTAGATTGTACCCGTACTGTGCCAGCTGCCCCGCCATGTACTCCGTGTCGGAGGTGTTGTGCGCACAGCCCCATGTCTTCATGTAGATGTGCTGCGTCTCGGGAATAACGCTGTCCAGGAGCGGCTTTTCGACGGTGGACGTTTCTTTCGGCCGGTTCGCGCGTACTTTGACGCGTTTGGTGCGTACAGTAACATCCTTCTTGTTGAGGTATCGTTCTGCCGGCGACGGGTCGTCCAATGATATTAAATCTTCAATGTCCCCGATGATGTCCTGACAGCTAATATCCATCGGGGAAGGTTTGATGATGTCCTTTTTTAAGTAAAAAAGCTCAACTACACCACTTTGCGCTACTTTTTACCACATGTATTTACGTAGCACTCGACTCGCGGAACGAATCGCTGTCAAACGCAATGCTGAACAGGGTGTGTATAGGTGAGGTGGCTGTTATTTTTCTCTCCTCGCCGACCGTGGCAGAACCTTTATCTTTATTTGCTTTATGATAGCGGTTGTTGTTATTTTCTGTCAGCGTTCTGTCAACAAACGGGTTTTCTCTTTTCGCTCTCTGCGGAAATGTTTCGCGGAAATAGTGCACCACTCTAGTAAACGCATACGAAAGGCAGCAATGAAATAGCTATGTGTGACTCAATATGTCGAGCAAATCTTCCAAGGCACCGGGCACCCACGATGGCGGCAACAGCAGGGTGCAAAACATCACGGCCAAGTTCGAGACGCTCATAACAACGCAGCAGCAAAAGCAACAGGTGCATCTGCCTCCTCCCCAGTCGCCCCAGCATCAGCAGCATCCGCAGCATCAGCAACAGCAAGAGCAACGGTCCGGCCATATATGGCCAACGAAGGGAACAGGTTCGGCGCGTGACGATAAGAAGCTGGCCGACGAGGCGACGGCACTTCGCGATCTGGAGGCTCGACGCGGCATTAAGCGTTCGCAAGCATTCCGCCGCAGCACTTCCCAAACGAGTTCAATGAACGGTGGTAATGGTTCGGCCTGCTCCACCGTTCCGCAGCTGAACCACTCCGATAGCATTCGGGAGGCGCTGAACAAACCCCTGCCGGAAGGGCCACCGCCCGAAAAACCACCGCGAAGATGGGCGCGCCGAACAGAGGAGGACACTCGCGCAACGGAGTCGCAGCATTACGACGACGTGAATATGCTGATAGAGGCCGCGTTTCAAGAACCGTCCGAAGGGCTGCATCAGTCACCGTCTCGGGAACAAATTTCGTTAAAGCAACCCGTCAGCGAGGAGCACAGGAAGCGGCTCCGTCGACTGTCCCGCTGCGCCGAGCTGAACCACTACACGCAGCAGTACGGCACGATCCGGGTGTACGACGTGGTGGACAAGGGCAGTGCACCGGTTCCCCCAGCGGAGTGTAAAACGGCCGATGCCAAAGGATTGATCGAGCACTACAACAAGCTAAGCACGGTGGAGCAGCGCACTTCCCCGGTACCTCCGCAAACACTGTACGAATACTGCATCGTCGTTGGGTACGACATTATGCAGAACAAACCGTACGTCAAGAGCCGATACCCACGGCACAAGCAACCGCACAAGATGATCGAGGTGTTTGTCTATCCCGACAATGGTGCGCTGGTGCGCAACCGCAACCAAGAGTACTGCATCATCCTTACCGACTATCCGTTGCGACTGTACGGCTTCTGCCGGCGTGTCCTGCCCGAGTCGTCGGAATTCTGCATTCCCCTTACGTACTGCCTGGTGACCAAGTACAACGAGCCAAAAGTATTCTATAAGTTGCTGGAGTGCATTGAGAGCCAGCACGGCAATGGTCGCGTGCCGGAGCTGCTAATGGAGCAGTTCTACGACCAGAAGCTGCCGCTGGCGGGCGAACGGTTGCCACTGACGCTGCCCGTCAGCTTCGAGATGCGGTCGACGGTGCGCGAAGACACGCCCCAGCCGATCACCATGACCATAAACCGTCCCAAAGATTTACGCTTAGAGAAAACGGAACTGTATGATATTTTCAAGTGCCTCGGATCGGACGGACTGATCCACGTGTTCGAAAGCCTGCTGCTGGAGAAGATGGTGATACTGTTCAGCGAGCATCTATCGCTGCTGACGTCCTGCGTGCAGGGCCTGCTGCTAATACTCTACCCATTCCAATGGCAGCATATACTGGTGACAGCGATACCGGAGCATCTGCAGCAGATGCTCGAAGCGCCCGTTCCGATGCTGGCCGGTACGCTGCAGCCCGTCCCGGAGGAGCTGTGGGAAACTGGCAACACGTGCTACGTAAACCTGGACAAGCGGACCGTGCGTCCGGCCAGAAAGGAACAGTTTTCCATCCTGCCGAGCGAGCTGAAGAAACCGCTGCGCGTTTCGTTGGATCTCGTAAAAATATTCGAAGATTCCAAGGGGCTAGCGAGCGTTCTGATTGGTGGTGCATTTGTTAGATTTTTTGTAGAATTATTTTCCACCCTGGATCCCCACACATACGAGGTAAGTGCACAATTTGTAGGCGGTGTGGTTATTCTGCAATTTATAATTCAACATCTCTCCTGTGCCATTTCAGAAAGCTGCATTTTTGGAACGGTTCGAGAATCCGGAGATGAAACTGTTTTTGAATTGCTTTTTGGAAACTGTGATGTTTGCTGACTTTTTGGAGCACTGGCATTCCTCGAAACATCCGGCCAAGTCACCAGCAACTGTGGGCAGCACTGATTATACGCTTTTCAACTCGAAAATAGCGGAGAAATCGCAAACCAAGTACTGGCATTCGGCTACATTCGATGAAGTTGTAGCGAATTCGAAACACATTGAACGCAAAGGGAAAACGTTCATGTCGAAGATGAAGGGACTAATGAAGAAATCGTAGAAATAATGTTTCTGTAAGAAAAGAACTAAACTAAAGCAAGGGCGCCATAGTCACGCGACGGCTACATTAGGGTAAGGATGGGACCAAATTTTATTGTTGAAGGCGCTGGAAAGCCATACCGTGCCGTTTTTTAAACATTTGCTAAAACAATTGAAATGTTTCGATCTGTCAGAATATTACTTTTACATGGGGCATACACATTAGCGTATTTTAATAAAGGGAAAACAATTACAAATGTGCTGCTAATAAAATTACGAACAAAGAAGATGTTTGATATGATTGTTGAATGAATTTCGGAACGATATCAACGACTAATCTATTTTAGACATGCACTCTCATCTCATCGTGATTACAGCGGATCGGACTGTTCTGAGGTAAAAATGATATGGATCACCGAGCCATCATTTTCAGTCGAATACATCCATGGAATTTCGGCCACGGATGTGAGGAAGGACAATGGAGGAACCTCTACAAGGACGAGTCATACGAGCTGTAAAATTCGTAAAGGACAGTGTGGCATGACAGGCCCATATTGACATGGTGAGATGGCGTGGAGGCATCCGTCATTAAGGCCGGAATAACAAATTGGTAGACGAAGGCGCGAGACCGTGAGTGGTTTTGGACACTTTTGCAGCAGGCCAAGACTGCAAAGCGGTTGTAACGTCGGATAAGGGGTATAAGATGAAAATGAACATGATTTATAACTGAAAAGGAAGAAGTACGATAGTAAGCCACCGTGACAGCTTCACACCTACTCTGCTTCACTCAGGATGGAGTCATATTAAAAAAAAAATGATTACCTTCTGTGAGCTTAGTTTGACCATACGATTAGAGGATCCAATAGCAGTGCCTGCACAGATATCTGGACGACCTTGTATTGATACAATGCAGAATGCTGTCTATGAACTGAACTACAACGGGAAATTCGGATAAAGAATCGATCAATCTTCCACACTATGCACTCTGCAAATGGAACGTTTGTCACGAATTTGGGGAAGTTGGCAGAACAGGCGTCTTTACATTTATTTGTAGATCGCATAAATGGCATGACTAGAATATGGGAAAACCAGGGATTTAAAATGGTAAAAAAGACTCTGGCGCTAGAGGCGGTCATGATTAGTGATGGGTAATGTTGGCAAAAATCTGGAGTCGACTCCCATCTGACTCTGAACATTTGGGAATCGACTCCGGAAGGTAGGTCCGCCCAACATTTTACGGAGTCGTTTGGAATCTTCTGGAGCAGTCCGATATCGCTGGGAGTCGTCCTGAGTCGTCCGGAGTCCGAGTTGTACGGAGTCGTCTGGAGTCGGAATTGTACGGAGTCGTCCGGAGTCGCCTATAATCGGAGTCGATCGGAGTCACCGGGAGTCGGAGTCTTCCGGATTCCGACCGCCTCCGAATGACTCTGACAGCGGCCAACTCTCGATTACTCCGACCTCCGGTGAACTCAAACCGCTATACTTAGCAAAAAAGCCCTATTTAAGAAGTGCAGGCGCAACAAGTTGGAGGAAAAAATACCACAAAATTAAATTTTTGAGCACAAAAACATTACACCGGTCTTCTACGGTCGACTTCGGACGATTCTGACCCAGGCGGCTGCGACTCTGAAATTGGACTAACAATACCCGGAGGCCGATCAGAGTCATGTGTGCGCTGTAGAGAGTACATCATTAGTCTAGATATTGAAAATTGTCTAGGCACTCAGGGCTAGACTCAGGCCTAGAAATATGCTGAAAAGAGTAGTTCGATGTTCTCCTATGCAGCTAAAGACCACCAAGGTATAGATCATCCGATATCAAACCATTGAACGTTCGGATCTTGTTCAGTACCAACAATATTGAGGAAGTCGGGTCGAGTCGCAGAAGGATGTAGAACACCCACCGGTCATTAACAGCTTCGGGAAAAGTATCCTCCAGTAAGCGTCTGTTTTGAAGCTCGAAACTCAGATTATCCCGTCCCTCCTGAGGCGTGGACTTGACCAAAATCTGAATATATTCTTGTCAGTTAGTGTTACGTTCCCTATTATTAATTCCGCAACGAACGTGTCAAACTATAAATTCGCGTGGTGCGCGATCACCTTAATCTAGAAACCGGGTACGCTGCGTGTAAAAACGGAATAAATATGCGTCACAAATACTAACACACGGCACTCACGAGTACGTACACTTATGCAGTGGCGGATTTAGGGTGTTGGGGGCCCTAAGCGTTGAAAGGAGTGGAGGCCCCCCGGTAGGTGTCGACCGGGGGGGGGGGGGGGGGGGGGGATGTATATTGTTGCATTAGGTGTTGACCCATCTTTATTTTTTTGCTGGCGAGGGGGGGGTGGTGCTCAGGATCCGTATACTGGGCCCCTATGATGAGTTTATGAGTCCTTTCATCCATGGGGCCCCTATCTATCACAGAAGCTCTTGCTAAGACTACTGTACACACTGTTCTATATGCTGCAATTACCATACACGGGGCCCCTACATTGACGGGGCCCCCCGCGGCCGCTCAGTCCGCGTACCGTTAAATCCGCCACTGCACTTATGTACTACTTATCCTCGGAAAGGATAAACTAACACCCTAAAATTGTATGGGCTTCCGGGGGATAAAAGGGACCGAACTTTCAATAAATAATCATTCGGATTTTGCAACTCTAAGAAACCTCTTTTTTAATTTTGCATATTCGGATCACGAAAGAAATCTCTCATCCCTCTTCATCCCCTTCTGCGGCATAGGCTCCTCAAATTACTTGAGAGAGCAACTAGCGGGAAGGTTAATTATTGATGTTTAACGATTGAGAAGATCGCTGTTACCCGAGCGGGTTTGATTCACATTCCTCGATTACCGTGATCAACTTTTTGAATTGGGTATACAAGTTCGTTTAACAACCTTTTTATAGGACCAGCATGTTCAACAAGATCAGCGATCGGCAAAGTACGGCTCGCAAGCCTTTGATTTCGAGATGGCCTCTCTTAACTGATTATATGTTTCATAGAATTTGCACACATTTTTACTCATGGTTTATCTATTTGGTCTCATCTCGTGGAATGAATGTCGCTCTATGAATATTTGCGATGAAATTAGCTCTTTCGGTCATAAAGATTGCCAACCGCTTCTCTAGATCGCTGTGCCAAAACAGAAGATATCCAAAAATAATGGGTGCTTCATTGCTGTATGAATTATACGACAATTTTACCTCCCACAAATGAATCCATCCCAATATATTTCGATTGAGTTATTGCGCCCTCCATTAACAACAGGATGTTCGATTGGCAGAAGACAGGCACTAAACAGCATGCGTGAGACTATTTCGAGCATATGTCTGTACGATCACGGACCAAAAGACTCTAGTTCATATAACACGCTGAAATCTAGTAATAAACAAAAAAAAAACGAGTAAGTTAAAACAACACCGCCAATGTTCGATTTATATAAAATGCAAATATATTTTCAAAATTGTAGAAAAATATAATCAATACAGCATATGATACGTAGCATAATGTGCATTTGTTCGCTTTTTTGTGATTGGTACAAAACGAAACAGTTTCTCCTAGAGCAAATCTATTATTATTAGCCGCGTCGAGCGTTTCAGCCGGCCCTGCATGGTTCACCCAAATAAGTACAATAAGCACACCAGCACAATTAATATTATTTATATTCATCATTACCATCGTCATCATCATCATTACCACCTTCCCGATCCTACTAAACTCTGCACTCGTCCTACCTAATGTATGTGTGTGTGGGTTCATAATCTTAAAAAAAAACTAACTATCCTTTGCACCTAAATAAATCTGGCCCGCCTAGTTGTAGTCGTCTTCAATCGTGATCAGCTTCCCGCGCATTCCCCTATTCCCTTCGATCGCGCTGCTGCGCCTGGGCCATTGTGATGTACTGGCGCACTAGTCGTGAAATTTCGTGCGCCTGCTCGGTCTGCACACGGATGACGCGCTGCTGAAGCAGATTGCCCACCTTCATGTCGAGAAACAGTGCACCATCCTCTGAACGTACCTGTGATGGGGTGGGGTGGGAAAACAACGGAAACAATCAATCCATCATCTCGTAATTCCATTAGAGAGCGTGATGGTGATCTTGACTTACCTTTCGCGTTGAAATCACCTCATTAAATGGCCAGTGCTGCATCGTTTCGTGCGTGTTGGGATCGAGGAACAGCACACCGCGCCGGTTGAGGGCCAGGATGAGCTCGCGCCACATCGGGCTCGGCTCCTCCATCGGGTTCTCGTCCGCCCAGACGCGCTTCACCGCGAAGAAGCTGCTGCCGAACAGTGGCCACGAGGAGAGTACGTTCAGAAACTGTGCCTTCACCTGGATCGGGCTCAGCCCGGCCACGGACGGCCAGGCCGACTGCACCAACGCCACCCACTGGGCCGGGCGCAGCTCGCGCAACGACAGGGCCGGCTTCGGCAGCAGGAACTTGATCTCCTTCATCGCTGGCAGGTGGTTCAGGTCGGCGGCACGGTGCAGGATCGCGGCAATGCGCGCCATATCGCGCACGTAGTCCGGGCTGGGCGCGCCCCCATTCGGCAGCTCGAGCAGCAAACCCTCCAGATAGTCGGGCGCCACCTGATTGAACAGCACCTCGATGTAGAGCGGTGTCGGTGCCGGGTCGCGCTTCAGCGCAAAGTGCCATACCGACCGGCAGAAGATTAGATAGAACGGTTGGCCCGATTTCAGCAGCTCGGTCGTCACGTCCAGTATGTACTCGTCGGCCGCGAGCGGCATGGTAAAGGCGTCACCCTGCACGATGCAGTACAGCGAGAACTCCTGCTGCTCCGCCGGCGATTCGATGCCGAGCAGCGAGCACAGCTCGGCGATAACGTCACCCACGACCGTGGAGCAGCGCGTGTTGACGATGCGTTCCGCGCCACCAGGCAGGCGGTAAATTTGTCGCCGGGCAGACCTGTAATATTAGGAGGAATGAGCTTCACTGTGGAAGGGACACCTGATGGAGGGCACTTACCTGCCCGCAGAAACGGCGGTAACTTCCTCGACACTCGGCACGTTCTTGCGCCCACCGCAGCGTGCCGTTTTGCGCAGGTTGGTCAAACAGACGGCTGCCGTACCGTGGCACGGTCGCCGACGGTCCGACGCGGCCGATGTCAGATGCTCGATCAGGTAGGGCCGCAGCGCGTCCGAGCAGCCAAAGTACGCGGCCAGTATGCTGAGTAGGCGCCAGGCACGCTGGGCCGAATCCGGACAGGCCGATCGGTTCGCCGTCGTCTGCTTCATCAGCTGACAGTACACCTCGTCGCGCAGGGCCAGATGCTTGTGACAATGCTGTGAAGGAAAGATTAGGGGGTTTAAAAATAATCGCCCATAAGCGAGAGGTGCGGCCGGCACTTACCATCAGCACCGTGTAGACGCATTTCACTTCGGACAGTTCCGGATCGACTGCCAGATCGCCGCAGTAGCGCAGCACGCAGTCGAAACATTCCAGCGCAAGCGGCGTCAGGTCGGCCGGCAGCCGCAGCAGCGGAGCCCGCAGCGGGTAGCCCTGCCATTTCACCAGATCGGCATGCTGGTTCCTCATGGCCCGTTTGTCCGAACGGTTGGATTTGAACTCGTCACTGTGAAGCAAAGCGCAAAGCGTTAGTCCCGTTCGATTGTCGCCACCGTAATGACCGACCGGCCCACCGATCCACCACTATCGATTCACGTTCGAGCGAGCCGTGTTACGCTGGGCGGACCTGGTCATACTTACTCGGTACGGAAGTGTTGCATCGCAAACTGCAGCAGCGAATGCTTGGTCAGCGATGTTTGCGTCGGCGACGAATCGTTCTCGTGGTGGCCGCTGGCCACAATGTGCATATCGCTGTAGTTGCCGTTGCCGTTACCCATCGGTGAGCCTTTGTGGTTAACGATCATGCCGCTACCGGTACCGCCGCCACTGCCGGCCCGGCCCGCCATGCCCCCGTCGGTCGGGCTGCGCTCCCCACCGTAGGGTGAGTTGTGTTGCGACTGCTGTTGTTGTTGCAGCTGCTGTTGCGACTGCCCATTGATGCCGTGCTTCATACCGCCATGCAGACGGCCCTCGTTTCCGTACCCGCCCATCATCGTCGGCGGTGGGGACGAGTCCGCCAACCCGCCGTGATCGATGTGCATATCCTCGAACTCATCCATCAGCTGCTGCTGCTGCTGGTGGTGCAGGTGATGGAGATGGTGCGGCGACTGGTGCTGCCCCGGATGGCCACCCATCATGTGGTGCAGATGGTGGCCCTTGTCGGTCGGCGACATTTGGTTCGGCGAGCCGGGGCTGTTCACGTTGGACGTTTCCAGCCGCTCGAGCGGCACATTCAGGGTGGCCGCGGCCGCCCGCACACCGGACGAGATGGTGGATCCCTTCGACTGGGTCTGCAATGGTAATGGGGAACAGGGAGAAGGGAAAACGTTAAGCGAGCGTGATCAGCGATGATGATTGTACGTAAAAGTTTTGAAATTGGTGTGCGACCGCCCCTTCCCCGCCCGTAATCAATTTGAGCGGAATGAAGAGCAAAATGCATATGGGTTGGCAGGCGGTTTGGCAACGTAAAACGTACGCTTCCGTGAACGTGTTATTAAATTTAGAAAGCCTCGGCTCGGAACCTGCGCGTCGTTTCGATGTGCGGTATGCGCTGCTTTCTTCATAATTGTTGGGGGGGGGAAGGGGGGGTGGGGGGTGGTGGGAGGGCCAAATGTCAGAAACCTATGGTAAATACCACCTGTTTACACCCGATCTGCCCACTTTCACGACCCTACACAACTTGCACCGATGAACTGTTTTATGTTTTGTTTTATACGGACATTAGCTGTCTCTCAACGCAACAATTAGAGCAGCTTTTTTGATGGTACAAATTTAAATCGTAACAATCGCTACTCACTTCCCACCTCGCAAACATGCAAACATGCACATTTGTTAATGTTTTTGTCACATTACGCCACGGTGTCGTCTTTGGCCATAAAAAAAAAAAACAAACAACCTCAGGGTAGGCAATGTAACACGCCTCTAGCAGTTTGGTATCGTTCCAAGCAGGGCTTCCGCTTGCCGGACGGCGTATAAAGTTTCCGCTCCATTTGTCAGATTACATCAAACGTACGAAGTTATGCAAATGTGGCGTAGCTAATGGTGCATATCCCGCCCGTTTTGTGGAATGAAAAATGGAGCGCATTGGACAGTGGAAAGGTTAATCAGAAATCCGACATAATTCATCGAATGGGATAGTGTAACCTTGCTACACCGGTCACCGGTTGTGTTAATAAAAATCCGTCACCGGCTACATGCTTGTGCCGCAGAGTAAGGGGATGGTTGGGAATTTGTAAGCTCACTTATATTACATTGAATAAAGATAAATTAGATTTAGGTTTAGGATAAATTAGAGTGTGCAATACAATTCTTATCCAGTGGCTGATTGGCTTAGCCGTAGTAGGATCTACTCAGCACGGCAGTATATAGGAAGCTCATACCATTTGAGCTCGCGAAGAACAATTTGTTAGGTCGTAGGATCAAATTTAAATATAATTTTTTGACATTTAATTGTAAAAAGTTTTGAAACATATCTGTAAATTGTCAGTGACACACACAGAAAGGTAGAAAAGTAGGTGCTTTGTAGAATCAGCGACTCACGTTTAGTCGCTATTTGATCCTTTTGTGTACGTATATGGTGTAAAATAATATGCCAAAATAGTGGACCATGTGGCGGATACACTATACTCACAAACACATTACTATTAAAGACACTTTTACGAATACTACACAATTTCAACATTAACACTCCCTAAAACATGGCTTCTCGAAAACGACGGAAAAATAGCAGAAATAGTTATGAAAGAACTAACATAATAATTCATACTCTTGGATTCAATATTTAGCATAGCAATGTTTGTTTAATTTGTTTTACTCTTTTAGTTTCAGTTCTAGTGATCAGTCCAACATTGTGGAACTGCACATGAAATATTATAAAATATCAGGCTAACGACGGTATAATTTCTAATATATTTATGTTACTCTCAACATTTTCGCAATGGTTTGCCAATATCTTGGACGGTTTTCAATCTAGACTTGAATTGTTGATGCCATTCGATAGATAATAGGTTTGAACATCGAGTTGTGTGGTTTTTTGAATTCTGGTAAATTGTCCTAAATCGAACGCTTGAGCCATATTGTGGTGTGCGATAAATTTGTGGTCAACACCAGTTACTAGACAAGATGTGTAGTGGAATAAATCATTTTAAATCCTATTTTATCTAACATTTAAAACATTCCATGCCGTATTATCTTAACTTCAAGTACTTTTCTGTAATAATTATTGCAGATCATTAAATCAAACAACATAGTCAATGATAACAAAACTGCCCCAAAAAGGACAAGGCTGGGCGGACAAATACAATATTACAGACAGTACAAGTTATCTCAATATGACAATTCTATACAGCTGTACTATCAATTTATTGATCAACTGTATAAAGTGTTTGGAAAATAGTGTTCTCTTACAGAGAGCAAATTAAATGTAGTGTATATTGTTATAGTGTTAAACGTATGAATCATGAAACAGCTTAATACGTTTAATGATGCCAGGACAAACATATTTTTTAAAATAACTTTAACACATCATTCGCTCGATACAATGAAAGAAGACACATTTTGGGATATTCTATCTGAATATTGGAAAAATGGTCAGTTTAACTAATAACCAATTCCTTCTTCATACAGGACTGAACAAATGATTAACCTTTTATGAAAAATAGGGCACAACCCAACTTGCGCAATCATTTGTACAATCAAGCTCCCCAAGGAATACTTTAATAAATAATTATCGAAATTTTGGTGTGTAAACATGAAGGATGGAAATACATTTAAAAAAAAACTTAAGCAAACGGAAAATGAATTAAAACATACTTCAAGAGACGATGGTACACCTATACAGGCGTCCCCCGAGTTACGACCCCCTCGAGTTACGACGATTCGCAGATACGACGATTTTGATTTTGACAGTTAAAAGTTGTCATTGACAAGAAATTGATGTATTTTTTTGAATATCTGGGTTGATAACCGTTATACATACATTTCCAAAGATTCCACAACTACCCTATCTTGAATATCTATATTGTGTACGGATTTTAAAATATAATTATTACATTAACGAACATTACTTTAAATAAAATACACGATATCATAAATTCCAACTCTTCAACTTCGGTTATAAACTTTATATTCATAGATATTCGACATACGACTTTTTCGACTTACGCCTTGCTTTGGGACATTTTTTCGGTCCCAAATACAGTCGTATCTCGGGGGACACCTGTATGTTATGTTTCATCGTCTTCGCTGGTCAAACCAAATTCCTCGTCCTTCTTATAATGTTCGGTGTTTATTATTTGGCTTAGATACTTTACAGCATAGGAGAACTACTGCTCAGATAACTTTTATGCATACATTATTAATTGGAGATTTTGATGCACCTGACATTTTAAATTTTATTTGCTTTTCTACTCCCTCTAGAGGTCTTAGAAGTAGAGAGCTACTAAGAAGCTCTTTTAGATCGACTGGTTTTGGTGCCAATGATCCACTGCTCAAAATGATTGATGTTTATAATAGGTTAGGGTTATCAGCAGATTTCAATCAATCCGTTAGTCAGCTGCGTCAGCATATTCGAGTTACCTCTAGGGCCTTACTTTAAATATGTACATTGTAAGCATTTAGTTATTTAGGCATACTGCCCGATAACTTTGATTTAAATAAATAAATATTCTTCTGTTGAGCCACTGGATTTATGTATACATTATCAAGCGTCATCTTCATCGTTGCCATTTTTTTCAATAGTTATAAAATCTTGAAAGAACGTGTTAGGTGCCAGTCTAAAACTTGGAATATCGATTTGGCATTGATATTTAGAGTGACACTGATTACGAATAACATCAAGGTATGAAGAATGATGCAATGCAATACACAAAGTAACGAACAATCATTTGTCTGCTTGTAATTGATCGTAAAATTATATTTTATGAAAATTATTACACGGAAGATGGAATTGGAATTGAGCTAACGACTAATACCAGCAGATAGATTGATCGAAATCGCAAATGAATCAAAACGAATAAGTTGTCGTCTGGAGAGATTGCCAACCACTGATGCGCATGGATTAATCTAAAATAATCAATTACAGATCCATCTGCTGTGTACCTTAACGCCCATCCTCGATCATCCTCTTTCAATTCTGCCAAAGCCACTCCGTTTCGTAAGCCCGACTGCACAGACAGGGCCAGCAACACACAATGCAATATTTGACTTGGCCATTAATTTTCACGCGTGTGTCGCATCGCCCGGGGGAAAGTAAACAGTTTGTGAAAAGCACAAAATTGTGCTTCGTAACGGAAAACAACCGACGGCGTGTATCGATGCGCAGAAAGAGACAAAGAGAGCGAGAAAGAGAGTGAGGATGGTTAACGACAAACAAAAAAAAACCCTCCAAAGCAGCAGTGAAAATGGCCAGCCGGTGAAAAGCGTTTTATAACATGCAGGCGGGTTTCGGATCACGATGATGAGCTTCGTCGTCCTCTGCTCTGGCGGGGTGGCGGTCAGTGAGTGGAAAGCAGAGAGGTTGGGGTGCAGCACTAATAATGCGGGCGACATCGGGAAAAACGAATGAATTTATCAAGCCAGCCAGCTCGATTCGCTTTGCCTAGTTTTTGCAGCCGTTTTGCCCGTTTGCCTCACTCGCTTGTTATGCCATTAGCGTTCGAATGGTGTGTTTGGCGGTCGGTTTACGATCACCCTTTTTTCACTGATTATCACCGAAACAGACCCCCTCCCCGGGGCGGGTGAAACGCCGGGAGGGGTTGATGGTTTATCATTTTTCTGTAAATTTTCTTCTTGTAATTTTTTTTTGTTTTGGTTTTGTTTTACTGTTGCTTCGGTAATTTATGGTGGAAAGAGTCATGTTTGTTGCGCGTCTTCGCTCGCACCGCAAACGCAACCACACAATCACTGCAAACCGAGGGTAAACAGACCATTTCGAATGTGCCATTAGTATGAGGGGGCGCATAAATAAATAAGTTTTCTTTTGCCCTCCCCGGGCGGGCACCAAACTTTCCAAATGTCTTTTTCCTTTTGGTTGGTGTTGTAAATGGACTCGCTGACGCTGGCTAAAGTTACTGCTTACGGTAAGCGATCGCCATGTCCATCTGCCGGCACACAGCACGGGTACGTAAGAGCATAGCTAAACAAGTCGGCAAGATACAGTATGATGACAGTTTCGGTACGGCACTGGTTTGGATCGGCTACCTTTCCCTTGCCAACATTAGAGCAACCGTTGCATCATACTACCGTTTTCGATAAAATCACATCAACTTTAGCGTAATATTTGAATTACTTCTTTGCTCGTGGTCCATCCAACGCCTCCCGGGGGCAAAAAGAGGGGTAAAAGCTTGTATAAGCGAAACAAACGAACTCATCACTCGCTCTCCAAAGCCAATTGATGCGCATTCCGTTCGCTTGCCATTCAACCTTCTTTCCCGATATTCCCCCTAATTAACGATTGATATCTATCGGGCACATGCAACACATTGGCCCGGAAAAATAAGCCACAACACGATTGCTGGCCGCGTACTGCTTGTATTGTGTTCAAACCACTCCCGTTGCTACGCGGGGCAGGGGGGTGGGGGAGGTTTTTTAAAAGCAAGCTAATTTATGCACACACAAAAAGCCTTCCCATCCCATTCCCCACGTTCTGTTCGCTTTCCACCTTCGCTGAATGATAAGGTTTGCTGCCTGGTGCAGCATTGAGGTCGAGCGATTGAGTTATTTTTTGTTTGCTCTACCTCTCTGCTTGCTCCGCTGCCGGAATTCAATTGAGTTTCACCTGTTTAACGGCAGATGATTTGGTTAAAATTTACATCTTCTTGTTGGGAAGCGATCGGGAAGCGATCGGGATGGGAATGTCCCACCGCTCCTCACCACCTCCAAAACGGTATTACTACCTCCCGTTTTATAGGGAAGTGGACCGATCGGTTCCAACGGCAACGAACCAATCATCGAGCTCGATCGAGTGCTTTCTTTACAATTCGATGTTTTTTTTTTTTGGTTTGTTTTCCCGCCCGGGCACGGGCAGCGAAACAAAAGAATTTCCCAAAATAGCAGCCGCATACCGGATCGCGATCGAATGAAGACGTATCGAGAAGGTATTTGGTACGAAGCGGGCAAATAAAAACTGCGCAAAAGGTGCATTAACCGCAGAATCGATTACGCATTTTTTTGTTGTGCTCCCCACTATTTCCTCCTTCTCTTGTGTTATTGTGTTTTTTTTCTTTTAAAATTATTTGTTGTTTGATCGAGCAATCAAACAACGTGCCAACGGTGAGTGGCGCACGGTGGCGTGTGTTTGCATGCTGCCGCTTTTCCCACAACACAACACGCATTCGGCATGGGCTCGTCACAGTTCTGCCGCAGCCGCAAGGGCAATTTGCCCCACTAGAGGGAAGAGGAAATTGCACACCGACAACAACAGCAACCACAGGAAGACAAAGAAGCAACAGAAGAAGAAAAAATAAGGAAAACCATACGCCCGGGAAACTCGAATTTGTTGTATAATGCGCGCCCGTAGGGGAAGGCAGGGCAAAATGGCACTGTTAAGCAGTTTAATGAATATGCCTTTGAATGTGCCATAAAACACAATTATTCTTACATTATTACAGGGTTTCCCGAGTCAATTTAGAATATCAACAACAATTTTCATTGCTCGCGATATGTTTTTCAACAGCTGTCAAATGTTGTATTTAAATCACTTTATTATTTAAGTTCTTCTTTATGATTTTCAACATACTTCAATGTGGATTGAGTTTGATAGTTCTTTGTGAAAATCTGTTGAATGTGAAAAGTGTTGAAAATCATGTGTAAGAACTGAAACCTTAATGTGATGCGAATACAATGTATGACAGCTGTTGAAAATCATCGGATAGGCGTTGAATAATGACGGGCACATTCATGAACATGACTTGGTAAACCCTGTATATGTGTGGATTAAAACATGCAACATGATCAGCACATGAACATGAACATGCAAATAAATGAAAAAAATATAAATAAAAGTTTATGTTTTGCTGCTATTTGACACGCGGAGCAAAATAGGCATAGTTCTGAGTCATAGTGGACATATGTAAACAACACGTGAAACGACAAAACACTGGAGCAATATGGGCCACAACAACAGCATTTACGTGATGGTCAAAGCTTTTGCGCAAATTTCGTAAAATGTATTCTCTTCCTATCTTTTGCTTTGCTGTCAAAAAAAAAAAAACGTCAAACGTGAAAAGCTTTTCAAAATTTTCCAAAAATATATTATTAAAATTGAAACACTGTTTACACGTTTCAATCTACGAAATTGAATCTTTTGAAGTTGTGCCTGCGAGTGTTATTGTGTTGACAAATACAACACCATAGCCCAACCAAGCACGTCAAAAGCACCTGCCCATTTTGCCTCAAGCATGACTACCCATTCTCCTCCATGTGAAGCATTTTTCTATTTTTGGTTATATTAATAAAAATACGCATCCATTTGCCTTGCTTTCTTCAGAAAAATTGTACAGAAATATCATATCTTTAAAAATACACCATGTAAAACTTTCACGCATCCCTGTGACCATTATTTTGTATTTTGCTTGATTATTTTTTAATTCCGGGTTATACAACTTACATGGTGTTCATAGAACACTCCCAATGAATACATTTTGAGCCTTGGAATTTATCCTTGAAGTGAAATAATTCTTAAATCAAGGGTACCCATTTGGCCCCGCATGCTCATTTTGCCCCGTTTACCCTTACGCACGAAACGCAAACGCGCGCGCGACCTCCATCAGCAGCACTTTGCGCACGGCGTTCAATCTAACAATTCGGACCTAAACGAACTGCACCAGTGGCGTGCCGTGGACATTATCGATCGAGCAGAGGAGAAATCTCGCTCATCTCGAGCGGTTGGAAAATGGGGATGTGTTTGAGAGCAAAAAAAAACAAACACACACACACGCACATTGTTGCACTGAGAAAGCGATGGGGGCTGGGTGATGTGAGCGTTTACCACCGCGTTGTGGCGACGGTCCGGTTCGACTATTTGCCCTGCAGCAGCCCTCCCTCGTCCAAGCTGGACTGGAAATGGAAAATTAATGATCGATTCGCCTGCAATTCCAATACGCCAACCGGCAGGCGCAAAAGGCGGAAGACAACAGAGACGGGGTAGAAAAAGAAATCAACCGATTTATGATCTGCTTTTCTGCCCTCAACCCCCACACCCCTTCTCCCCCCTTCACCCCTTTGATTGGTAAACTGGTACCATCAACTAGAGATCGCCCAGCTGTACGCAATCAACACGCAAACGGGAGACTTGCTGTGACTTGCGCGTCTTTCCCATGCGTGCGCAAGCGTCACGCAAGCGGTTTGTGCTCTGGACCTGGAGCTGGACAAAAGCGGGAAGGTTGATGGTGGACCGGGTGCAATGTTACCTCTGCCGCTTCGCGCAACGTTTCGAACCGGGCCAGAATCTCCTTCACCGACACCTTCGGCTCGATCGGCTCCTCGATGATCGTCTCCATGCGCCCGACCGATCCGGAACTGGCGATACTGTTCCGGCGGTTCTTCAGCGAGCCGGAGAGGGAACCGGTGCTGGTGAGGGTGTTGCTGCCACTGCTGCTTCCACTGCTGCTTGCACTGCTGCTGCTGCTGCTACTTCCGTTGACATTGTTGGCACTGTTGGAAATCGTGTCCCCCGGCGGGTGGTGGGACGTGGTGGCTGGCGCACTGCCACCGCCCGGCGACGACGGGCAGGACGAGAGCGGCGAGACGGCACTGTACTGATGATGCCCCAGCAGCATGGCCGCCGGTGTGGTGGGTGACGTTTTGCGACTGCCGTGCCCCGTCCCCCCGGCCTCATCCGCCACCATGATGTCCGGCTCGGCGGAGCGGCAGCTGCCTTCCTCGCCGTCGTGCCGCCTCCGGTAGCCGCAATTGGTGTACTCGCACTGTTCGTGCGATTTCTCCAGAAACGCCTTTATCACCGGCCCGTCCAGCGGCTGCACGTTTTTCACATCGTCCAGATCGCTGCGCCGGTGCACGTCGACGCGTATCTGGCCCGTGATGCGCCCGATCTCCGCGATCGAGTCCGAGTCGGACAGCCGCTCCAGGTCGTCGTCGTCGCCCCGGTCGTCCAGGTCGGAGCCGGCCTGGTCCGACGCCTCGATCAGGCTGTCGATCGAGGGCGATCGGTTGAGGCTGGAGGCGGCCGAGGGCCGTCCCATCTGGCGCCTGTCGGCCGATCCCGATGCCGATCCGCCACGTGATCGGGAACTTTGCGCTATTTCACTGACGACCCCCGCATCGTGCGCACCCGTTCGACCGCCGATTGGGCTGGGCGTGGGGATGCCGTCGTAGCATTTGTACGAACTTTGCAGCGACTCGAGCCCACCTCGCCGATCGTCCAGAAGGCTCATGGTGGCGCTCACCGACTCACTCACTACTGTTTGGGTACGAATTTTCCCGAGGACCGCTAATCACACCGAAATTCTGAGATGGGGACTTTCACATATCACAACAACAACAGCAGCCACCATTACACCGTCTCCCAGGGGCAGACCGTGTTAATCTCTTTCGTCACTCGCCTCTCCAATCGATCTTTCCCGGATCGTGCTCTCCCGTAGCATCAGCAGCCCAGGAAAGGGGGGAGGACAAAGAGCGGCCAATTTGTGGCAATTCAAAAGCTAACTGTTAATCCTGCTTCGTTTGCACTTGCTGCGCGTTTCTTCAAGCCACACTTCACACTTTTGCCTTCATACACACACTGCCCCGTACAGGCTAACGATCTCTAGCGGCCTGCTGCCTTCACGGACACTCAAATCAAAAACAATTCCTCACACTCAGTTTGCCAATTCCGTTAGAAATAATGTAAGCCCAACGCTCACGCCGGACGCCGAGCAGAAGAATGCTAGCCTAATAACGGCAATCGCCAATGCAAATGCTTCACCCAGAAACCGTTTGCTGGCTTTGCAGCGCCTATATTGGTCACCACCAGTACACTTTAGCACCTTGCACCATGCTGCACATTTCACACGACTGCACCACCGTGATCGTACAAAACTGCGGAAGCTTTTTAATTTCCTTTTCCCTTTTTGAGTATGTTTGGGCACTGCATTCAATCTAAGTTTGTTCAATTCCACTACGGTTGGTGCGTGATACCCAGGCCCGGGGCTTGACCCAAATCCGTTACATCTTCCTTCCTTGCAGCAGCAGCAGCAGCAGCATCACTGTACGATCCACTATCGGGTACGCGCTTCGATCACTTCCGTCCACCGCACGGTTTTCATCGTCGCCGTTTCACCAGATACCAGTTTTCCTTTTTGGTGTGGCTTGCGTGCGAGTGTGTGTGTGCACGTGTGTATGCGTCAGCCTAATCCGTGGAATGTTGAACGATCGCGGTCCGAATGTGAACTAACTGTTCGCGTCGAACGCCACCGCTGACGGACCCCGGCAGGTTTTCTATGTGTGTGTGTGTGTGTGTGTATGTGCAAGAGCGGCCACCGTAAAATGAAGATCATAATAAAAAAGCAGCAAACCCCCTTTCCTCCCCTCAGGCCAGAAAATGGGAAAAAGAGCGCAATGCTTTCTGCCCCAAACGAGAAAGAAGTAGCGCCAAAGAGAGAGCGAGAGCGAGAGAGGCAGAACGAGAGCGCGCGCGAGTCAGACAAATGTGTTTTTGCTCTCTTTGCTGCTGCGTTATGCTTTCGAAGCCTGTTTTAGGGGTTGTTGCAGCGACTACTTCGCGAACGTTTCCCTCCCTCGGACACCACTCCATCCCGAAGAAAACCCGAATGGAAAGTTATTGGACGGAGAGAACGTGCCAACCCGCGTAACGCTCTGCAACCTCCGTAATCTGCGTAAAAGCCTGTGCAAAATCTCACCCTAAACTCTCGACCACTCTCGGGCCCTGGAGCTGGTGGTGCTGCGCCGTTCGGTGGTATGGTGTCGAAAAAGCTAAAACGGTGGGCAGATTAAAAACAAAAATCCACTCCCCCCGATCCGCAACGATTTTACAACACCTACGCAACGGCACCCTTCGCGCACGTGCGCAGTCGTTCGCGCTCGCACGCGTATGGATGAGGGCGGCGGATTGTCTTATCTTGGTGACGTTATCCGTCACGCGCAGCGGGCGTCGTTGGATATATGCAGTGTGCGCACGATATTCGATCTGTGAGACGGCGGCACGGGGGGGAGGCTGACCCCACCGGAACTGTTCCGGCCAAGTGTGGTAGGATCACGCTTTCAGGCGTTCAATTTCTTTTGAAGCTTCGAGAAAGTACAACACACACACACACATGCAGTCCTTCTCCTGTGATATCTTTCCAGAGTTTGCAGACTTGTAAGCTGTGGTCCGAAGTGATCGGTACAGTTGATACTTTTCCCCGACTTTTCCTAACGACTGAAGTATGGGGGTTCGTTTCTTTCGCCGCTCAAGTCTCTCGCCCCGTTTTTAATATCTCACAGACTCATCTCTTTGCTTTGCTTTGCCGATGCGGAGTTTTCCATCAGTCTTTGGTGGTGCTCTTTTTCACAAGTTTCCTCCGATATCTTCGTTCTCTTCTTCTTGCCCACTGACACAATCTTTTCCATCTTTGATTGAAGAGTAAGTTGGGATTGGTGTGTTTTTTCTCTCTCTTTCTCGTTTTTTCAACTGTCTCTGTATCTTCAGTATCATCTTCACTCCTGCTCGCTGGCGCCTAGATCATTCGATGGCTGTCCAGTTTGCTGTGAGCATATGTGCAACTACTGCAAGAAGTAGGAATGATTGATGGTTTGTTTTTTTGCGCTGGTTAACTGAACTATACCCGTTAATGTATGAAAAGCATGCTGGAAGATGTATGTGGCCATGCCTCTGATAGCAATGCATGCTGGAGCATCCGTAAACGAGGAAGGTATGATTATGGTTTTAGCTATTTCATATAACTACAATAAAATACCATTAAAAACAAAAAGAGCATTCGTTTGATTGAAGCTAATAGATAGGCTTTAAAATCTTTTGTTATTGCAAGCTTAGTAAAAAAGATAAATAAACTCATTTTTAAAGCAATAATCCAGAAAAATTGCCATAGAATTATCGAGCTGGCGAGTTACTAACGATAACAAATTGTCCATCGGATGGCTTCAGACGTCATTCGGTGGCTTTCCATAACGTGTTTTTATTACAGCATTAACGCTGCATCGCGGCAAAAGTGTCCGCCTGGCTAGTTGGTTACGCATCGTGCAGGCGGTGACAACACATCCGGATGCAGATAATTGCCAACTTTCTCACTTTTACTGTGCTGCCCCATGCATCCTACAGCACATATCATCGATCGATTTCTTCACACGCCACGCTTGGTTTTAAACCCCCCCCCCCCTCCTCTCTATCTGCTCCGGGGGTTTGTTTGGTTTGTCTTCACTTCGTCCTTGCCTTCATTTTCCGCGCGCACTGGAATAATTTTCAATGCGTCCGTTAATGAACTTCACGATCGCGTCAAGGTGAAACGAAGCCAATACATAACTTAATCGTCCGCATGCATGGGAGTTGGACGATGGCAGCGATGATCCAGCGCGATCGACAGCGCCACGCGACGAATGGCTCAAGAGTGATGGGGGGCGAGAGTCTTTAAAGATGATCATTTCGCATGTATGATATAATCCTTCGCAGTTGGATGGAATCATTCCAGGCGTTAAAGGCGACTTAAGGGGTGCATGTGCATGCAACTGCGTGGCACCGACTGCACCCAACTGGTATTGTTCCATAATTATTTGGTTAGGACTGCATTTCACACGCGGCTGCATTCGAAAGTATAGCGGCGAGCTGGGTGAAAATGTGGCAAAATGTGCATACTAATGTGAGGTAATTAGCTCGCTTCGTGATGCCAGGATAAGGATTGTGCTTTATGACAGATGAATAATTGGAAACTGTTGAATGGTTTCGCTTTCGTTCAACAAATTAAAGACAATGAATATTGAACGTATCGGCTATGCATCATTATCAGATGGTTGATTATTTTGGCTTAGGAGAATTAGATTTTACATTAAATTGCATGCCGGACTTAATGTGCATCATTAAACAATCCTGGAGTTCATTGAAGTCGTTATTTAAAAATTAAACCAAAATAAGCGACGTTTAAAAAATATAAGGTTCACTTTTGTGTTCGATTATTATACTCTATCGACTATTGAACGGCTATGTCAAGGAATTGGCCGATATGTTTTATACTGTTCAACAACAAAAAGCTGAACAGTATTGTTGTTGAACAGCTGAGCATTTGATGATTAAAACGCCTTTTAAAAGCTAGCTTAGCTTTTAAAGCTTTAAAAGTGCGTAGGAGAAAATTGAGAGGTCTATTAACTAACAGTAATTTGCATAATTTGGCATTTGCGCCTCGGGTGGCATACATTTTAACTAATGAGGAAAAAGACCTCTCAGTAATGAAAGTAAGTTTAGAGCGGATCAGTTAGAATGGCGAGTAAATTATTTTATTCTTTTACCTTAGAAGTCACCAGTACCTGCTGAGTCGACGCTTAGATTTAAAGGTTTTTTTTTGTTCAGGAGGAACGGTCCAAAGTTTAATATGATTCAATTCTTTAAAGAGCTACTTAAGTCCCAATTGATTTCAGCCACTTTGAATAATTGAAGGAGACCAACTCTAACTGGAGGTAGAGTTTAAAAACTCATCGATATTTAATTAACAAAACGGTATGTGACATCACTAACGATATCATTCACAGTGAATGGGTATAAGTTACTTATCTTTTGGCTGAACAACCGTTGTCGGTCAAGGTCTGCCAGTACCAATTGTGGGGTTTGCTGTTAATGACTTTTGGATTACCCCCCATAGCAGGATAGTAAAGTCCTACGTATGGCGGCACGTTCCATTTGGGGCTTGAACCCATGACGGGCATGTTAAGTCGTACGAGTTGACGACTTTACTACGAGACCGGTTAAAGTTGAGTAAATGAGTTGCTACAAAGAGCTCAATCGCAAATAAATCCAAACAACTTTTCTGTGAAAATTTTATTCACTTCATACACCGCAAAGATATGGTTCCCTTAATTCAATAGTCTGCCACATTATAAAACCAAAAAAGCGATAACACCAAAATCATTATATGGTAGTGGCAGAGCAAGAACGAATATTAGTGCAGACTGAGCATAAAAAAAAAGTTTATGTAGGAAGTTGCACAAATATAAAACAATCCTTATATTAAAAACAACGAACATATCAGACTGTTTTATGATGTCCTAGGGTTAAATTAATAGGTATGAAAATTTTTTTAAAGAAAAAAATTAAATATAAATATAATGGGAAAGAAAGTAAAAACATGTTCAATAAAGAAAATAGAAATGATTGTAGAATTGACTAATGTTGATAACATTGCAAGTGTAAAACATGTTTGTAAATATTCGATGCCAACGCTATTATCCTATTACGTGCTTACACGAGACTAGTGTCGCTGTATTTTTTTTTTTTTTATTTTTTACAGCAGTTTTGATGTTTTGCGGTTACGTAATATGTAAAAAAAGTAACTTACGCAGTAAACAAAAACTTAACATGCAATCACAAAGTTTACCTTACGAATTGTGTAAATAATACACAGCAAGCTGATTCCGTGGGTCGTGACTTGTATGTATAAACAACCGAAGAGTCGTTCCAAACAAACCTTTTTTTCCTCTCTTTTCTGCCAGCAATATCCCCAAACGAAGCATAAACATAAAATAAAGTTATCAAGCCTTACCTGACGGTACTCGGCGAGGTACGACTGTACCATCACCTGGATCGCGTTCGCCTTCGACGCGTGCATCACCAGCCGGGCGCCAGTTTTCAGCGTCAGCTGCAGCGTGAGCGGCCGCGGCAGCGTGGTAACACTCTGTATGTCATCGAACGGAATGGCGCGCTGAATCGAAAGGAACTCGGGCTCCTTGCTTGCCAGATACACGCCCATATGCGAGACGGCCAGCAGCGTGCCCTCCTGGATCGAGGGCGATCCGTTCATCACGAACAGCCGCGCAAAGTACAGCGGCCAGCCACGGGCCATATCGAGCACGTGGCGCTTGACGATGGCACGCACGTGCTGCTTCGCGGTGCTGTGCCCGTTCGCCGTGATGCCGTGGCTGCTGAGCAGATTCACCGCCAGCCGTTTCTCCTGCGGCGATATTCGCATGCACGGCGTGACCCCGAACACGTCGGCCGTGATCTGGTTGAACAGCAGATCGAGTGCGGCCGGTGCCGTCACCGTTTCACTCGGCCGGAACACCTCCTTGCGGACGCGCAGCGTCCAGGTGACGCGGTTGTACGTCAGGCAGGCGGCCGCCGGCGCCTTCAGCGACGGGTTCATCTGCACTGGCAGGACGGGTGCGGGCGGATCGGCCATTGCCCCATCGTCCAGCTTCTCGCTGTACACCGAACCGTTCGTGGTGGCGGCCGACGATTTGCGCTCCCGCTCCTGGACACTTTTCTGCACCATGTGCGTCTTGAAGGTGGCAATGCCCGAGCCCGGCGCGTTCGCGGAGTATTGTTTCTGCTGCTGCTGGTACTGTTGCTGGTATTGCGACTGTTGTTGTTGCTGCTGCTGGTGTTGTTGGTGGTGTTGTTGGTGGTGCTGCTGCTGGTGGTGGTGCTGCTGCTGCTTGTCCTTCGTGTAGGACGACGGGTGGAACACTTTGTTGCTTTCCTTCTCACGCTGCAGCTGGGTCAGCTCGTAGTTGCGCTCACGGGCCTCCCGCTCTTTGTCGCCACGATCGCGATCGCGCGGATCGCTCGATGTGGACGATGGACCTTCGACTTCCGAACGATCCCAGACCGATTCGGAGAAGTTCTCCCGATCACGGGAACGTGATCTTGACCGGGATCGCTCGCGTTCGATAATCATTTCCTTCTTGAAACCTGCAAAAAAAGATATCGGACTCATTTAATTACTTAAATCAGGTGAAGATACTATATACATAGATTTGAAGGCCGCATTCGACCGAGTTTATCACTCAATACTCTTTGCTAAGCTTCAGCGCATGGGATTAACACAAGCGGTACTGTCATGACTAAGCTCTTATCTATTAAACAAGAAATTCTTCGTAAAAAATAATAACTATGAGTCCTTTAGGCTCCTACAACATCTTGGTACTATTAGACAACAATCAGAGCACCGAATGAAAGCCCGGTACCGAATGGCCGCCTACCCTTAGCGACTTGAGGTTCCAAAGGAAGCTGAAATTGAAGTCCGAGAGACAAGTGGCTACATCGCGGCGGTAGGTAGGTCGATGCAGCCCGCCAAACAGTGAATAAGTACTTGGGAAACATAAACAAACATATCAGGAAGTAGAAATCGGGTCCACAGGCTTCGTAGCGGCTGCAATGACGCAAAACTCAATGCATTTTAGGTGAATTTCGACTGAACTTCAATATGACACCCCAGCACGCGAACCGGTCCCAAATCCCCGAGCTGCGTTCTTTCCAAATTTTCTGGATCAACAAGCTCTACACCAGACGTTTGTCATGTCTGGCCCGCGAATGCTCTCAATCCGGTCCGAGAAGAACTTTGATAGTTATTTGAATGGAGCAGAGATAGATTGTAAATTATAAGATAAGAAAAACGGGTGTATTAATGTTTATCCACTGAGGAAGAAGGTTTTAACATTCAGTTTTAATAGTTCGATTAAGTTAGAAGAGTGAAGTAAGTTACACATAGTTACTTGTTGCGGAAGGCATGTAGCAAGTGTTTTAGTAGTTGTTTCCTAAGAGCAATCTAAAGTCAGACTATCAATATTTTCAACCATTTTACGACATTGAGTTCGGAAAGTTCAGAATTGAAGTATTGGAATACCTCTTTCTTCACTTTATTGATGAGGGTACTTTTTAGATATGGTTCTGCAAACATCAGGTCGATATATTCTATATAACCAGGTCGATATAACCATGAAAAACCAAGAACTAAAAAAAAGTAACAACTGTATGAGGTCGACTGTATGCTGGTAGTTCCTTTTGCTCAACAAAATGGCCACATATCTATCCAATATTTGACGGTGTAGTAATAAATTTTGATTTATAGTTGTTAGTTATTACCGTTGTCAAAATGCAGCATTTGTACTTCGTGTGTCATTGTGTGCAGGCAATATACGAAGTTTAAAGAAATGTCCAGGTAGCTTTAAAGATAGCAGATATCTGGAGCAATTGAATATGATCGCTGCTCAACTGCGGCCCCGAGAATATTTTGAACCGTAATCCGGCCCACGACCCAAAACGAGTTTGACATCACTGCTATACACCAACAAATTTGTTGCGAAAACTGAAGAGGAAGAGGTAGATCTTCAATACATGCCTGCACGCATGTTTCAGTTCGCTACGGCGAAAATTCCAGATAGCTCACGAAAGGCTGCTCGTAAGGTCGTAGATTTGGTTTTGCAAGAAAGCTTAAATAATTACCTTCCTCATGGAAAGAAATGATCTCTCTCAGTTTTTTTGCCTACTACCGGCTCCATTTTTATCCATTGTTTAATGCAAAAGTTATATTGCGTAACGTGCGAGAAGCCATATCAGACAGGTGTACTTTAAATTTTTGCATTATGAGACGATTTTGAGCAAAGCCCATGCAATGCTAGGTTTCGTTAACCGCCACTCAACTATCACAATTGATCGTCATTGTCTTAAGTCCTTTGAGCTTGAGTCATTAAAGAAAATATACTAGTTTGTTTGAAAACAAAAAAAAACAGCCCCTGGCGCTATGCTCCGTATCGCACATGGTGCTTAATGTCGGTAATACAGTCATTAAAATAACGACGCAGGGTTGCCTGAAGTGTATTTATGGCAAAAAAGCTCTCGGATGCCATTAACACCCCAGATTTGCTGACCAGAATTATCAATTTACCAACTAGGACACTAAGACATCTTGAATTCTTAAGTATTGACTTTAAAAGGCGACAGCATAGCTCTAATGAACCTTTGTCGTCTATGTCTTTTGAAGTTTCAACATATTCTACAAGTATTTTAATCTTCATCGCTACTAACTAAAAAATCACCTTAAAACCACCTACTATCTCTTTTTGATCACCATTACGTCATTACCACCTCTTGATAGGCAAAAAAAGTTCATAAAAGTGTATTAAATGTTAAATATGTTCTTTTGTCGGAAATGAGTGAATGCTTACTTGTTTCGTAGACCAGATCCAGCTTGGCTGCCTCGGCACGACCCCACGAGTCCATGAAGCTATCCTTGGCACCGAACGTGTCGCGCTCCTGGCGCTGCACAAACGACGGAATCTCCGACTGGTTCTGCTGGTGCGCGTTCTGGGCGGCTATCATGTTGCCGTGGATCGGTGGCGGCGGAGCCGGTGGAGTAGACGTCGGCGGTCTGATCGGTGGTGGCGGTGCCGGCCCAGGTGGTGCTGGTGGCAAAACCTAAAATCAACCAAACAGGATCAGCACATTCAGCTCTTCCTGAGTGCGCGCAACCGCACAATCGCACTTACCGTGGGCCAGGCCGTTGCTGGGGCACCCTTTTTGCTTGCCTCCATCCGCTGCACCTGCGTCTTGACCGACGGCACCGCATCGCCACCGGGCGACTTGGCGCCACCGGGCGGGTTCATGCCGCCGAGCTGCTGCTCCAGCATCATGCGCCGCGTATCCTCCAGCTTGGCCGGCGTGCGCTCGGGCCGGTCCGATTTGGCACTGGACGAGCGGACCGAGTGGCCCGCGGTCACCTGCTCCAGCCGCTGGCGCATCTCGTTGCTCAGCTTCAGCTTGCCGACACTGTTCGGGGCGGGCCGGTCGGCCCCGATGTCGAAGCTGCGCTTGGCCGTCCGTGCCGCACCACCCGGCTGTTGGCCGCCGCCTCCCGCACCCTTGCCGCCCGCATCGGCCTCGCGTGCCGCCTGCTCCTGGAGCTTCTGGTCGATCTCGAACTCCTCCCACTCGACCCCGTTCGGGGAGCCAATCGGGGAGTCGAGGTTGCTGCTGCTGTGCTGTGACTGCGGCGTCGTTTTGCGATTGCTCTGGCGCGTCATCTTGAACTGGATGAACGTTTCCTCCGTCTCGGTGCTGGCGGTGACGCCTTGCGGCGGTGGCCAGCGCCATTTGCCGATGCGCACGGTTTTCGCCCGCCCGTACGGATCGAGGAACGGGCGCACCTCGAACGGATCTTTCAGCTCGAGCGGTGGTGGGAGCGGTGGCGGTGGCGGCGGTGGTATCAGGTTGGACGAGGACGAGTCTTTGCGGTTGCGCAGCATGTCCGAGAAGGAGGTGGTTGTGGCGGGCGGACCGATCGGACGGTCGGTCGAATCGTTGCGGCCGCCGGCCTTGGCGCTCATCTTGCGAATGGGCGAATGTTGCACGGAGGTGGGCGAGCCGGTGGCACCGCCATGCTTCGGTGAGGCGGCACCCGGGTTGGCCGGCGATGAAGAGGAGGATGGGCCGGCCCCGTCCTGCTGCGTGAGCAGCGTCTGCAGGGCTTGGTTTTGCGCCATCAGCTGCTGCTGGATCTGGATGTTTTGGGCCATCGCGGACTGGAGGAAGGCGCGCTGCATTTGCTGCTGGTAGGCGGTGCTGTCCACGCCGGGCGGGATGGTAAACACCGGCATGACCACGTCCGGGCTGACCGAGCCCATCATGAGCAGCGAGCCGGACGAGCTGGCCGGCGGTGACAGCGGCGCGATCGGGTTCGGCGCGCTCGGCGTGAACCCGTTCGAGGTGGCATTCTTCGCCTGGTGGGTGGTGCCACCCTGCGTAGCGCTTGCCAGCACGGCCGACTGCTCCAGGTCGGTTAGCGAGCGGTCGGTACGGACAGTGGCGAGCAGCTCGCTCACAAACTGCGCTCCGCCCCGGATGCTTGCCGCCAGGGAGCGGGCGTCGGACAGCTCGTCGAGCGATCCGTCCAGCACGGGGCTGAACAGATCGTCCAGAAACTGGTCGACGTCGGATGCCTGCGACGGCACTCGCACGCGGCGCACGTGACTCGCTAACGATGGTGCCTCACTCGTGTCCGACATGGCGGACGAGCGTACGCTAAACTCCGACTTCTCCGCGTACTTGAGCGAGTGTGAGCCGGACGAACGCTTGCCGGCGTACTGCGACTTGACGAAGCGCGGGTGCTGCTCCTTGAGCGGTGCGATCGTGTCCACCGAGCGGTACTTGTTGCCGATCCGGTTCTCGGCCAGCGTCAGCGTGAGCGAAGTTTCCGGCTCGTCCGCATCCGGTGCGAGCAGTGCGTCGTCCGCCTCGCCCGCCAGCAGATCGTCCAGCGAGCGCGACCGGCTCTTGTCCTCGTAGAAGGCACGCTCTTCCCGCAGCTTATGGCGCGACAGCGATACATCGTGTGACGTCTTCCTGCCCGCGCTGGAGGGTTCCATATGGTGGCGGGAGGCGGCACCACCACCACCGCCACCGTACTCGGCCGGCTCGTGCTTCTTCGTGCCGCTGCCGATCGCAACCGGTACGAGCTGTATCTCGTGCGAGCTGCGCTTCATCGACGGTGGCTCGGGCGGCGGCACCTGCGGCCGCTTGGGGCTGCTCGGCTCCGCAGCCGAATCGTGCGCACCCGGGGCGGCACTCGGCGCACCACCCTTCCTGCCGCAGCGCAGTATATCGCTTCGCACGGCCGGGAAGGCGGGCGGTAGCTCCTTCTCCGCCACCAAATCGAGCACAAAGTCCAGCCCGCACGAGTCCGTCATCTGGTCCGACTCGTCGATCACCACCGTCCAGCCCAGGTTCGGTATGCCGAACGAGGAGATGGCAAGGGCGGCTGCCTCCTCGCACGTCGTCCACGAATCGACCGCCACCGTCTGCACACTGTTGTCGGGCAGGTTCAGCCCGAGCGCCGTGTCCGCCAGCCGAGACGAGGCGCGCCACTCGAGCCAGGCCGGCGGGAACAGCCGGCACGGGTTCGTCTGGCCTGCGTTAGCGTTCCGCAGCAGCTTCTTCAGGATCTGCTCCTTCGTGTTCGGGGGCGCATTGTCCACGATGAACTTGATCAAGTACTTGCTGAACGCCGAGCCCGGCTGGAACGCGGACAGACAGTGGGACATCAGCGTCCACAGCTTCTCGGCCGCGGTCTCGTCCGCCCGGTACACCTGGTTGCAGATCTGCACGAGTATTTCGTCCCGCAGCCCGCGCGACGACAGCCCCTTGTGGACGATGTAGTCCGCCAGGATCTTCTCCCGATTCGCGTCCATCGTCGCGTCCGTCGTCCAGCGGATGATCAGCTTGAAGATGGCGATCGCGTCCTTAAAGTCCTGGTCGCGGGCGGCGGCCCGCGACAGGAACGGCGCGCTGATGATGTCACGGCGCGGTGCCAGCTTGACCCCGTTACAGTACACCGAGCTGAACTTGCCGAACGCGAACTGATCCAGGTCGGGCGGCAGATCGGCCGCCGACGGAGGCCCGGGCACGGTTCCGACCACCTTCACCAGATTGCGATCGCTCTGCTGGCCGGACCAGTTCTCCGACTTGGAAAAGATGAACGCCAACTCGGCCGGTATGTCGAGCGGTACGGCGGAACCGCGCTCCACCTGCTCCTTGGCCAGCCGCTGGGCCGTCCGCTCCTTCTTGAGCCGTTCCGCCTCCCGGCGGCGCTTCAGTTCGTTCTTCAGCTTGGCGTACCGCTTGCGCTGCATGTGCCCCTTGTACAGGGCCTGATACTTGACCACGCCGTTCTTGATCGTTAGGTACCGGTTGCGGTCGCGGTACCCACGCCAGTAGCGCTGTATCGTGACGGCACCGCGCACCTCGCGCTGCACCTTCTTACGCGCCAGCATGCCGCGCACGGTGCGCTGGATTGTGACGGCCGCCAGCCGCAGCCGGTCGGCCCGGCTCGCCTCCAGCGTGCGGTGGAGGGCTTCGCGCAAGAATACGCGCGTTGCGCCCAGCTGGAAGTCGGGCCCCTCGGTCGTCGTGCCCGGCAGCTCGTCCAGCACGAAGCGGCACAGCTCCCGGTACGGCGTGCCCTTCGGCAGGGGCGTCCTCATCAGATGGCGATACCGTTCGACAAAGTGCTGAAAGCGAAGGCGCACCGGATACCCGGACTGGCGGATTTTGATCGTGTCCAGCATGCCGAGATAGCGCAGCTGCTGCAGCACGCAGGGCATGTCCATGCGCAGGGCCTGCTTGTCGTTGTTCGGCTTGACGCAGCGCACGAACCACGGGTTGCACTTGGCCATCGACTGCAGTAGCTGCTGCAGCGAGTCGGAGAAGCGCGCTGCCACCGTCGGTGTGCGCGGCTTCATCGTGACAAAGCGCCCGTTCGAGCCCTTAGGCAGCGTTTTGCCCACATCCCGCTGGGCGCGCAACTGCTTGGTCATCTCGCCGACCAGCGGCTCCGTGCTGGAGCTCAGCAGCTCGATCACGTCCATGCGCAGCGCGTCCCGGTTCTTCTCGAGAAAACCGTCCACGCAGTACCACACCTGGCCGGCGTAGTGCGTGATGCCGAACTCTTGCGCGCCGACCCGCGGCCTCGAGTACAGCTCATTCAGCGCGTGGTTGTAGTGGCACTTCTCGAGAAAGCTGGAATCGTTCGCCCGCGGAAAGTTGGACTCGTCGTCCAGCAGGTGGAAGATGCCGACCGGCTTTTTCGCGAGCAGATGGATCACCGGCAGGTTGTCCTCCCACTCCAGATTGGTCCACTCGAGCCGCTCGCGCGCGTACTCCGCCTGCTCCAGCTTGAACACGTGCTTGTTAAAGTACAGCTGCAGGCTTTCGTTCGCGTAGTTGATGCACAGCTGCTCGAACGAGTTCTCGGCCAAATCTTCGAACCCGAAGATGTCCAGAATCGACAGCCGTTGCGCGTCGTGCGTGCCGCCCCGGTGCACGATCGAGTTGATCCGCAGCACAAGCCTGGGTAGTGAAGGACAGAACGGGTGGAAAATGTTACTAATGAACTACAACCAAAGCTCCAAATCTAGAGCAGGGGTCGGTAAGAGTCCACGATTAGTTCATGTGACCCGCCAAAACATTAAGAACATTTGTGGAATTGAATTAGAAGGTTGTAAAGTGAACAATTTTGTCGTCTTTCTTCAGATTTCAACTTCAAAAAGAGTTGTTCCTTTTAGATAAAGATTGAAACAATTGGGTTCATTTATGCCAACTAAATAGTCTACATGCAATGTCGCACCGCAAGTTCCCGCAGTTGTTTGCATTAGTAGCAGAAAATATTGAATCTAGAAAGGTTTGTGAAAAAATTAAATGGTATTGTTTTTTCGTTATAGTTTTAAAACCTAAGGAAAACCTCTTCGGAGTATTCTATAGATGTATGAAGCAGACAAATTTTTACTAGCAATGAAACAAGTGAAAACTACTTCTAGATTTGTGCTGCATCCTTGACAATTGTTGTGTGCGACAAAAGAGGTTGCCTACCCCTGGAAGCCGACAGGATGAGTGCCGATCGGGAGAGATAATCGGAGATCGGTCTTCTGCATGATGCAAGAGATCGATACACGAACTGGGGCTCTCTCCTACGGACCGCGATAAGGGTCAGACGTGCGTGCTACGCTTATTTAATTGTTAAAAAGTGAATTTCATGTGTGGCGTTTAAAATAAAGAGAATAAGTTTTAAACAATACAACAACAATAAATGGAAATGTTGATTTTAAGATGTTCATGACGATATCTTCTTCTTGGTCTTCTTCTATTTGGCGTAACGTCCTACATGGACATGCCGACCTATACAGACTTTCGAGACTTATACAGTACCACGCAGTCGGATAGTCAGTCCTTGACAATATATTTGCCGTGAAAACTAACTAAAGTTGGTTGCTTTAGCCAGATTCAGACATCTATGAATGATTAATTATAAATACCTCATGGCAGAGAAATACAGGGGTATCGTAGCTAATCTCCAATGTACACAGCATTATTCATCGCCGGCAAGATGTTTTTCACGTGTTAGATTTGCTTCAAAATAAAATTTCAATTCTTTCACATGATTTTCAATCCATCACAAAGAACTCTCAAACTCAGTCCAGCATGTGATGTGTTGAAAATCATGCAAAAAACAGAACAATGTTTATGATGAAAATACAACATATGACATCTGTTGATAAACACCTCGCAGGCATTGAAAAATGTTGTAGACATTGGACTCACTCGGAATCGGATTGACTCGGAAAACCCTATAAGCTTATAGGTATGGTAAAAGATAGAGACAATTGTTGGGATTCACTATAGTCTTACAGGGGTTTCCGAGTCAATTTCCAATGTCTACGACATTTTTCATTGCATGCAAAATGTTTTTCAACAGCAGCTAAATGTTGTATTTTTTCACAATAATGTTTCAATTCTTCCACATGATTTTCAACAAGTTACAAGCTGGATGAAGATTGATAGTTATTTGTGATATGTTGAAAATCATGTGTAAGAACTTAAATTTTATTATGATGCAAATACACCATTGGACAGCTGCTGAAAAACATCTTGGAGGCAAGGAATAATGATAAACACATTCGAAAGTGACTTGGAAAACCCTGTTTCGTTACAGGTTACAGGTTAGAGTGTGCGGGCCACACGGGATACAAGTATTTCCTTGGTTTTTGGTTGTTTTCAAACATTTTTGTATAATTTCCAATTGGTTTTTGGGATTTTTGTTAGGATTTATTGGCATTTTTTAGAACTGTTTGAATCATTTGAATTGATTTTCAAAGAGAAAATTGTGATAACGATTAAAAAATACAAATCGTGAAATGAGCACTCCAATAACCAAAAACCATAGAAAATCCTGTAATAAGGTCTGTGGCACAGAAAGGTGTATTTCAATTTGATTTCACATTCATGTCTATCTGCCATTTCAATAGCGACATCACTCATTACTTCAGTCACACTAAAACATGGGAATAAATTTGAATCAAAATCTTTTCCATAAGCTGAGGTTCGAATTCTGAGAAATTTCAATCTGACATTATTTTTTTAAGTATGCCAACCTATGATCTAGAAGCTATTTCACGGCCAACTACCGTTTAGGCGAGCAACAACCTGCCAGTATGTACGTACCAGTTAAACAGTCCCGAGTAGAGTGCCTTGGCCAGTGCGTCCCGTGCATCCAGCGCCTGATCGATGCCGAGCGGCGTGTAGAGCCGCTCCGAACGCGTCTCGGTGATGCGCGAGGTCAGCGACTTCAGGATGCCCTCCGATGGCAGCTGCAGCAAATGGGCCGCCCACTTGATTTCGGCATCCGACCCGATCTCGACCCCTTCCTGTCCGTGCCGGAGCTGGCGCCGGTGGAAGTACACGTTGCCGAGGTGCAGCACCGACGCCAGCACCTTGACGATCCCCTCACGCTCGCTCTCCGTCACACCGAGCACCTGCATCGCGCTCTGCAGCGAGGCCCAGTCCATCCGGCCCGGCGCACAGTCGGAACCGCCCTGGTTCAGGTAGAAGTACTTGTCCGCCTCCAGCAGACCGTACTTCATGCGCTCCGGCTCGGCCAGCCCGCCGAGCAGCTCGTAGAACACGTGGTAGTTCCGCTCGCCGGCCGCCTGCGTGACGATGCGCGACTTCTCCAGCAGATACTGCGTGATCTTGGCACCGATGATCGCTCCGGACTTGAAGTACACCTCCAGGTACTTGCCGAACCGGGAGCTGTTGTCGTTGCGCACGGTGCGCGCATTACCGAACGCCTCGAGCAGTGGGGCGGCCTCCAGTATCTGCTCGGTGATGACGGTGGAGGCGGAACCGCCGCCCGGTACGACCGCCGCCAGGTACTGCATGACCAGCTTGGTCGATTCCGTCTTGCCCGAGCCGGACTCGCCCGAAATGACGACCACCTGGGGCGACGGGAGGGCTGCGTGTGCGGCCGACCCGATCGCAAACAGGTGCGGCGGCAGTGTGCCTAGCGGCCGGCCCGAGTACAGCTTGGCCATCTCGATGCCGTACGATTCGGGGAACATTTTGTACGGATTGATCGCGATCAGGATGCTGCCCGCGTTCGTGTAGATCAGCCCGTTGTCGTAGCGCAGCTTCAGGTTCCACAGCAAGGACGCTTCGTGCAGATCCTCCAGCTGGGTCATATCCTCCACGCCGGTCTTGCCCAGATCCTGCCGGGCGCGTATGTTTCCCTCATTCGGCCCGAGGGTGAACGTTTGCGGCTGAAAGCAAAAAACAAAAACAAAACAAAAAACCAATCGATCAACAACTTCATCGCGGTGGCACTTTGGCATGTCTTAAAAGTACAGCTTTAACACTTTATCACTTCATACATTCGGCGGTACGTCGTCCGGCAGCAGCTTGTTACGTGGCGGTCTCCTGATTCTGGCTGGTTGCTGTCGCACGAAACTTTCTTTTCCCTCGCTGGGAGAAAGTTCACTGACCGTTTCCATGCGCCGCTGGCGGCGCTTGATTCGCTGCGGCAGCAGGGACAGCGACTGACTCGGCGAGGGTGTGCCGCCTCTTTGCCATGGTTCCAGATGGAAGCTAACCGTCCGCATCCAGAACCGTGCCGGTGCCGAAGCGGAACGGAATCTACTTGCGAGATACGTGTTCCAGCCTAACCAACTGTTGTTACCGTGTTGGCTGGAAAATGACACGTGTGGCACACAACTTCGCACAAACTTCAGGAGTTTCCCAGTTCCACTCTAAGGTCAATTGCACGCGCGCACCAACGCCAACACTCACTTTTGCTTTCGTTCGTGATAATGTTTCCAGTGCAACTGTGCATCCTCGGGCCGCCAACGCCAGACCAACCGGAGAGATGTGCAATTGCAACAGAGTGCAACCTTGCCTGCAACCGTTTCGCTCTTGCACTCCCTTTGGGACACCCGTGCAGCCGATGGTGCAAAAGGAACATGCTCTTTTTCGTACCCGTATCAAAGAAAAACCCGAACACCCGCTCGATCGGGTGGAAAAGTTGCGCGCACGCATTTGAAACTAGTTTGACCAGCCGCAAACGCGAGTGTGAGCGGCCGTCGGGTGCAGTTGCAATTTTCCTATTACTGCGCATGCAGTCGCAACAGAGCAAACGAGAAGCCACTCACACTATCACACACACGAACACAACAATCTCTTGGAAGTGAGTTTGGAAAACGATAAAAAACGGCTTTTTTGTTGCTGTTTTTGTGCAGTGTGTACGTGGGTGCGAACACCCTAATAGACCCAAATTGATCGCAAATCTGCATTTTGCACTGCTGCCAGCTTTGCTTTTTCTTCTCCTTCTTCACCATATTCTTGTAAGCCGCTCAATACGTGCGTGAGCCTTTTCTCTCACCGCTCGCGTCAAACTTACATGGTTAATGATGCGCGCGTTTGGAAACTACCTACCTTGCCGTTGATAAGTGCCTGCACGATGATCATCTGAGCGGCACGATGCACTTCTTGGATCTCCCCCGGCAGCGGGTGGCCGAGGCCCGGATCGAACCACACCAGATCGCCCGTCGACCAATCCATGGTGACCGGTTGTACCTTTGATACCGTTGGTGTATGTTCGATGTCACTAGGTTAAACGAACCCTGCGTGAAGAAAGAGGTAAAAATAGATGTTGTAAAAGTGTGGCAATAGAAGGTTTCAATTTTTTAGTTCATTGTGTAATGTAACTCTAATATCGATATCTTTAAACACCTAACCACTCACTCAACACATCACTTAGTGTGAAGTCAACTTAAATCTGGAGCATTGCTTATGAAATGATAAATAAAAGTTCAATATAGGGGCTTAACGCAAACAAGCCCTGCTTATGTGGCATAAGGAACAATTTTGAAATGATGGAGCTAAAACTTTTTTGTATCTAGTAGAAAATATTTGTATTTACAGTTTTGAAAGGTTTTATTTGTTATCAGAAATTTTACAAAGCTTAACTATTGCATAAATACCGAATGTAAGTAGAGTTTTGTTTGGATACATCGGAATAGTGTTTAAAATTTGATCATCATGAAATTTTTCTAGAATCTTTTAACATGCGAAGCACGAGATTGTTATTTGATATTTGTTAACAAAGTTGTAAGATGAACAACGAAAGATTGCGCTGTCAATTATTTCAAAACTTTGATTCCGAAAATCAGTGTAACAATTGCAAGAATCTTTAATCAGGTTACTTATTTGCAAAGTAATTTATTACTGGTTGTAGTTTCAGGTGGCCGCGTATGTATGTATGTATGTATGTTTGCGTATGTATTTGAATTTCTAAGAGTTTTATAACATTCATCGATGTATCGGGAAGGTAGGTAAAGACGGACAATGCGGATAAGATGGACATTTCTCGTAACTACATGAAAAAGGTAATTTTCGAATAATTCAACAATGCAGCATATACACTCAAAGTAAAACAAGAAATTTGAGAACATTTGTTAAATTCACGAACAAAACAAATTGTAAATCGTGCGCACCATTGTGGATCTAATTTGACTACTGCGGATCTTATGCTCGGTACCTTGCATTGTTTATATTTTTGGATGTTTTATTACATATGCAAAAAACTGGCGAAAGAACGAGAATGAAAGCAATAAAAATCTTGTTCTTTGGCGGTTTATGAATCCTAACACCAAAGCAGGAAAGTCGGACACTATGTCGTAGGGAAAGATGGACACCGAATTTGTTGATTTATTTAACTACTTATATCAATTGGTGATGAATCTATTTCATCAAATACCTGAAATAAGGTTATTAGAAATATATTAACCATCAAGAAACTAGAGAAAATATTGAATTAGGCGACAAATGAAACACCGGTAAAATAACATTCATGCGTTATGCACGCTACATGCTGATTAGGCACTTCACGGAACCCAATATCTTGTCACGACTTGGACAACTTTAATCAACAAAAAGAAGAGGCATTGATATGACATCATTCAAGAATAGAGAAGAGATTCTATTGGATTACAAACACCAAAAAGTTGAATTTTCAATGGAAAAATTGCTTGACCTACTAACAAGTCCCTCAAACATGCTGGGATCGCGGACTTTCCACTGAGTAATTTCCTAAAGTGAAGTTTTAAACTGTTGTTCTGTTAGCTGGAGCAACGTCCGCTGTTAGTGCCCAATATTTTAAAAATGCATTAGATTCTGCATTCCACTTCTAAGGTGTTAGAAGTGGTGCTTACAATTCACGACTGAATGAACTACTGTTGCAATTGGCCTAGAATTGGTTTAAGTGCGTACCAGGACGTGGATATGTTAAAATATTATAAACCTCCTAACGTTTTTTACAGGGGTCCATCTTACCCTTCGTGGTGTCCATCTTTCCCATATTAGGAGTCAGTCTTACCCGAACATTTCAAAACTGCACGAAAAAACTCTTGTTTTTATTTAATTAAAAAAAACATAAAAATGGGTAGAAACTTTAAAGCTTCAACACATTTTATGATAAAACATGAATTTAATATAATGTATGCACATTTTCATGGTCGTTACGTTTATAAATCTCTAGATTTATAATATTGTTCTTAATGTGTTCCAGCATTCCTTTGGCGAATATACTAATTAACCAAAAAGCTATTAGTTGCTTTTTTCATCCCTCAAAACTCTTACCTAACCGTAGTTAGCCCTATTTGTGAGCTTAACAAACTGGATACATTAGTTTGTTCGTATCTTTGTCTTGGTAAAACTACCATGTCTTTTTTTTCTATTACACATGCGAATAGTCAGTTCTTGCTACGTGGAAAAGCTGCGATAAGAATCGAAGCTCGAAGAAGGCCTTGTGGGAGCAGTCACTGTCATGGATTTCTATCGGATCCATTTGACCTTTTAATATCAACAAATAAGCATCAGTTTATCCCGAAGGCGCGACAAATAATGTATCATAGGTATATAGGCATGAGAATGAGTTGGCTTTTTTCATTATCTCAAGACGGACATCTTCAATCTTTGTGATATACTAACGTATGTGTTCGTATGTGCTTCAAACGATTCAAATCAAATTTTGCCACAGGCTAAAGACCAGGCTGAAATACTACAAACAACAAACTTCCTAGTACCATAACTTGGAGAGGTCTCGTGGCAAATCTCGAATGAAACGAGTCCGTCATACGATGGACCGGGTGTCGTGCTACGCTATTTTTGTTAAGCATTAAGTTATAAAATAAACCATGTCCATATGCAAAGGAGTGAAACAAAATCACATTAAAGAATAACAAAGTAAATGGCTATGGAATAACAGAGATATCTTTTTAAGCCTTGAATACAATAACTGCTAAAGACAAAAATAAAAACAGCTGTGAAGCAGATATTTAGCTATTGATTTTCAAACTTGATTCAATGCAGAAATTATTTGATCAAATGTTTAAAGCCCTAGAACGATAAACTCATTGCATTTGAAAGCATGAACATGAAGATATATTTCCGCTACCGATGGAGTCACGAAACAAGCATTTATAGCTTATCACTGCTTATTTTTGAATAGGAACAGTGAAGATAATACGTAAATACTCTGTATTTTGTAGTACAATATTTAAGGAAGCTACAATTATTACTACACGTTCAGAAGAAGAAGGCTTAGCAAATAACTTGCTTTACACTGGTCAGTTCATTAACCTTATCTACTTTTTCTTCTGTTTCGCATGATATTTTTGCTCCAACCCCATGGCGTGATATGCATATGTACAATCGTAAACCACACGATGATCACAACTGTGACGCATGCAAATTTTTGTTTGCCTGTTATCTTTAATTGCTTTTTCAATAGATATGCACATCCAACATGCATTTACGAAAAACATCACGATAAACCTTAAAACAAATTCTCCAAACAGACAAAAGACTTTCCTGCGCTCTTAAGTTAGGCAGTTAATTAATTGAAATATCAGCATTTTTTGTGTGTGTGCAACCACTGCAAAACGCTGCAGAACCGATGCTAATCGCGCATTCGCATGAATATGTGGCATAGGCATGATAAGCAGATGAGTCTAAAACCGCGTCTAGACGCGTCGAACAACACACAACTGCTCGCGACCGGCTCTTCGCGAAGCCCGCAGCCCGTTAATGAGGCCACTCAACTAGAGGCAAAGGGAAGGGAAGTGCAAATTGATCAACGATTTTGTTTGGAGAAAACTACGAGCGTCCATACAAATCGATGCTGTTCAGCAATCGGTTTGCGCCCGCCCGAGCTTGTGAATCGGGCGGAAAGTAAGAGAAACTTCGTAATCTAGATTTTAACATTTTTAGGAACGGAAAACAATCAGTGTGCTTTTTGTTTTGCTTTGTTGGTCTGTTCAGTTTTCAATTTAGTGTAGCTGGAGATTTTTCGGGAGGGTTTCGCTCGGGAGGGACGACACAAACTACGCAAAAGGGTGCGTCAAATGTCAAATAAAAAAAAAGCGGAGGAGAGGAGGAAAAAGCGCACAACTCTTTCAATTGTTTTCGGGGGGGCGTTTGGGCAGGGTGTAAAAGGCGGGATGTGGGATCGAAAGCATTTTGCAACATTATTAGCTCTAATTGAATTAAACGCACGGGACAGATGCAAACAATGTCCACAATTACTGTTTATTGTTTTGTACTGCTACTGCCGCGCGGAGTTATCTAACTGTCCGATCGGCCAGCGATCGGTGCCACAAAACGGAGCGGTTAAAGGTACGCTCGTTAGGGTGGGTAACGGCCTGTGAACATATTTACCACGATCGCGGAGCACTGCGGGGAGTGTTTAGAGTAGCTGCAGATAATTAGATAATTTCTATATCGCACTGATAAATAAAACATTGAAATAGTGTTTTATGGTACTGCTTTGCCGAGCCACCGTTTTGTAACATTGGAGTGGACGGTGGTGGTGCACTGTGGTATAATCATTGTTTTGCTGCTGGTGCTTTTCTAACATTCAATTTAACTTCTACAGTGTATTGCAATGTTATTGAATTCTATATTATTTTACAACGAACGCAATAGCAAGAAAAAAGAGAATGGGAAATTTTGGAACGTGTTTTTGAATTCTTTTAAAAAACCAAAATCATTTTTTGGTCAACAGAGGCCAAATAAACCCTTGAAATGGTTTAGCGAAGCCTTCATCACATACATATCCTAGCTTACTAGCAATCAGTCGACGACGACGACCGATCGACGAGTAAAAGTGAAACAAAAGCCACTCCACACTTGACACCCAATAAATCTCGATGGGCGTAGTCGCTGCAGGCGCAACAAATGGGAAACGCTCAATGTTAAGCCGCTAAAAGCAGCAAAACGTTTTACGGCTTCGCCTTGCTATTGACGAAAAAAAAAAACAAAATAAAGCCTATAAGGCTATATCTGTGCCATTGGTGCTTTATCGGCGTCATATCTTTTAAAGCGATCTGCAACAAATAGTACCGAAAAAAGACCCGCGCGCTCCATTTCAGCTCCACCGACACGCCATTGTTGTGCACATGCTGTTGTGCACCGCCCGAGTTCAAGGACGTACCTGCGCTGCTGGTACGGAAACGGTACCGCCAAACGGAAAACACACCGTGGAAAAACTGTGGCACAACACAGCAATAGGAAAAATGAAATGAAATGAAATAAAGCACATCCGACCTCCCCCCGAAATGTAGACGGACACACATTCCTTCCGCTTGCGTTCCAATTAAAACCTTGGCCGTGACGCACGAATGGGCAGGGCGTACCATAAGCGAGGCACCTGTGCCATCCGAGAGAGAGAGAGAGAGAGAGAGAGAGAGGGAGAGAGAGAGAGGGAGAGAGAGAGGGAGAGAGGGAGCGAAAAGGAGACAAACACTGAGTAAGAGATAACCAAAAAAACAAAAACCGGAACCATCGAATCTCCACGCCGATCGGTGATCTTCGCTCGAGCTTTCGATCCTACCCGCCTGGCATTCGATCAAGCCAGCCGTGTCACACATAAAGAGAAAGTGTCCACACGGTCACGTTTGTTTTCATTTGCATAGAAATGCCTGCATACCGAAACGTCGTGTACGTTGGGCTGCCCCGAGGCAGTTGACGGCCATTGTCCAATTTTTGGACGGGCTGTGATTTCTACTAAAAACGAAAAAAGCATCCAAATACCACGTACTTGACAAGTGGGGTTCAAAATATGCGCCTCATTTCAAGCGCGAGCTGTCTTTTCCCTTCCCAGGACAGCCCACGACCGTGTTGGGGATGATGTTTATACTACGTACGTATTTTGTATGCGCGATCGCCATGCGTGTATTGTGATAAGCTGCGCATACACAAGCTTTTATCTACCCTTGGGCATGGCCCGCATACACAGTTATGTGTCACGATGTTTTCCCGTTTCCGCATCCCCCTCATGTGGGTCGTGTTACCTACGGGTGGTGGTGGTGGTGGTGCTAGTTCGCAACCTGTTAACGTATGCATGGACCTGAGAGTCAAGGCAAATCGGCAAACAGAAACAGCGGTAGCAGTAGGGAACTTTCGCCACGGTCTAGGTCAACCACGCCACCACGGTGGCTGTGTTGGCTGTATTCGACACACACACACACACACACATACGTTGAGGCACGCGAAGCGATTCGGTATTTGCATATTGATCTTTTGGGTATGGGAATGAGGAAAGTCTTTACAAAGAAAAAAACACAAAAACGACTTATGATTTCACCAGCCAAGCACGTGCACACGTACGATAACAAAATGGTAGGAAGTAGCACCCCACACATAGGTACATGATACAACGGGGGAATACTTGAGAAGCATGGAGCCATCGCTAGAAGATGGCCGGTACGAGTACAGAAACAATTATGAAGTGCTGATTGACATCACTTTGTACATGGAGTTGTAGCTTTCTACTAACGATTTCATTAGCAGGAATGTGGTGAAATGCTGCATGATAGCAAGCAGTTTCTAGGCACTTTTTAAGCGCGGGTTTTTGTTGATAGTTGAATGGTGTCTTTAGCATTATTTGCTGACATTTTCCAATAGCTAAAAAAAAAAATAAGTTAAATTGCTACACCCATCTACAATTAAAATTCCGCCTTTCATCAAGTGGGAAGTAAAGTGGCACGCATTAATGAATACCCTTTTACCAACAATATCGATTTCGCAAAAGCATCGTTCTGCACACAACAGCAGCGTGCTCGGCCACGTTCTGTGTCCCATTTAAAGGTGTACATATTTTATGACGGCTTAATTTATGGCGTGCCACCATCGGGGCACGATTGCCAAACACCAAACGCGGTGCCAACTCGTTTGGTGCTGCGCCTACCCGCGGTTCTAGTCCTTGCGCGACCGATTTGCGTGCACGACAAAATGTAGGGTGCCGCCACCATGCCGCGCCCGATTGCCGCGACCGTGCCAGCAGCAGGTTCGTCGCTGCCACCATCGCGCAAGTCTAATGATTGCGCGACGGTGTAGAAATCGATCGATTGCACGGGTGTGTGAACGGAGGAGTGGGTTAGAGCGGTCCGTATTTGCTCACAACGTTGGTGCGTTGTTCATGGGACAAAAATTCGGCACACATACACACACACTCATAGAGATATACACACGAAAAAGGGAACCTTGTCACATTCCACCTTTTCGCCGCAGAGTGACTGGGTTTTAGATGCCGTGACGTTTCCATACGAACTTTAAGGGTGTTTTAGGGATTCGGTGTACCATTTCGCAAGTTGCCGAAACCAGTTCAATCAAGGCAGAAAAAAGGATATTACTCAAAAATGCCCTCTCCACTTCTTTCCATATCAGTGGCGCGCACTATCAAACGTTCACTTGGAAAGCTTCCACGCGACCGTTCGCACTCTTCCCCGTCGGCCCCGACGCGCTTCACATGCGCATCAACCGATCCGGCAACATTCCAGCCACCTCGGACAGCCACCACCCAGCGATGGAGGGGGCCGTCTAGTAGTGTTGGCGCAAAAGTGGCACAAGACACGAAACAATTTCTTCAATGGAATTCCATTCTGTTTATATATGTGTTTCTCGCTGCTCGCTTTATACGTGGTTCGGCTGGGCTAGGATGCTGGGAGTGCCCGCTTACATCGATCGTTGTTTTCTGCTTCTTTGCTATCGCTTCTCTCCTTCCTCTACTGTTACTTCGCGTTCGGCCCATGTGTGTATGTGTGTTGGCTTCACTCGCTCCCTCTCTTTCGCTGTCCGCTATGTGTGTGTACATATACACAAGTTAAAGCAGCGGAGAAAAGGAGCGCTGGGAAAGATCGAGTGATCACTCAGGTAAAACACAAGACGTTAGAGAGAGCACAGCATAGAATGGGGTAGCAACATCATGCATACCGTTTCAGCCCCCGTTAAAAAAGATGGATACATGCGTGTGTGTGTATATGTGTGTAAGTGTTTGGAGAAGGGAGATTATACAAGAATTTGTCACGTCACTTGTTTTGGATCTAATCCGTTTGGGGAGGCACTGGGTGACTTTTTTTGTTATAACTTCCACACCTTAGGTTTGTTAAATATTTCCACCATGCTTACTACTCTATACTATCCCTTCGCCACCATTTGTTAGATTCATGCAAGACCATGCGAAGCGTTAGTAGATGATGATCGCACGATCGAAAACTCCGGATGGAATCTTCAACTGGCACACTTCCAAAGACAGCTCATGCAGCCATTTCTCGCTCGGAAAATAGCAAATGATAACGCTTTACCAAAACCTTTCCCGGGACAAATATTAACGACACACACAAAAACACATAACTTGCTGATGACACTCACATGTACGGCATGGCAGAGCGGATTTTCGAATCCGCCAACTTTCTTCTCACGGGGTGTGTGTGTGTGTAGTAGTAGTAGTAGGGTCGTCAAACTCTTCTTCAATTTTCCTGCTGCTCCCAGCGCACTGCTACGTATCTTCACACAACGTCGAAAAAATCGTCAGACTGTGGCTCACAAGATCTATTCACTCGATGCGTTACGTTCTCAGCACGATTTCACTGGGCATCCGTACGCCTTTCTGCCTTCGTTTCACGGAGCGCACCGGACAGCACACAAACGCGCGAGAAACTGCATACGTAGCACATTTAGTTTGACCGCAAGCGCTGCGCAGCGACTCGCCGCGCCACTCCGATCCCGGGGCGGATTGTGGTTCGCCGTTGCCTCTCTATTGCACGGTGCGCAAAAGCGATTCTACCCCGTCACAAGCACGAACTGTGTGTAGCCACTGCTGCATTGAATCATATTTTTTGTATGTATATTGCACGCAAAGAAAAAGGCACCAACGATCACACGATCAAGCAATGGAGCGAAGAAAAAAAAACTTCACACGAGCAACTCGGAACTTTTCAGCTTTATTTGAGTGGTTGGAGATGGTCTTGGGGATGCGCGCACACACTTTACCGAAAAATAATATAATTGCACGGGAGTACTGCTTGAAACTTGTTTTCGTAGCTAGACTTTATTTCGCCTGTGACCGCACCTACGTCACGTCATACAAGAAGGGCCGTTTGGGACGATCGCACTACCTGATGACCGTACGCTGCGGATTTGTTCACCTGTTTGATCGTAAGGGCGATACGGGTTTGTGAGAATCGATCGGAGGCAACTTTTGCCTAGCTCCAGCCTCTTGCTGCCCGGCCAGCACCAATACACGCGCACCGTGCCACAACATAGCCATGCACACAGACGCTATGCTATGCTTTGGTTTAAGGTGTTGGTGGGTGTTATACGAACTTCAGCAGTGTTTATATCAAACAGGTACATTGCCGACTGGTTTATGTTTTTTAACGCCGTGGAGATGGTAAAACTGAACCTTTTACAAACGATTGCATGTGCGAGGAATAAAATTGAAATGAATGTCTAGTTTTAGAATTTTACTTGTGTAAATCATACTAGTGATTTTGAGTCTCTAAGCTACATCTGTACGTAACTTAGATCAGTTGTTTTTAACTATTCCTAAAGCTAAAATAGCTAAAATGGATCGTATTGCCTTCTAGAAGTTGTACATTTTAAAATTAAGCAAAAAAATATATAATTAAATAAAATGATTTGATGTAATATGTTTGATGTATGATCATTTGTAAAAACATTAATAAACTCAAAAGCGGTAACAATTTTGATTATGCTTGAACGAACCATTTTTAACGAAACAAAATTCGAGCAGTTAGCCCGACGAAAACGTTCAAAACTCAGTCGTGCCGGTTTTTTTTTTCAACGTTTGTATTGCTTAGTTAAGTTTTGATTCAACTAATAAGCGAATAAATAAAACAATGTAATTACTGCTTGAAAACTGAAAAATACAGTACTAAATGTTGTGAGGTGACAGAACATTCTTGCATTTTATGACGCATTTACGACTAGGCAAACAATCGTGTTTATTATACGCGTTTTTAAAAGCTGTAATAATCGTGTTTACTGTTTCTTTAGAGTTTACTGTCTAGTAACAAAATTGCTCCCCATTACTATCTACTAACTTCTTCTTTGCCTGGAAATATATCGACTTTAGCCCACTTGCATGCTATGTTCGCTTCTTTCACATCATCGATAAGACTGTCACCGATAGGGCACTTTCCGCTTATATCAACCTGCTCGTACTTCGTCGTCATTTCGGCAGTATCTTTTGCCAGCAGTTTCTCCATGCCGTTCCACGCTATCATTGTGCCGTTATCGGTGCACAACTTTTTCGGTGGCCGGTAGGTGCTGTACCCAAACTGGGCCGCCATCGAGCTGAGCGCATTGAATATAACGTCATTGCAAGCAACACCGCCCGAAACGACTAAACTGCGGTGTGGTTCGGCATCGGAGAAAAGTTTGCGCCGTTCACAGTACTCAATCGCGCGCTGCGTTCGGTGCAGCATGTGCCGTGTGACTCCTTTCAAGAAACAAGCACAAAACGCTTCATAATCGGGCAGCAAAGCATCGGGAGCAAGATCTGGGAGGTGAGAAACAACACAGATTACTTCACTTTAAACCACAATTTCAGCCTTTGCCCATCACTTACGGAGGGTGGATTCTCGTTCGAGTATGTGTCTCGTGGCGGTATTTTTCAGTCCGGCGAAACTGAACTGACAGTCACGATATTTAGAAAGTGGTAGCGGGAATTCGTAAGCAGATGTGTCGTTTGCGCCAGCCTGTTGGGCTGCTGCTTCGATAGCCTGACCACCAGACATTTGCGCATACTTGGCCACGTTCCGCAGCTTCAGCCGACGAGCGATTTTATCTAACGCTTCACCCGGCGCATCGTCCAATGTTTCGCCGAGCAGTCGAAATCGTGCAGTACTCTCCACAAATACCAGCAACGAGTGACCACCGCTTACCAGCAGGCAGAGAAATGGATACGGGATAGTAGAGGTCATTCGAGCCATCAACGCGTGTGCCTGCATATGGTGTATGGGAATGAGCGGTTTGTTGTAGGAGCGGGCGATATGTTTCGCATACCTCATCCCCACTATCAGACTGAGGGGTAACCCTAAAAGATAAAAAAGAAATGGTTATAACAAACCGTATCTCAAGCGAAATATCTTCTACACACCAGGCCGATTGGTGACAGCAACTGCATCTATATCGTTAGGAGTCATATTTGCTAGTTTAAACGCATTTTGCACAACGGATTCGATATTGGCACGGTGGATGTCTTGCGCTACCGGTGGAATGATTCCACCAAACCTGCCAAGGCATTTCGATGCTGTAGATACATTTTACCATTACGTGTGTGAATTCATATTTCCTCACCTCAAGTGACTGCTTTGCTGGGAATGAATGTACTCTCCCAAAACTGTCCCATTGCCGGTAACCAAAGCTGCCCCGGTGTCATCACAACTCGTTTCGATTCCCAGCACTACCGGGGAGGATTGTGTTGCCAAATGTCTGAAAGAAGGCATATGCAGCGTGAATAAATAGTTACAATTTATTCGTATATGTGTCTCGATGAAATGATGCAAACTTTCATACCTGTTCACTGTCCTAAAACGAGCAAATTTAGATAAAACTCTGCGCATCATGTTCACCCAGCTGTTGTTTGTTTTCCGACTACAGAACGCGATCGAGTCCAAAACAACCAATAACATTGACAAGATTTATATATACATATATCTACAATAATTAAAAAGAAAACATCATGCAGAAGAGTAATCGAAATAATTATGAAAAAGTCTTGTTTTTAGTGCTTTTAAATGGTATGACAAAGTGAAAAAATAATAGTTAACGTAGTATTAACGCTTTTAAAATTAGATAATAAAATCAAAACAAACCACATCAACGACCACCTTTGCTATATACAGCTTGTGCGCGTGCGGTTTGACAGCGATGGAAAATTATTTGGCATTGAAGAAAACAAAAGCCACAAAAAAAGTGGCGAAAGTGTTGGGCGATCCACAAAATTCTGGTCTGTTCTTGCAAATCTAATCAGCTGTTAGTCATTCGTAACAGCGGCCCTGCTATCGTTTTCGGTGTGGTGAATGTTAATTTGTAATAGCTTCTAATGGATAGTGAGGTAAGTGTGTAAACTATGCAGCTAGGGGAAGATTGGTTATCGCTGGTATGTTCTTTCGAAATGTAATTATCTTTGTTGTTGTTGTTGTTATATCTCTAGCCACCATTGGGCGGACGCTTGGTCGATTTGGTGGACAACGAGTGGATTGCCGACGAGCTGCCTTACGACCACATCCAAGTGCCTTGCGATAAGCTACCCGATCCCGAGGCGGACAACGGTGACTCGCATCTGACGCTGAAAGAGCAAGAGCAGAAATGGACTGATCTGGCGCTGACATCACTGGCACCGGATTTGTCCGTTTCCGAGCAGGTTAATTTCCCTGGTGTTTAGCGTGTAGCGTCTCTCGATTGTGCTGCACCGAACTCGGCACCATTGTGTGCTAACTACATGATACGGCTTATACGCGTGTTATTTACTGAAATCGACTAATCAAAACCACATTAACAATGAATAGACATCTACATTCCCCTACGATATTAACGGAATTCGCTCGCACGTTTGAGGAAGAGCAGGAAACCATATTTACGAAACTAGTGAATAGGCTAACTAACAATAACCGACCCAGCAATGAGTCAACACTTCAAGGGACGGTACTGCACGAGGAACCGTCCGGCGGGGATAGTGAAGCATCGGGACGAGATAACCGGACAGCGCAAATGGACACACTGCCAGCTAGTTCATCGGCCATTCGAAAGTCATCGACGAGCAGTTCGTATACCGATGCGGAGTCCACTACATCAGCTCAGCCGACCTCCGGCGAACGGACCACCACCAGCGTACTTCGGCGATTAAGCAGCCTAATTTCCCAGAAACCGAATGTAATGTGTTTACAATGCAATTTGTTCATTTTTGTTTCTAGAAATACTAAATTAATTTTCATCTTCTCTACAGACCAAACGAAGCTATAAAAACACGGAGCTGCATAAGTTCTGGATGCCCGACTCTACGTCCATCGAGTGTTACGATTGTTCGGTAAAGTTTACCACATTCCGCCGCAAACACCACTGTCGTTTGTGTGGGCAAATCTTTTGCACCAAATGCTGCAACCAGGTGGTGACGGGGAAGATCATCAACTGTTCGGAAGATTTGCGCGTGTGCAACTACTGCTCCAAGGTCGTCTTTACGTACCTAAAATCGTCCAACATTTCTGCCGACCTGAAGCCGGACCTGAAGGCCCTGCAGGAAGATCTAGCACAGAAACTATCGACGCTGCAGCCGCCGGGAAGTGGTGGGCCAGAGTCGAGCGGCGCTACCGCAGCGTCTAGTGGAAGAAATCGGAGAAAAATATCCGTCGGATATCAGGAGGAACGGTTTGCGGCTAGTGCAGGGTCAGGCATCTCTTCCGCCGATCGTAAATCCATTCTGCAGCAGTCCAACTCCCTCAAAACCTTGTACGATGAAATGTGTCGCTCGTTGCCGCTGTACAATCGAGGGCATGAGCTTATCGATTTTCTGTTCAGCAGACAAAAGTCGTCGAATAATATGCAAGCAATCGCTATACTTAATGCTATGATCGATGCGGGATTTTTGATCGCTATCTATGAGACCAAGATCGAAAGCAGTATCGATGAAGAGGCAACCCTTGCGCGAGAGAAAACGTTGCCCGAACAAGCCCATCAACGGCAAGGGGGAAGTAGTGGTGGATCGGCAGAAGATGAAGAAGATGGCAATACTTCGTCGATCGAGTTCAGCGAGGATACGGTCTACAAATTAGCGGTGCTTCAAGATCGTCCGGCTGGTGCGCCCGGTTTGGTGGCAGGAGCAGGCGAAGGAGCGTACCATTTGGAGCTGAATTTTAAATCTAGCTCGGTTTTAATGCGCTCCGGAAACGAGGATCAATCGTCGGTTGACAGCGAAGACGGCGCTGGCAGTGGAATTGGAGGCAGCACCACACTGAGCAGCATTATACTGAAAGACTCAGCGATGGACAGTTCATACCTAATATCGACGGGAGCGAAAGCGTTGCTGAAAGCTTTCTGCGAGCACGAGGAACTGCTCGTTAATCAACTGTTGCGGGCACAGAACCTCGACCCATCGTGGAGCAAGACGCTCATCCCGATTGTGGCCCGGGTGGCAAACACGATGCGGCTTGATGAGGCCTACGGCACGGACGCTATGGACATACGGAACTATGTTTACTTTAAAAAGGTCCCGGGTGGCGATCGCAGCGAGTCTCAGATACTGGGTGGGGTGGTATTTTCCAAAAATGTGGCCCACAAGGAGATGTCGCAGAAGGTGGACAAGCCGAAAATATTGCTGCTGCAGTGTGCGATCGCGTACCAGCGGGTGGAAGGAAAGTTTGTCAGCTTCGACACGCTGATGCTGCAGGAGCGCGACTATTTGCGGAACAAGGTGTCGAAAATTATCAGCCTCGGGCCGAACATTGTGCTGGTGCACAAGAACGTGGCCGGCATTGCGCAGGACATGTTGCGCAACAAGGGCATTACGCTGGTGCTGGACGTGAAGCTGTGCGTACTGGAACGGATTGCGCGTTTTCTTGATTGTGATATTATCAGCTGTATCGATTCTAACGTTGGACAGCCAAAGCTGGGCATATGCGATCGATTCAGGATTCAGACATTTTACGACGATCAAGGTAAGCAGGGCGTTGGCGTTTTAATGCTACAGTCCATCTTCTTCTTCTATTTGGTGTAACGTCTGCCTATACAGGCTTTTGAGACTTAATGCATTACCACACAGCCGCCGAATATTCAATCCTTGCTACGGGGAGACGGTCCCGTTCTAGGTTTGAACCCATGCCATTGAGTCGTACTGACGACTGTATCACTGAACCGCTCATATGTCAGTTTATCAATTAGTCTTATTTGTTTTTCACCTTCTTCCAGGATCTTCCAAAACTTTGATGTGCCTAGAAAAGCAGCACAGCCCAAGAGGTTGCTGTGTTCTGCTGCGGGGAGCGAAACGAAGCGAACTGGCAAAAATTAAAAAGATAGCATCACTCCTGCTTCTGGCGCGACATAACTGGCGCTTCGAGCTGTCGTATCTATGCGATGTGTACGCGATGCCACCAACGCCACGGGCAAGTATATTCGATTCAAAAGAATCCAGCCCTTCCGATCCACCCCCACTGCTCACGAGAAAGTCGGTGGAAGAGCCGTCAAGTGTATTGAAGGAGAATCAGACCCCAGCTACGGCTAAAATGGCCCAAATCGAACCAACGACAGTCGGCAAAACCATTCGTACGACCACGGGCAGTGCGACCAATCGAGAAAACGTTGGAGACTGGACTGATCCCTTGCGATCGGGAGCCCTTGGTCCCTCGGAGGACGGTGCGGGCCCGGATGACGATGAAGATGACACATCATTTGAGCTAGCGGCGGAAACACCGCACGATAACCGGTTCCGATCCGCTCTTAGTTCGACAATTTTATCCATCAGTCCGTTTGTGGCCTTTCCCCTGCCGTACCTCGAAACGGACAGTGGCCGCAAGTGTGCCCTGCGGTGCTACTTTCCCGATGAGCTCTACTATTCGAAGCAGTGGAGTAATGGAGGAACGTTGGGTTTGGCGGGAGAGAAGTTTTCCGCAGCAATGGCAGAAAATGCTGGTGGCGCGGGAGGCAATGCTTCAACGGACGAGGAGGAAAAACAACTATTGCCCGTGCATCCTTTTGTTACGCATAAAATAACCACTTCGGTGGAGAGTAAGGAGATGCAGACGATTCTCGCCAGTTTTCGTGCAAACGGTGGGCGGTATCCAAAAGTTTCCATGAGTAAGTAATCATTGCAAACAGATTATGTTCTATGTTGTTTTATGAGGAATTTTGAATATTTATATATCTGTTGCAGTGAAAAAAACTTCAACTCGTAAACGACGCCTTACCACGATAGCACAACGATCCCTCGAAGAGTTTGTGTATCGTGACGCATTGGACATCGAAAACCATCAACGCTTGCCGGTGCTTTTCTGCAGCTTCAATTATAACGAAAATGTCCCGTCGACCTTCTGTGCGCAACCATCCTACCTGGATATGCAATTCTACGGCCAAAACGACATCATGCTTGGGCTGTTCCTCGAGCACTATTGCTTCCGCAGCTCTTACATTTGCAAATCGTGCAACCTTCCCATGATGGATCACGTGCGACGTTACGTTCACTCCGGCGGCTGCATTCAAGTGAAGCTGGTCGAGGATGTGACCAAAATGGACACCGGCACGATATTGATATCGTCACGATGTACAATCTGCAACGAATACTCGAAACCGGCCCCAATGTCCCAAGACACGTGGTGTTATTCGTTTGCCAAATTTCTCGAACTTCGCTTCCACGGACACGCCTACAAGAAGCGGAACTGTGAGGGAATCATGGATCAGTCGGACGGCGGTGAAGAAGGAGGGGGAGGAATGGTCTGTCGACACTCGTTGCATCGCGATTTTGAGCAAAACTTTTCATACAAAGGCATCGTAGCCAGCTTCCGATATACGGCGATCGATGTGTGGGAGATAGTGCTACCGGCCATGTCCATCTCGCTGGTCATCCCCGCTACCGGTGTCAGCCAGCGCACAATTACCGATCAGCGCACGGAAGAAATGAAAACGCTCGCCGTCATGGGATACGATGTGTTTGTGAAAATACTGGAGAAACTTGCTGAACTGTCGGTGGATACGGATACGTTTGCCAAGTTGAAGAAGAAGGCCAATCAGGACCAGGTTGCTTTTAAGCAGCGCATCGAAAAGGTGCAGAAGCTGCTGACTGAAGACGTGCTGTCGGTCGAACTGATCGACGATGCAATCGTAACGTTGAAGCACAGTTTAGCCGAAGCAATCGAGGAATGGGAACCGAAGCTGCACGACATAATAAACCAGACAAAGAGTGCTCAAGCTTCCAAACCGAGCGCGGTAGTTGATGCTGGCAATGGAAATGCAGGAACTGTAATCGATAGCGGAACGATCGCGACTGAAGAGTTGGACCTATCCCGATCGACTGATAACCCGGACGCGTTTGAATCTTCTAAGGATCCGATCGAGACGGAGCCAATTGAAAGCACGTCAGCTGGTACCGGTGGAAAGCTCGAACAAGATGCAATGTCTGTCGATGCAGAGGACGACAAGATAGTTAGCAATGCAAGTGAAGAAAAACAACCAGCAAGGGAGAGCTTAAATGAGAAGAAAACGGTAAAAACGATTCTGAGCCAGCTGCTTTCAACGAACGATTATTCCCACATCCTGAGTTCGCCGTTACCGCCCCACGAACATCACGGTCTGAAGGCTGGCCTGTTTCCGATCGTTGTGAACGAACAAGATTTAGGCTCGTGCATTGCGTACAGCCTGATGTCGCAGGAGTATCGCAAAATGCTCGATAGTATGCTAAGTGGAGGGACCGGCGGTGTCATCACGATAGGAGCGTCCGAAAACAGTCCAAATATGAAGCGAAAATCGACTTCGGTCAGGTATGTATCGGTGAGGTTGTATAATTTTAACCAGAACTTCACAAAAGACTGCTTTATCATTCCAAAACTATTCTATCAATCGCAGCTCAACAACGGATGCAGAAGACTCTCCTGCAGCAGCTAGCAAGAACGAGCAAGATAAGAAGCATAAAAATGCCTCTCACAGTGAAATTCATTTCCAGGTAGGGAAAGCAAAACATGTGTTACGTCAAAATCAGTTAAAACAACTACTAATTGCACGACAATGCCTTTCCTCTCAACCAGGATGCGAACTGTAACTTTGTATGCCGAATCTACTTTGCAAAGGAGTTTGATTTGCTACGATGCCAGATTTTAAAACGCCCGGCCGCGACTGGAACGACGCATCGCGGCTCTGGAACGGTAGGCAACACTGCTGGGACCGTTGCCGGTGGCAATGGAGGCAACGGTCCCGGTGGGGACGCGAACGAAACGTCGCAGGAGGTTATGGAAACGGTGCGCAAAATGTTCGCCCGTTCGCTCAGTAAAAGCGTGCGCTGGGAAGCGCGTGGTGGCAAGAGCGGCTCCAAGTTTAGCAAAACGGTCGATGACCGGTTTGTTTTGAAAGAGATGTCACGGACCGATTTGACCATATTTGAAAACTTTGCTCCGAACTATTTCGAGTACTTACAGCGTTGCATGAAGCAAAAGCACATTACGCTGCTAGCGAAAATATTCGGTGTGTTTAAAATTACCATCAAACGGAAGGAGTAAGTGACGCAAAGCTGGTTATCAATTTTTAGATTTATGTTAACTATTGTCTTCTAATGTCTTCTACAACCTCCACAGCAACACGACTGTGGAAAGCGCTGTACTGGTCATGGAGAATCTTTTCTGTGGGAAAGATATCAAGGAAAAATATGACCTCAAAGGTTCGGACCGTAACCGTTTGGTAGATCCGAATCGGCAAACAGGCACGGAACGAGTGCTGATGGACGAAAACTTCATACAAAGTATGATTCTGAGGCTACAGCTAAACTGTAATGGAATGCTAACGGTGTTATGGTTAATATTTTCAGTGTCCTGGACAAATCCCCTGTACATTTTGTCGCACAGTAAGACGGTGTTGAAGGAAGCAATTACCCGCGATGCCTGTTTTCTGGAACGCAACGAAGTTATGGACTACTCGCTGCTGGTTGGATTGGAAAGTTCTGAAAAGAATCTCGTGATTGGCATAATCGGTAAGAATGTGTTGTGTCATAGGAGGTGAAAATTATAGAGGAATAATACAATTTTACCATTTCCCTCGCGCCAGATTATATTCGAACGTATACGCTGGATAAAAAATTTGAGTCGATGATCAAGCAGTCGGGTTTGATGGGCGGCCATGGAAAGCTACCCACCGTCGTTTCACCCAAGATGTACAAATCTCGATTCATTGTCGCGATGGAAAGGTAAGTGTCGTATAAAGCATTCAAATGTGTTTTTGCTATTTGCTGAAGTCTGTTTTCTACTGTTCGTTCCATTAAAGATACTTTTTATGCGTACCGGATCGTTGGGAAGGATTGTCTAAAAAATAAAGCTAGGATCATGCAGCCGGGTAACAATACTGTCGTTCATATGTTCACAGATCCATCCGAACAAGTGGTACGAGCGAATGTGAGGGATGTTTCCCTTTTAAAGTTTCCTTCGTTGTTCAGTAGTGAAATAAGATTGAATGTTCATGATAATGATGTATGTTAGATAAAGTGCATTTTTTCAAATTTATTTTCATACATAGGTATAACGTTTATTCGCTAAACAAATTGAAACCTGTTTCTTGTATCTAATTCTTTTTTTGTAATATAACCTAAAGTGTTTATAATAACTAAATAATTGTCAACAGAAATGCATTTTTTTTAATTGAAAAGTGTAGCAAATGTCGATAATGAATAAGAAGAAAACTAATAATTCCAATATGTTTTCTGTGATCCAGTGAGGTGGATACGGTACATCTAGAATACATACAGCCGTACACATAGACATTGGTTTAGTAGAAATGTGAGTCATAGATAGTGGCCGGTTCCGCCCAACGGGTTGATCGTTGCTTCGCCGGCGCGTTCAGCACGACGAAAGATTGCGTCCCCGCTTTAGCCTTGTCGATCGCCTTTTTGTGTGTGTGCGGCGGAGGCTGGTAGGTCGGTTTCCGGTAGGCAGCATTTGCCTCCACTATCTTCGACCGATTGCGCACGGTATGGGCGTCACCTTTTCGGTGCAGATCTTTGTAGAAGATGACCGGCTCATTTTCCCGCTGAATGGCAATGATGGGCGATTTGGCGCGCCGTCCATGCTTCGCTATCCGCACCGGCAGCTGGACCGGACTGCTGGCCCTTGCTTTTACGGTGGTGGTGGATGTACCGTCGTGCGTGGTGGAGGAACTACTTCCTCCGCCAACATTTTCCACGTGCACCACCGGGACGGGTGGCATCGGGTGCGCTGGGTCGGTGGTTAGCTTGCTGTCTTGGAGTATTTTCTGGGCCAGCAGACTGCCCCGCTCCTTCGGTGGGGACCGCTTCTTTATCATTAACTCCCGCTGCGCCTTCCGGTACTCGGGCTGCGACACGAACTTATCGATCACGTCGGGCTTTGAACCGTCGGTGGGTGCGGCATGAACGTTGTATTTGACGGGCGATGGAGAGCCGCGGTGAAGCCGACGCTGGGGCGGTTTTTCGTACACGTCCTCCAAATTTATGCTACACACCGGTTTCTTTACCAGCGGTCTCGTACGTGGATAGTCAACGTAAGAGCAGCTGTTGGATTGAAAATATTACAAAAATAAATAAATTGAATCGTTAAATCGTTATTTATTGTTTAAGTTAGAGATGGATAACTCTGATTCAAATACATGAATCTATGAAATCAATAAATGGATCTGAATCTCAAAAATTGACATTCATGAATCATTAAAGATTCATAAATCTTTCTATCATGTGTAGGGATTTGAAAATGAAATTATTGATTATTTATAGAGACTAGATAGATATTCATGATAATAGCTGAAAGGAGTTATGATTATCTTTAGTTTCATGAATGTATAGAGATTCATGAATCGAATAAGATACATAAATCATCTGAGATTCTGAGATAATTCAATGGCTTGAAAATCATAAAACTCTAACGATTCGCGAAACATGCAAGTTTAATGAATCTTATGGATGGATTCCTGAATCTTTAAAAAATCACGAATCTTTGCATATTCATGAATCTTCAGAGAATCGATGCGAGATTCGTATCACTTATCGCTGAAGATTCATATGAATGAATCTTAACGTAAGATTCATAAAACAAAACACTTGTTCAAACCTTACTCTTCATCGCAACTTACCGATACATCGGCGTGTAGTCCATATCGCCCTGCATCGCCAGAAAGTTGTCCTTCGGTTTGGCCTTCTCCGGTTTGCACGTGATGTGCGGGTTTCGGAAACTGTAGCTGTATTCCGGTTCGCGCCCAAGAAAGTCGCCCTTGAGCGACAGATTGTCCTTGCGCACCACACACTGCGAGCGCCATTGATCGGTGGCCCCGCCCGTCGGCAGCTCCCGGTAGCTTTCCTTGTACTCGGGCCGAAACTCGATCGTACCGTGCAAGCTGAGGTTATCAAACTTCCGGATCGGAGCACTCTTGGTGAAATGGTCGTAGTACTTGTAGCACTCCTTGTACTCGGACGGTGCCTCGCGAAAGTTGCCAGTAAAGGCAATGTTGTTGAGCTGTGGTGTCGAGCGCGACTTGTCGCCCGCCAGCGGAAGTGCGAACTGACTTTTGTACTCCGGCTCGAACGTGGCCTCGCCGGTCAGTCTTAGATTGCTGCGCGTAAGCTGCTCCTTGTTGTGCAGCTTCGAGTCGGAGGCGCTCAAATCGTCACGCTTTTCCTTCTCCTTGCGCTTGTTTAAATTGCGGTACCGGTGGTCCATCGTGGCCGGCAGAAAATCGTACGGCAGAAAGGCCGACTTGTACTCGGAAGACGCGTTGGCAAGTCCGTTACCCCGGGACCCACCGTCCGGCAGCTTGAAGCATTCCTCTGGCCTAACGGCAGGTGGTCGAGATCTGTAACCGACAGTGAAACGAAGAACAAAAAAACACAATGTCCTGTTAAAGCACCCGTGTTTGGTGGATCGCCTTATATGTTCGGCCATACTTCACGATCGTGTCCTGCGAATAGCTGACAAACTTGGAGTGATTTTCCGACAGGCCCTTCATTGTGCCCGGCTCAATGTGCAGCGAGGTGCTGCGTCTCAACGGAAGTGCTCGTTCGTATGCCGCTCGGCGTTGAAATCGGTCGGCGTACTCGGTTGCTTTTGCATCGACCGCCGATGGCAGTGAAGGTTCCGATTTGTTGTACAGCGAAAAGTTGCTGCCTAGATGTTCTTAAGTAAAAATTAATAGAAGTTAATTTTGCAATCAATGATACTATTTCGAGATTTCTCTGGCTACGTACTGGCGTGATCTTGTGAGAACTTTCGTTTACGGTAGCAGTTCAGTTCGTCTACCGTAATGTACTCGTGCGGATGCTTGACTGCGAAACGTTCTTGTGTGTACCACCAACTGCCAGTTCCTGTAAGTTTCGAAAATGTTTAATGAATTTTATATTTGCATCACAATAGATTTTATGCATAATATCTTTAGCTCGATTTGTCACTTTTATATTACACTTTAATTAAATTCATTAAATATTACTTATAGTTAACACTTACTATGTCTTAATCGAGGTATTTCAGGCTCCGACACAAAAACATTCCAGTCCAAAAAGTCGCGACTGTTGGACCTATGCGAATGAGAGAACGAAAAAAAAAAAACAAAATGAAAATCGCTAATTCAAGCACACAGCGCAAACCCATGCCCTTCGGTGGTATCGGGACGAAAATCAAAATTCCAACTTAATTACACCAACAGTCCGCACAATTTACCTTGTAGTAAAAGCTCTGCTACACGATTTTGCTTCACTTTATCTTAAGATTATCGTAACGTTTTCGGCCTTGCGAAACTTTCCAAAACTCTTTGCTTCAATGCGATAACATATCGATACATAACTAGCGCACGGTACCAGTTATGATTGAAAAACTGAAACGAGCGTACCGCAAACAAATAATCAATGTTGCGTTCCTGTGCATTGATCCAAATAAACGAATGGCTTGGATCGCTAAGCAACAGTGCCATTATTTACTATAAGGCACCGTTGGCAAGGCCAGTAGGGGTTTTCCCAGCGAAGAAGGTGCAGGAAGCGGAGGAAGGTAATGATGCTAAGGCGTTTCCTTTGTACGGCATTTCAGGTGTCTAACAAAGAAATTATAACATTTAACCTAGTTTTAGCATAGATCATGCGTTTCACTTGCTTGCCCTTTTTTGGTCAGCTATTGGTTCGTTCGGTGCAATCAAGCACCTCAACTCAAACCAAGCTGACCGGCTGTCAATCATTGATGCGGTGTGGGTTGGGTTGAATTTTGCTATAAACAACGTCCTGCAACAGTTACAATTTGGATACAGTTTGGCTCCAAGGAACTACTTCTGCATGTTCTTTTTGAAAGAAATTGACGGTCAAAGTTTGTGGAATTATTACTTCATGCATTTAGGAATACTCCTTCTCCTCTTTAGGAACACTCCTCCTTCGGTTTCGGACACTCCTGAGGCAGGCCAAGACCGCAAAGCGGTTGTAGCGCCGGATAAGTAAGTAAGCATTTAGGAAGGATCATGTACAATTTAGATATGTGTGTTTCAAGCAATTTCAAGCAATATAGCTCAATAGCTCCTTCTATAAAAGCTATCTTTAAGAAAAGGCATCACATTGTCCGACCTTAAGGCCTGTGCAAAGATACGTTGGGTCATACAAGACTAGACATGGTTCATGTATGAATTAAACTACGCAAAAAACACCTTTTAGAAGAAATAAATAACAAAAAGATATTAGTTTTGAATAACCAGCTTTTCAATTGAAAACTCACGGACACGTGAACAAACAATTTCTTGCCTCAGCAGTGCCCAAGTCAAACGCGGCCAAGAGGGTTTCGTCAGATTTCGTTCAGAACATCCTTTTAAAGTGAACTGAAGTGAACCGGTTGGCGCACAACTCAGCTTCCACGCAATTGTCGTTGGTGACCTTTGACCCTAGATAGGTGAATTCTGGAACGACCTCAAAAGTGCGTTCACCTATCTGTACGTCACGCCTACATAAGCTTGGATTTGTTGCTGTAAGGGGCTCTGATATTGCCACCATCAGCTTGGTCTTTACCCCGTTTACCTGTAATCAGAGGTTCTTTGCCGCCTGCTCGATCCCTTGGTAGGTTTCTGCTATATAGGAGAGCCGCAGACCAATGATGTCTATATCATCAGCGTATGCAAGGATTCGGGTTGACTTATAGAAGATGGTTCCCGTAGTCTCCACCCTCGTGTCGCGGATGGCCCTCTTTAGCGCCAGGTTGAATAGGAGATAGGCAAGCCCGTCCCCCTGGCGCAGACCCTTGGTGGTAGCAAAAGGTCCTGAGAGTTTTCCATCCACCTTCACCTTTCAAGTGACGTTGGTCATAGTCATTCTAACTAGTATTAACAGTTTGGCCGGGATTGGAAAAGAACTCATAGCGTCGTATAGTTTTACCCTAGCTATGTCATCATATGCGGCTTTGCAGTCAGTGAAATGTATGGCAAATGGAAATTCCTAGTGAAATCAGTAGTTGTGAAATTCAGCTCTTTTAACCTCCTTTAAAGCCATTCTTCGATAGCGAATAGTGTGAAACTTGAATAAGAGAGGAGAGTAGAACTACTTCCTTCTTCAAATAACTCATAAGAAAGTACATTTGACGAAGTGGAAGATGAACCAAGTCCCAAAATTAATGTAAGAAAGACCTGACCTGGATCAGTGAGAGTTAAAATTCCACTAGAAAAGAGAATTTCTGTAACTATAACCTTAATCGATGGTCAAAGGCTTGCCTAAGCTTGGTTATATGTAACTTATTGGGGTACTTATAGCAGGAAAGTATCGTGTATATCGTCTTTCCTGGACTTAAACCCATAATCCATTAAATCGTGTTAGTGACAAGGAATCTTTTTTATTTGGACTATCTCTAATTTCGACTATCATACAATTATGAACAGAAAATGATAAGACGCGTGGAAACAACAACGAACAATGGTAATGAAATGTGTAAACATAAGCTTTTCAGCTGCAAATACAGCTTTTATCGTGGTGTGTGTATCTATTCACCACTTTGAAACAAATTGGGATAAACCGGCATCACAGAATACGAATTGATTTACATAAATGAATGATTTTTTTTCATTAAAATCAGCGAAAATATTTACAATAAAATCTGGCGCCTAGATCAAAGGCCGTAGCTTATGAGCACAATTCATGTTTTATCGAAGACATTTGTTTAAGGTTCATTCTATTTCTGCTATAGGACGCTACAATTGAACAAAAGCAACAAAAAAGTGTTATAATAATCCACGTCTTGAGAAATAGTTAGATTGTTTTCCCTTCCGTGGTCTCTCAGCAAGAATATAATATTTCCGTTTATATAAGTCTTGATGAAATCGTAAACATACATCCACAATAAAACTTATATTTAATCATTGTATCGCCAACAAACAATACTCTGATTTTTTGTATGATAAACAACTCTTGTATAATAAGATCACAGTAAGAACACTCTGAAATATTGTTTTAAGCAATTGATTTTTTATGTAAAGACAATTTGTGCGTAAAATTTTATTGATAAACAAATTCATGTATCCGTGCTGCATAATTCATAACCCTCGATAAGAGAAAATAGTAGTTAGTCCTTTGAAATAACTTTTATTCAGATATTTAATTGTGTGTTTCAGGTATTTGGCAAGATTGTAGAAACTCATTTTTACGATAACGTTTGCTCTATTCACAACATAAAATTGTGATAAGTTGAAGGTTCTAGTTGTATTGAAGTATATTGAAACTTCCCTTTCTTTGGATTTTTAATTTTCTTGATACCTTTCTTTGGAATCTAAACGCATTTTATAACCTTGGACAGCACTCATTGTAATCTTTGGGCAATATTATGTAAACAACCCTGAGCAATGTTAAATTGAATTCAAAAACCGTCTTTAAATATTTAGTGCCTTCATAGTTTTTAATTCGAAAAACCTAGAAAAAATACTTCCAATCAGTTTTTTTTATTCAGGAGAAACGGTCCAAAAAGACCGTATTGCTATTTGATTTCACTTCCAATTAGATGTTTGGAACATAAACCTATTTTATTTTTATGTGCGATTTAGTATTACCAAAACTGCCCACGGTTCAAATATGTATGTTTTTCTGCATTACTTTCTCCCCTGCAAGCTGCAAAACGATGCAACCTTCAAACTTTTCTCTGCAAAAGCCCCGAAACTACTGCTGTTTGGTCGATTTGTCGTTACACTCCACTTCCGTTTCCATTCATCTTGGGCACACTACGTACCTACGTACGTACTTCACTCACACGATTACGCGGGGGGAGCTTCAATTAGGGAGCCGGAAATGTTACTTACACGATTGACCCACTTCTGCCCACCAGCTGAAAGCTTGCAAAAATTGTACCACCAATTTAGAATGTCCTTCGGTTTGGCGCCTGGGCCGCAGCGAACAAACCATCCAGGACACAGTAAGTGGCTGCAGGCAGTACTTAGCATAGGTAGTTTAATTAAATCGTTGCAGGAAATGGATGTTTTACCACGATTACATGACATTACGGATGATAATGGTGGACGAGAAAAAGGAAACTGAAACTGCTTACCTCGTTGCGGGTCCATGCTGTCGATGTTTTAGGCGCACCATGATGTGAGATTATAAATCTATCTGGTTAGGGTAACAAACTTTCAACGATAATATTAGTAAACGATTACTCTTCCATCTGCGTAACAATACGTTCAAAAAAGGTACAGCAATCAAATGCTATTTTTATTCACATTTCTATTTCCATCCACCGTCTCACTGGAAAGCCTGTCGAATGTCACAAGGCTATTCCCCGTACCCGTACACACAATCACATACAATTGCACAACAAGATATCACCGTTAATATTTGACCATTCGTTTAAAAATGCAGCACATCATCGCATAAGGTTAGCTTTCTGGTTTTTTAGTGTCGTAATTGGAATATTCTCACGAAACAATCGTTACGATCGACATTTCATTTCACGCCACTTCGTTTTATCACTTTGATAACGAATCACTGGAAAACACTGTAGCTCGACAGCCAACAAACCGCATTGGTCACTGAATGTTGCTTTATTAGCGTAAATTTCCTCTGCATAAAATACCATTCCTTGTAGGATAAGGATAACCTGGCCGTTAGCCACACTCCTACGAGTGTGGCACACCACACCACCTTGGGTTTTATTGCTACAAAACGGCATACCACCGGACCGTTTATCACTTCATTCGTGCATGTGGAGCTCGGGGCGAGTGAATATCCACGACACAAACGACGTTCTCCCGCCGCGCGAGGGTTTACTCCGACCGACCGACCTTCTCTCACGCACGCACAGTCCCCATTGGTCCAAGTCCGTCCCAGTCGGACACATCCGTCGCGTTGGCCCGCTCAGGCGGTACTAAATCCGACCACACGTTCGTCAGTCAGTCGACGGGTTGTGTGTGGACGCTAAAAATAAATTAAACCGACCCAAACGGGCAGACCACTCGGCGGACCACACCGACCCATTAGTGCCACTCAGACTCTCCCTTTACCATTCGTTCGGAATGCCCTGGAGCGTTGGGTTCCAGCAGGATCGTTCCAGCGAAAGTCGTGGGTCCTCGCTGGCACACACGCACACACTTATGTGTAGCTGTGGTTCTGGTGGCTGGCGGTACCTACCTGCAAAAAGGAAGGAAAAGTCACGCCTTGACCCTACCATCTCAAGGCAATCCAACGGTGGTGCCCTAACGGATAAACTAATCGTTATTATTTCCCATAGCCCTTACAACTCAGCCGAAACGATGTATTAGTAAGAGGGGTGAATTGGTAGAAGGCTCTTTCCTTTGGGAAAGGATTGAACTGGAGTGAGTGGATGCAGATGTAGAAGAGGCGTAGCAATTTCAAACTGTTTGACAAAACTGTTCAAACCAGTGCTACGTTGTACCAATATTTTAACAAACACACCCATGGATGGACAGGGCTGTTTGTCTGTCCACCTAGAATTCCCTTGAAGTTGAAATTTAACCCACCACGTGACTTTGAACATAATGATCCATTTTTATTGGAGGTATGATTTGAAAGGAAATGGCCCAAAGCCGCCACCTCTGGCACCTGATTCGAATCTGCTACTGGTGTTTTTTTCCTCCTTACAGCTGTGCATCATACGTCACGTCAGGGCCATTTTTTTGACCTGGCGAATTATCGCCGAAGGACCGACCTGTTCGCGCAAACATCGTGTCCATTCGGGCGTGCAAACAAGTACTGACTCCTTGTACCGGGTGGAACGAGACGAACTCCGGATACTGATGGTGGTGTTAGTGGGGCTGTAGTAATAATGTAGCGTTCTATAAAACCAGTTCAAGGCTGTCAGCAACAGTTCGTTGGTCCGGGTACTGGTACTCGCTGGTATAACCAACCCGCCCTACCAAGGAGGAGTTCCTCGTAGCCTCAGTTTGGGGCTGCTTTTGGGGAAGAGATTTTAGAGCGCGTTAATGGCGGTTTCGCTAGAGGAGGGTGGTGGGCAAAGTACATTGGAAAACATGGGCGTTGGTCCCGATGGTCGATTGGTGGATTGGTGCTGGAGCATATTAGCGTCCGGTCACGGTCATATGGTGTACGCGGGGAGTCACGCCGCAATATGTAAAATAATCTATTTAAGTGATCCGTTCCTGTTGGTATGGTGCCTAAGGTCAGCCCTTTGCGAGTGGAAACTTGCAGATTGCCTGGCTGGTGCACGCTCGTAGCAGCTTACCTTCACAGTGCTGTGTGGTACTACAGATCGGGAGTATTTTACGATCATCAATTAGTGTACCGTTTTATTAATTAATTAGTGCGGAAGCAGATGACGAATGAGAATTTAATCTAGCTTCCTTTAATCATAGTATTTGGTAATTGGGGCGTTGTAAAGTGACGGTGTTTACTACATACCTTTTCCGATTTTTTTTACGCAACTGCTTATAAAATGCAATCTTTTCCCAAACCACTGTTACATGGTGATAAGGAACACACGAATGCTCAAAATACACATTAACCAAATAGAAAGGAACAGGTTGTGAACATACAATCAAGTCGCATTTTTCCGTTGCAAAAGGGTGTTAACTCCACGTGGCGCCCTTGACTTGATCCTTGAATGGTGTTGTCCAATGTTGGAATAGCACGTGCATGTTTGTAACGGCCAAAACCGACTCGTTGCCATTAGGAGAAGAATGAAATAAATTTGACCAAAACATTGTTTATTAAAACAATAAAAAGCATAGTATACTTTTAGCAAAAAAAAGGACATTGTCACGCACAATTCTTTACATTTGTTTGGCATACAGTTTCCTTGTCCTTCTGCCTGATTGATTGCTTCCTCACGATATCTGGTTGGGAAAGAATTTAATCTCAATTTTATATGTCTCACTGACAACTTACCCGGGTTTTACAAATAGATTGATTAAGGCTTTTGAGATTTGATCGGATTATTGGTTTAGTAGCTTAGTTAATTAGTAGCAGTTAGGTTATCAGATATGCTGATCTGGAAAACTAAACTTTTCCATATTTTGTATTATTTTATCGTTATGTTTATTTGTTTATTTGCCTTATTTCTTAAATTTAAATGGTTAAGTAAAATGGTTCAACATGATTTATTTGCAGAACTGTAGCCCTTACTGTGGTCAAATATGAAACAGAGAGATATCATCCAATAGCAGTTTGATAGCCCTTGATTTGCGATTATTAGAGAAGAAGATATATATATATATCTATATATAGGAGATATATCTATATATTTAAAATGAATAATGCCATCTACAAGTATATAAATTAAAAAAAACGCTACATTGAATAATATTTTGAAAACGGTGAAATTGATTAACATGTATTTCTTTAATCTGCATGATCTCTGATGTGACCTTAGCAACATAAAAAATATCCTATACTATTATGAACAATTTTGGGCAATTAAAAGTCAACATGATCAAGCTAGTAGGTGATTTTTAAAATAGTCAATTGTCAAAATAGTCAAAATGCACATAGACCAGGTTGAAACTTCGACACATGGACAACAATTTTTTTAACACCTTCTATGACATTTTTGATTTCCACATATCCCTGTCAATTTTCCGTCTCATTTAAAGATCATCTACGAATTCCTCTTCACCATGTGTGATCATGTTACTTTCAGTGCTTCTTAAATCAGTAATAGGATAGACTTATTAATATAGAATAGTATAGGATAGCTAAGTTACTATGGGAAATGTGTGGAAACTGTAAGGCAGACATATTAATAAATAATTGAATTGAAGTGAATTGAAAAACAATGGTTCATTAGAGCTATACTGTCGCCTTTTGAAGTCTTTGCTTGTTCCTTTTCTTCTTCTTCCTCAGTTTCAAGTTGGTATTTGTTTACTCTGGCCAGCAGATCTGAGGAGTCAATGCAGTTCGAGAGTGTTTTTGCCACAAATACACGTTGGGCAACCCTGCGTCGATATTTTAAAACGATTAATTAAGAATAAAAGAGATTCAGTGTTCCACTTTTCGGCCAATCAATGATTCAATCTTCGAAAATAATGGCTAAATTCTTTTAAAACGAGCTACAGCTTCTAGTGAGAAGCAAAATCAAAGTAATTATTTTACTAACGTTGGATTTCGCAAAAAAACAACGCTCTATTTATCTTTGTTAAAGTGTCGCCTGTGACGACCCGATGACCCGATCATTATTCAGAGAGTTATGATAATGCGACAGTCATAAAACCGTTGGCACAAGCATTTATTCCTGAGTGCCTGTAAATTCCCTCAAATCTGCCTTGAGACAGTATAATTTCCGATGAGGTATCGTAGGATAAAGCACAGGGACATGTGGAAGGGATGTTGTGTTAAATCAATACACAGTAGTGTAATACAATTGTTTGATGCTAGCGGCAAACAATGAAACAGCGAGTGTACGATTGCTTTGGGAACATTCAGTTAATAAAAGCTGATTTCTTGTTTTATTGTTTTTTTTTTTACAATTAGTGTAATTGTGATGCATTTCGATTTGCTCGAAACAACTATTGTGCACATTTCATTCTTTAAGCCATTGTTAAAGAACGCAAAAGACACTTACGTCAAACATAGCAACATTTCGCTCTAAAATTTATACATTTATTCACCATCAATATTGAGCCTTGCTCTGCAAAACAGCAAGCACAACACGAGATGCCTCAACGTCGCCTGTCCTTGTTGCGTCGATAGGATCGAGGAGATCGCGAGCGGGATCGTGACCGCGAGCGCGAGTACGACCGTGATCTGGACCGGCCATGGCGACGGGACGCACTGGAGCGCTTGGAATCGGATCGTCCGTGACTAGTCGACGAGGCGGTCGATTTTGAAGAAGAACGTTGATCACTCGACCGCCTGCTGCGATCTGGACTGCGCGATCTCGATCGTGAAATTGATCGTGAGCGGCGGTGAGAAGTTTGTTGCTTGCTGTGGTTGGTGGCAGGGTTTGAAATCTTAGATACTGGCTTTGCAGCAGTTTCCTCATCCGATCCCCACAGATTATACTTGGAAAGATCCTCATCGCCTTCGTCTTCGTCGTCCTCATCCTCATCGTCATCCTCGTTACCATCGTCATCAGACTCCTCGTCCTGATGTCTTTGTTTCTGTTGCTCTTTTCGCGCACTGTATCTCTGGCTTGCCTCCTCCTCGGAATCGGTGCTCCGCCGTCGTTGTGCGGCACGGGCGCTTGATTCCTTCGGTTTACCTTTGGGTTTCTTCCGGCGTCCAAATTCATCATACTCATCGTCCGACTCGACGCGATCCTTGTACTCGACGACGCCACGATCATTATAGCCTCCTCCGTAGCCTGTAAAGTGGTCACAAAAGCGGACGAAACAGTTTGATTCCATTCATCCGTTCCGTAGCCTTCATATGTGCTTACCCGTCCGTTCCTCCACGTCGCAAAACCGTGGAGCGCTGCAGATGTTGCATGTGTGCCGTCGAGCCCAATTCACGTTAGCGCATTTATTGCATTGCCAGTCTTCGGCGCTGAACAGACCGCGCGACTTCTCGGCAGCTGCCTTGCCGATTTCGGTGCCAACTTTCTTTTTACCCCCGGCGCTACTGCTACCGCCCCCGTCGGAGTCGCTAGCCGTGGATCCATTCTTTGAACCGCTGTTGGGACGCTCCTTGCCGCACCGGTTACATTGGTTTCTTCGGGCAAAATTTAGATTCTTACAACTAATCACGGCGGACGGTGCGATGCAGTGGTGCGAATGGCGCGTTGCCACACCACAGTTTTGGCGCAAGCCATTTCACGGAAGGGTGCATGGAGAAGGCCAAAAACGTTAGATCCCAAAATAGTCTTCAATTGTGCTTTGAGAATAATAAATTGCCATCGGGGGTTTGCTTACTCGGGCTCCGGACAAGTCCAATCGCCATTCTTATTACTGGATGGTCGCTTTCCATCCGATTCGGTTTTGGTGTATCCGGCACTGCTCATTGCATTTACCTTTCCGCTCTGCCACCCGAGGAAGAAGGGGATGCACGACGCAATTTACCTGCCGTGTGCCGTGTCGGATCAGGGAATCCTGCTGAAAATTTAAATGCCTGTTGAGCAACACTTTTCCGTCGTAAGCTGTAAATTGTTTATGATATTTTCATCAATACTTTTGATAAAATCGAGCCTCACGATTTTTCTGGATGTCAAACACTGTCAACAACATACTGACGCCTAAATGTCAAACAGGGTAATGCCAGGGGTGAGCAACCTTGATTTTGTTTTTCACACCTTTTTATCCAGTTTTCCGAATTTCCGTACTGTTTAGAAGTGACAGCTCAAAACAAAATTGGTACATATAATGTGCCAAGCAAAAGGTTTGAAAACATCGTTATTAGATCATAATATCATAACAAAAAACTATAAAATTCATAACTACAGTAGAACGTCGATTAACCGGGGGCGGATTAACCGGCGGGCGGCTTATCCGTGCGCATAAATCTGACAGCTGTTCAAACGTTCGGCGAACATATGCAGTGATAGTCAAGTGGGCAGTCAGTTTGTTGTGCAGCTCTGTAGTCTCTGGTGCAAGGTGGATTTAAAGTTATCAGGTGATGGACTCTAGTGCATTTTGACAATTCGTCACTTGACGTAAGGTCCCCAGGATTCAAACTTTGTTTACATTTATTCAATTTGTTCATATAATTTATCTACCTAATTTTTTCGATTAAATATTCTTTAAAACTATATTTTGGACTTTGTGAGTTCTTATTAAACATTAGAACATGGATTAAAGTGTGTTATTTTGTTTTATTCCGTGAATTTATTCTATAATTCATTGTGTTTTCGACATTTTTGATGATAAAAATTAAGAAATCATTATTGTTTTCCATTTTCACATTGATTCCTTATTATCTACGAGCCGCATGGACAATTTACGTGAAATTAGAACTCATACTCACATGATTTTAAATTTCGTGCATAAACAAATCATCAAATCTTTTGTTAATATACAGTAGAACGTCGATTATCCGGGCAGCTCGGTACCGGACGGTTGCCGGTTAATCGATTTGCACGGATAATGGTCCAAGAAATGTCAATTTCATACAAAAAATATTTTATTACTAGTTTTTTATTAGTTTTATGATTAATCCAACTTGAATAAATCGATTAATCGTTAGTAAAATATTATTTTCATCCATAACTATAGGTTAAAAACCTGTTCATGAACAAAAATGAATTTCGAAAATATCACTAGACACTTTAGAGCTGCACAAAAATCTGGTTGCTCACTTGACTATCGCTGCAAATGCTCGCTGTACGTTTGAACAGCTGCTCGCAGGTTAATCCGCCCCCGGATGATCGACGTTCTACTGTATCTCATTTTTTCGATAAAATCAATAAACACACAAAAACGCACATAATAACAAGGAAATCTGTTCTATTTGCTAAGCTTTGTGTGCGGAAACCAATGATTAATCTCGCCGGTCTCGTATTACAGTCGTCAACTTGTACGACTTTAACAACATGCCCGTCATGGGTTCAAGCCCCAAATGGACCATGCCGCCATACGTAGGACTGACTATCCTGCTATGTGGGGATCAAAAAGTCACTGAAAGCCAAGCGCACAAGTAGTGGTACAGGCAGGCCTTGACCGACAACGGTTGTTGAGCCAAAAGAAGAAAGAAGAACGATTTATCGATTGATTCAAAGTGAATTAAACATAAAACCAGTAAATTTTTTAATTGTTACAGTGAACCCTCTCTTATTTGAGAGTCGATGGAACTGTCGAATAAGAGGGGTTTTCAAATTAGAGAGGTTGAAAGTGAATGAAAGGTCCATACAAACAAGAAAGAGACAGAACATTTAGTATGCAGCCTTAACTGTTGCTATAGGAAACTGTGCATACGATTGCCAATTTGAGCATACATCATTCAATAACCATGGCAACACCATACACAAATAAGAGGGACACAGATTTCAGAGGTTTTCCAAATTAAAGGGACAAAAATGTAGGGGAAGGTAGGTAAAGACGGACACGTTAAGGGAAATGGTAAAAATCTAGGGATATATAAGTGCAACGACCATGAAAATGTGCATACATTATCTTACACTCATGTTTTATCAGAAAATGTGTTAAAACTTTTAAGTTTCTATCGATTTTTGCGTTTTTTTTCATGAATGAAAAACATGGTTTTTTTCGTGCAGTTTTGAAATGTTCGGGTAAGACGGACACCTGGTATGGGAAAGATGGACACCATGAAGGGTAAGATGGACACCTGTAGAAAAGGTTGGAAAGTGAAGAGTTTTACAGTATTTTAACAAATTCTATCGCTTTCCACGTCCTGGTATGTTTATTAACCAACTGTTGGTCTATTGCAACGACAGTTCATTCAGCCGTGGTTTTAGGAATTGTAAGTGGCGCTTGTAATAGAACGTAGAATGCAGCATCTAAAGCATTATTGAAAAATTGCGCACTTACCGCTGACGTTGCTCCAGCTTACAGAACAACAGTCTAGAACTTCCCTTATGGAAATTACTATGCGAAAAGACCACGACCCCAGTATTTTTTGAGGGACTTGTTAATAATTTAAGCCATTTTCCACCATGTGAAAATTCAACATTTGATATTTGTAATCCCATAGAATTTCTCATCTATTCCTGAACGATGTCGTATCAATGCCTCAACTTTTTATTGTTTAAAGTTGTCCAAGTCGTGGCAAGATATCGGATTTCGTGAAGCGACTCATCAGCGTCGAGCGAGTAATAACATAACAAATGGCTACTATTTTGACCGGTGTTTCATTTCTCGCTTATTTAAATACTTTCTCTAGTTACTGATTGATTTATAGCATCGGAATACCCTTATTTAAGATATTTGAAGAAATATATTCATCACCAATTGATATAAAATGTAAAAAAATCAATAAATTCGGTGTCCATCTTTCCCTACAACAAGGTGTCCGTCTTTCCCGCTTTGATGTCAGAATGTTTAAACTACCAGAAAACAATATTTTGTATTGCTTTTATTATCGTTCTTTCGCCAGTTTTTTCATTAATGATCACGACAACCCATTCATGGAATAAAACTTCCGGAAATATAAACAATACAAGTTGTAGAGCTTAAGATCCGTAGTAGTCAAATTAGGTCCACAAGGATGCTCATGATTGAAAGTTTATTTTGTTCGTGGATTTAACCAATTTTGCATATATATTGCCAAAAATGTTCTCAAATGTGTTGTTTAACTTTAAGTTAGGATGCTGCATTGTTGATTTTTTCGAAAATTACCATTTTGATGCATTTATGAGAAGTGTCCATCTTACCCGCAGTGTCCGTCTTTACCTACCTTCCCCTACTGGAAATCAAGGGACTGTGCAAAATGTTCAAATAAGAGAGGTTTTTCAAATTGGAGAGATGTCAAATAAGAGAGGGTTCACTGTATATACACTTTTTTGTTGAGCAATTACTGGGTTGTTTGCAGAGGTAGTTTTAAAGGCTGAACTAACCGCCAGGGGCCCCGTCAACCCGAAAAATGTACCTAAAGGTAGTCCCTGTGGTATGCATGCAACAGCTCCCAAATAGCCAAATTTGCTTAAACAAACTTGGCAACCAAAATCATGGTCGAATTCTTGGTTGCAAAATTCTTGGTTGCAAAATTATTGTTCGCAATATGCTTGGTCGCAGAAATTTTGGTCGAAAATTATGTTTTGCAAAATTGTTCGTCGCAATATTCTTGTTCACAAAATTCATAATAAATTCTTGGTCGGGAAAATAATGTTTGCAAAATTGGGTCATTTTTATTTTTTATTTTACTTTAGAATATTAAATTTTCTTTCCGATCAAATGCTCTACACGCAAAAAATTGCTTTGTGTAAAAATTGCTACAAAAAAAATTCAGAATAGGCCGCTTTCATTGTTTACTTTGCCCAATTCATACTTCATACAGGCCCAAATTACAGAGCCCAATTGACGATTTACTTCGCCCGAACGAGTATTTAGAGCGACTGCTAACGCCTTTACGATGCCGAATTGGCTAGGCACACCATGTATGTCACATTACCGGGGATTATTTTTCTTTGCACTTTATTTTCAATCGAATCGTCATCGTTGCAATAAACAACACAGTTTGTTTGGTCTATGTGCATGTATATTTATAAATTGTTTATATTCATAGATATCACAAAATTTTACAAATAAAACTTGTTCCAGGTGACAATTGTAAGCATCACTTTTTTTGTTGGAAAAAATAGCTTTAAAATCAACTAAACACCGTTATAAATATAAAAGGTTTGTTTACATGTATGCATATATTCAGTTCTGCACAAGTAGGTTGCTCGGCACTGAGTATAACTAAACTGGTATAATTAGCTGAACTGAAATTATACCAGTTCAAATTATTCCTAACTGTGGTTGCATTTTTATTTTTTATCTTTTCCTGTAAATTTTGTATATGGTAAAGGAATAGTAATATTTTGAAAGGGTATCTAAGCTTACGGAAAACTGTACAATATATACAGGCCAATCACTAAAATTCACTGATGAAAGAAAAGATTGATCCCTCACGTTTAAGGACAATTTGTAAATTCACCATGTTGCACATTTTTGAAATCTGAAGTCGTTTTTTTAATCACGTTATCCGTTCCGTTTTAAATTTAAATTCCAAGTAGTATTTAATTAAATTACAATACAGAGTGACAGTTTTGGCAAATCACTTTCATTGTGGCAAATTTTCAACCACTCAGAACGTTACACAAACTTTGTTTTGCACAAAATAGTGAAAAGATATAAGAAATTGAGTTCATAAAGCTATTTTGCTATAGGCCACATTTGGTTCTTTAGTAAGGCCAAGAGAGGAACAATTTGACGAAAGAATTTAATTTTCATTACAAATACAAATTAATATAAATTCAGTACAAATTCAGTACAGTACAAATATCAAACATAGAATTCTTTGTGTAAGTTGAACAACTGATGGTTTAAAACTCTTGAATTATCAATGATCGTTATAAGTTACGGACTTAAGCTTCAATAAAAAATCACGCTAGTCACGGACAATTCGATTCGCGGGGAACATTCAATTGCTTCCATATTTTTATTATACTCATAAATCACAAAAATTAATATTTTTTTATCATATGACATTTATAACATATTTTTAACCATAGTACAGCAGCGAAAATTGTATTTAGGAATGAAAATGACGATAGGAATGCAGCGATGTCCTACATAGTAGAAATCTGTCCTTTTATCAAACAGACAATAAGATTTCCCTGTCATAGCAAGACTAATAGATTTTTCATTTTTTAAATAATTCAATTAGAGCTTTTCCCACCTTTTTGTACAGTTTTCTGACGCATCACACATAGTTGTTTTATTTTGTCACCATCAGCCTTGATTGGAAGCATGCCGTTTATGAAGATCTGAAAATTATCATGAAATTCGCGTTAACAATAAACTTTTAGCAGTATCGTTTTCGTATCCCACCGACTGACCCCGATGAACCGCATCCCTGGCGAAACAAGCAACTGGTTAGCAAACTGCCATCCCTTACCGCTCATTCTTATTATAATCTACCATCCAGTACCAAAACGCTACCAGCGAGGAGAAGAGCGTAAACTCGCAACCCTCGTACGTGAGCACCAACGACTGCGAGCGATAATTGGTGGTGATTTTTCTCGACCATTAATAACAATCATCCCCATCTCTCTCTCACCCGCCGTTTTGGGGGATACTGTTGCTGTACCGAAAATAAGCAATAAGCGCCCGGTGAGCGCACAGGGAAGAAAGGCGAAAGGAAGTGTCAACGAATTAGATGGTATCGATAGTCGGAGTTCCTTATCGGTGGATCGGTGTCTTGCGGTGGAAAGCACCGCTGGAATGAAGACAACGGGATCCATGTACACGTACACGGCCGAAATGATGCCTCACGTTTGCTAATGCTCTCCTGGTGGATCGAAACACACACACACACACACAAACAAACGGGACGAATTAGCAGAATACATAGGGGCGCCCAAGGCTTATGTGTGAGCCTGTGTATTGCAATGGGACCCATCTCACCCCTTCGGTTCGCGCCATGTGTGTTGGGTATAAGGGTAGGCGCACAAACAAACAAACGGCTGACGACGGCCGACCGTCTCCTAGCGTTTCACTTTGGTGTGATGGACGGCTGCCGATCTGGAGACCAAATGAACTATTTGCCAACCAGGTGCCGGAATGCTGGCGAAGCCGAGTGGTGCACGGCGCTGGCCACACTAGGCACACAAGGCACGAAATCTATTTGTTCGCTCGTCACTCGGCCAACGGCGCAGATACTTTTAATCCATAGTGCATAATGCTTGGCAAATATAGTTAGCCGCACCTTCCTGCTCGTCAACGCTCATTCCGTCCGTGCCCTCCTTATCAACGGGGCCCATTCCGTCCCATCGAGGAATCGCTTCCGTGTGCGTGATGTTTTCCCCACCGCTGTCTTTAATCCTTTCTTTCTGCGAGCTGCTTTCGAGGACGGTTGGCCGATAGCGGGACGAGGAATTTCAAGCGTTTTTTCTTATCATTCGCTGTTCTCTCCGCAGTGGCTATCATCAAATGGTCTGGCCTCGCTCAATGTTTGCCGTAGGCCAAATTCACGCAGCAATCTTTTCACCAGCCACCGTGTCCCTTTCGCTACAGTTTGCTAAGGCTCTTGAGTGGTAAGTTTTGTTTGGAAAGCTTACCCTTTTTGGCGATGGGGAGGAGGGGGGAGTGGTGAAGGTAGGGAGCAATTGGGGCGGACCAGTATTCAAAAGCGGACCGGAGTCCGGCAAGCTCTATCTGTCTGTCGTCCGTACGTGTGGGATGTGTGAAATTTCTGATCTTCTTCTCTGTCTCTCCTCCAGTTCTGCTGTTGTTCGCTCGTCCGGGGGTCCGCAGTAGTACCAGCATAGCATACACACAGGCACACCGAGAGCGCGTATAGATAAATGGATACATAATGTCGACATCTTGATGGTTGTGCACACACACACGCGCACACACATACGGGTAGATGCGGAAGGTTTCCTGGTCTGCTATCCTGTCGGTCGGTCGGTCGGTCGGTCGGTCGGTTGGTCTGTAGGACGGTGTAGGGTTGATCCGTTCCAGCCATACCTCTTCCCACTTGCCGCTTGGCTCGAGAGCTGACACTAGGTCGTATTTGGTCTGTGAGCATTCATCTCCAAATCTCCCGCCATTCCAAAAATCTTCCTCCAACCGCCTGTCCCGCTTCGTGTGTGGGTTCTATCGGCCGGTCCGTTCGGGACGCTATCCTCCATACCCAGCAGAACTTCAACTCAATCTATCGAATCGTGCGTTGTGTACATACATACATACATACGTACGGCAGCAAGGACCGACCCGTCGGTACATAACACTACGGGGACTCACAATTTCTAGCGGAGTCAATAATGCAAGGTAACGAAATTTGGAATATCTTACCGCACGACCCGGCACCGCACTGGATGAGACTGGTGTTTGTTTTCGTTTTCTTTTGAAAAAATCATTGAACCTTTCTTCTCTTTTTTTAACCCAGATTGGTTTGGGGCGCACTTTCTTTTATGTTGCAGTTCTTATTTTTATTTTATTATATTTTTTTATGATTTCTTGGTTTTTTGCTATATGTTTTGCTATATATTTTTTTTAACATTGCAATTGTTTAAACTTAAAATCCTTTTTTGTTCATAAATTTAAGTTTTTGACAAAGTACCTATATAAATTTATGTACTTTATTAAAATATTTTTTGCAATTTATTCTCTCAATTCATTAATAGCGATGTATGTGTTTATGTTGACATATTTATAAGTTTAACAATTTCAGTATGTTTTATATAAACATATGTATTTATTTGTTTCTTGTAAGTATCTATTATCTACACGTTGAGCATTATAATTTACGAAATCAAATAAACAACACCGAATTTCAATGAACGTTTCCTCAATAATCAGAGAAAAAAGATCTTTTATGAACTCTAAATATCTAAAACTGAGCCGAGATTCTTTTCATCCCTTCAACGTCATTTCTTGCTTCAATAAAATCTTACGCAACAATTGCTAAAACAATTGCTACTGTAATAACAATTGTAAACATCCTTCCGGACACGAACCGGAACAAACACCGTAAGCCAGGATTAATGCGCTGCTCATCCAAGGGTTCGCTCGGCCAAAAATACAACACTTCACCAAATTGCAAACAACCCTGCTAAGCAGCTCCAATCGCAAGTTCCGCATCTTATCCATCTTATAAAATTTTACCAACGAATTCCCGATAAACGCTCCACGCCGCTGTACATAACGAACGCACGAGTAGGATAGCATCACCAGCGGCTACATTTGGCATCCCCCTGAGTTGGACCGGTGAGTTTGTCTATTTGTGTGGGTGTTTGTATGTGTGTGTGTGTGTGTGCGTTTTGGTAAATGTATGAAGAAAGCGCAGGGAGCGGAGAAGGGAAAAGAGAAGAAAAGGTGGCGGAGAGGTGGCATCATATTATCCCCTCATTCTTTTCACCTCGACAAATGTGTAACATTCTAACAATTTTATCTCTCTGTGTGTTTCGGTTCAGTTTCACCACCGGGCCAGAGAACGGATCTCTTTCACAACATCTCTATCTCTCGCGCGCCCGCTTCGTATGTGCATATTTGTGTGGGTGGATGAGACTAGTTTTCGAGGGGGGGAATTTTCCGGGAAGGCGAACGATGTGCCTCTGTGCGGTGGGTGGCAGATGTAGCGGCAACGGGGTGACTGGGTGATAATCGTCTAGTAGCGAGATCGTTTGTGTGTGGAGAAAGCAAGCGATGAATACGAGAAGGCAAACGAATCATCGAATACTACCGGTGAAACGTATCGTCACCATCATCAGCAGCATCATCATCATTGGCCCCACTCCCCTCAGCATCAACGTAGCCATTGATTTCATTGGTGTTCGGTATCAGCCACATGTGAGTGCACATATACAGTGACCAACGGATGTGCCAGGCACCACGACAGGGCAATTGTATTTTTTTGAAAATTATTTTCTTATTAATGCATCACATTGCAAAGATGGAAATAATTAGATTGGAGCTCAAGGTCCTCAAGGCCTAACGCGATAAAAACTCATTATCAATTACGTACAAACTTATTTTTGTCTCATAAATCTGATGTATCTTGAATGTTCTTCCAAGTACACTAGAGCGTCGTTCATGTCAAGTATTTGTAGCGCAGAAAAAAATTAAAATAATTTGACCGTTTTGGGACATTCATATCAATATTATCAACGTGTTAGAGTGTCCTCCGTGTAGAGAAGTTCATGAGACGATCATAATTTTGGATAACGTCAAGTGGAACGAAATCCAGAGACGTTTTGTTCCGGACAATGTTCGTGCCTAACTAGGAACTCCACAAAGACTTCAGAAATTTCAAAACAACAACAAACATGAATACTCCAGATGGTTATCTGCGGACACGAGCCCTGAGAGAACATTCGTGTAGTAGACGCCAATTTCTCAGGTTTTTTTGAGCGACGCATGCTCCGGCCACCGTGTTGAATCAGGTTGCTGCTAATAGAAAAAGTATTTCTAATGGTGACTAAGGCATGTACTTCCTGACCATGCTCTTGCCCGACATGATAGTGCTTATTTGCATTTCGCAGTTTGACACGAGGCGCAAAGTAGTGCAACTAGGTGGCACGATCGAACGGAGCGGAACCAAGGTATAGCGCAAATATTGGTAATGTTGGTAATATTGGTTTGATATCAGATATAATAATAACACCATTAATAGCATTAACCAATTCACTAAAAAATATTCCTTGCAAAGAAGAATATTTGCCTGATCCGAAGCGCCAGTCTAAACTTCCCAGATTGATTTAGATCATCACCTCATAGTTTGTTCTCAACCGTTTCTCCCCGTGTGTGATGCTGTTTATCTAGCCGTCACTGTGCATCACGCTTCTCTCGTTCTACCGTACTGTGTATCCTTAATGTATCCTTTTTTGAAGATGAGCCACCTCCGCTATCTCGCGCTCTCTTGCTCGGTACCTTTTCACCCGCGCCGCCTTCGTTTCAGAACGCCTCACAGCACCGTGGGGGGGGACCCACCGAGAGAGCCAACCGTACACCGATGATGCTCCGATTGCGCTCCGGCCGAGAATGACAACACAGCACATCCACCTGCCATGCCCGCCGGCCGCCCCAATCGCACTCCAACAAATTGGCGACCGGTGTACATGGCGATTGGAGCATCCGTACGCCGCGTGGCCGTCGCCATACATGCGAGAATGTGAATGAGAATGAGAAGCGACATCTCGCTACACATACGTGTGTATGTTGTACCTTTCGGTGGAGTGGGAAGGCCCACCAACACATGCACACACATACACACATACACACACATACACACATACACACATATAAACCCATATGAGACATGGCACGGCATGGGTATAAACGCGTGCGCGCTCCGCCTGAAGTGGAGGAGGTTTTTGCCGCCCCCTGCGTGGGGTGGTCGGCAGGATGGAACGGCAGGGTCGGCTCGTACACAGACACATGATGGAAATTTGTTTATATATCATGTATCATTCCGAAAGGATTCTTGCGCTGGAGAGGATATGATTCTATTTGAAATGATATAGTTGGCGGTTGGCGTTCGTAGCGCGAGGACGTGTACCGTTGTTGGTGTACGCCAGGTCTCTGGGCGCAATTGCAGCGCGGGAATTGTTGGTTCACTCGCGGTGGAAACATTGGCTGGGATACAGTGAGTGTGTGTGTGTGTGTGTGTGTGTGAAGTGAAGGAGTGAATATCGAGCTAAGCTGATGCGCACATCAAGCATGCCTTGAGCTGGCAGTTGGACGTTTATGGGAAAGTGTTTTTTTATTCTGCTGGAGTACGTGAAGTACTCACTCCAGGGACGCAGTAATGGTAGGACGTGGATTGTGCGGGGAAGGATTGCTAAGCACCGGCTTAATTTCTCAAACACATACAGTGCGAGACGGCAGCAGTGAAAGTGAGTGAGTGACGATGTGTGCATCCTTCACCGCACAAGGACGGTGTCTGTGCGCTCGGTACCTTCTTTCTGCCTGTCATTTCAACTTCACCATCATCGCCAGCATTAAGCGGCTGGTGCCAGTCGCCGTTAAAAGCGCACGTCGTGCCGGGCCACCCGGCCCTGCCGAGCTTCCGAAGCCGTAGTACCGGTGGAGCATTCATCCTTTTTGCTGAAAAGGTACATTATCACTTTGCATTGCCGCCATCGCGCCGCACTGCCGCTGCACAGGCCGGATCTGCCACGGCTATCACTCTGATTTTATTATTTCCACCCCGAAAACCCCTTAAACCCTTCCTGCTCCGACGGCCGTGATTCCAGCTTCAGACGACAGTACGTACGATCGTACCTATGTATTGGGAGGGACGGCCATGTTAGAAGGCATGGCTCTGTATCATCATCGCAACTGTTTGTATCTCGTCATACCGCAAGCCTGCCTGTCTGCCCGTCCTTTAAGGGCTCCACCACCGTGCGCCGTCCTTTGCAGGCACACAGCCACACGCACACCTACACACGCATATATGGGCGAGAAAACGAGATTGATACGCATCGTTAAACATGTGCAAAGAGCGGTGACACACATATAGCAGCCGCTCGCAGAAGTGATAAGTATTGTTAATTTTTGTGGGGAGTGCGGAAGAGTTCGCTGAAATTTATCGCCCAGCTTCACGCAAAGCGTTCAAAATTTAGGATGAGCTAGTGAAACGGTTATTTTTCCCGTTTAAATTTGCACTTCCGGTGCAGGTATGGTAATAGAATGCCCAGTTACGGAAGGTAGCGAAGCATATGATGCGCACTCCTGACACTGTTCAACTCGATGGCACCACTGCCACAGTTACACATACCCCGGTGCTAGTGTGGGGCGGAAATAATTGTCCACCTTTTGTACCTGCGTTGACCTTTCTCTCATCCCCTTTCGAGTCACACAAATGCACACATATACACACGCAAGCACTCATGAGGAGGCAAGGAGGAGCAACGCACTGGCTGGTGGCGATGAAGTGTGCAGCGAGCGACGAGTTGAGTCCATGTGTTTGCTCAACAGTTTCTCGAGTGTGTACGCTAGTCCTTCCCCGGAACAGTCCCGGACCGAGGAGGACCGCTGGGACTGCAGCTCGGGGCACGGGAGTCGGGACAGTCGGGATGATACTCGAGCGAGAGATGATGATTTTATTGCTCTTCGGTTTCGTACTTTTGAATAATTATGTGAATTGCAGTGCTCGGCACAGCACAACACACTTCTCGGTCCACCAGAGGTCCACCGGCTCCAAAACTGTAGCCAGCCAGTACATAAGTGGATACATACGGGGTATTATATGAAGGTGGCAAGCGACTAGGAGGACACAATACTCTCACACACATACACAGTATCTATAGCCCGTGCGCTCGTTACAAAATTCAGATCGGATTTGGCTAGTGGCCGGTCCAGTATTATCGCAGGCGTCGTCCGATATCACCAACCCGCCAAGTGGTGCGATATCAAGTCCGTTGTCAGTTCATTCGAATCGGTGCAACGGTGCATTGGGCTTTGGGTAGTTCGACGTGAAAGGAACATTTGCCGCTTCCCCGCGGGAGCGTGGAGTCGGTTGTGAAAGTTGTGTGAAAAGTGAAAGCGATTCCAACCACCACCAGCGGCATTTCCCCGTACCGGTTGGGGAGGCTTTGGCTGGGGTTGGGGGGCATACAAAAACTACTTTTATTGCGTTCATCGTATCGCAGCGCCAGTAGGACCGGAAGGTGCAAACGAAACAAAAAGGGTACAGCAAAATATGAAACGCTGTTCATTCTGAGTACGACCGAGCGCGCGTACGTTGGAAGCTGTGACGTGACAAATAAGTGAGTAAGAGATTTAAAAAAACACACACACACACACTCACAAATGGCACACAACAACAACGAACCCGCGTGGTGCAGCTAGAGAACAGGCGACAGAAAATGGAGAAAAAAGAAGAGGGAAAACATTGCATCCGGAAGCAATTGAATGCAAAACAACCGGCCGCGAGTTGGTCTACACACACACACACACGGGACGATACTACGGGCGGAAAGATTAGCGAGAAGCGAGTGATAAATGGAAAATATGGGACAACAATAACAACGGAACAAGCACACACACACACACACACACACGTACAGACACACGTCAAATGAATGGATTGTGCAGCGAAGGGAAGAGAGAAAGAGTAAAAATGGTCGGGAAAGCCGGGAAAGGATAATTGGTCTCATTTATATCCTTTTGCCTTCTGCTCGTGCTGCTACCCGACTCTTCGCCTCTGCACGCCGTGATGTGGCAGTCGCTTCCTTTTGATTCCTCCGCTCAGCATGAGTTTTATTCTCCGGTTTTTTTGTTTCTACATTTGTTTTTCTTCTCCCGTCATCCTCCTGTTTTTTATACTTTTTCCTTTTAATTCGCTTTTCCCTCGGTGACATAAAAATGGCGAGCACGACTCGCTGCACATGGTGTACGTGTGCGAGGATGGTGCTACAAAAAAAAAGAAAAATAAACGAGTGGGTAAAACGAGAACTCTACAGCACGTGCGACACTACTGCAGGTGCAACAGTGCAACTGGAGTGTAATAAAGTGATGAGATAATAATGCATACACGAGTTCTTCATTTCACGGTGCAGCGCTGATGAGTACAAAATGATTATGATAATGAAATAGCATAATAGGAGTGGCGGGGCCGCGTGTGCGGAGTGTTTGAGGGACGCCAACCGTACAGTGGAATTGGAATTCTCACCAAGCGTGTGTGCGTGTGTGTAGTAAGTGTGATTGTGCTTGTTTTTTTCTTCTTCTTTCTACCAGCTATGTGCGTACATGGATCGGAAGCTGGTTAGGGAGAAAAACGAGCCCGTTCGTGGTAAATGCAGGCAGGAAAACGGAAATGAAGTGAATCAGTTGTCATATGCGTATCAGTGCAGTGGCTGTTTTTTATCTCCTTCATCTCGGAGAGTTTAATTTGCCGTAATGTGTACAACGAACGGATGTGAATGGACGGTTGTGTAGACCGTTCGAAAGGACTTGTAGTTATTGTGGTGTTTTACAATGCTTTTACACATCAATTAAGGTGAGTCGCACACTTTGGTTAAGGCGTTAATTCGAGCAGGTTCGGTTAAGCTTTTAAAGATATAAAACGATGTACGTGTTCTGTGGCGCTGATCCCCACTAATGTTTGGATAAAGGCGGCAGCTGCTACAAGATCGGTCGTGGTTGGATTCCAACCTTTCTAGTTACAGAAAAACCAGCTCATTTAATCAGCTGTTCCAAGTGCAAACTTTTGCAGATTAAAATAAAATGCGTCAATACTTGGAAGACTTTCATAGCGAAAGGAACACGCTAACATGTTATTAAATTGTTTGAACACGTACACTAACATAATGATGATCAGCCCTTAAAAATATTCTGTCAGCACCTTGAAACCATACTGCAGAACAGTTACATTTCAAATTTTGTGCTTTTTATGACTATAGTGCGGATTCCAAAACAGCGCAAAAGCGGCGTTTACGAAGTTCGCAAAACTATATACTAAAAACTACCTTGCGAGATTCGATACCGTAAGGTCGATTTAGACCTTGCGTGAAGGTGAACGTGAAATTTCAATTAATATTACAATTAAAAATTAAATGTTTAAATAAATTTTAAAATTTCGTTACAATTATTAAACATATTGGAAGAATTAAATGCATATCCGTGTGATTCCCCACTCAACATTATTTATTCACCGTGAACCAAGCGGGAAATCACAAGGGAATGCATTTAATTTATTATTCCGATATGTTTTATAGTCTTAAAAGATGGGGAATTGTTTCCTTTCTTTTGGTGTACGCTATTCTAATTAATATTTAATGAAATATAGCAAAAAAACACTAAATTTCAATCTCATTTCATTTCACTGGAGCTGTAACAGCGGCACCCACAGTCTGATGACAGCTCCACAGTATGCTTGCAAAATTCCCCAAGCCGATTGCAAATGATTGCATATGATTGCAATCTTCCACAGCTTGCTTGCAACATTCCTCTACCGATATGTAACATTCCCCTAAATGATTGAACTATTCCCTTTAAAAGTAACATTTTAAATCTTATCATAGTTTTAACGTTGTTGTTACGGTTATTCCATTAGGCCTTCCTTTTTCATTTGAATGTCTTGTGTGACCTAATAAGACTATAATAAAACTCTCTTAAGACTGATAGGGCCCAACTACAGAACTCTGTTAAGACTACTTGTTAAAACCATTTCTAGACTTTTAAGATGTGAGGCGTAAATAAATTATCAAAATTACAGCTTGTTTCTATGGATATGTTCTTGAGACGGAAATGAAGTAATGATTATGAAGTCATAATAATGGTTAATAATTATTTGAGAATTATTAAGTTGTCTTAACTGATTTTATCAGTTTTATTACTATAATTTTTGTTTTTTCTACTGATTCTAAAATCGCTCGCGTATGTGCAGAAATCCATGCCAAGAAAATTTCATTGTTAAAATACGTTATAACAATTTAAAAAATTTCAAAAATACTCAATAATTAGCAACTTTTACTACTTTTTTATTTTTAAAATAAATTATTTTAAAAATATAGTTTTCATTGAAACGCCCTCAATTTGCACAAAAAGCTTTTTCAGTGATGTGGCATAATAAACATGACGGGAAAAACTTTTGGAAAATTGCCATTTTTTCTATTTGTCTTGTAAATTATGAATTGGTTTATCTACACATCAACATGGCTGACACATTTTGGATACACAAATCAACAATATTATGCATTAAAATGGATTCCATTGGCTTAAGATCAAGAGGATCTATCCTGATCACAAGTTCAGTCGATTTGTAGTGCTATATGTGTGGCTAAGATAGTTTTAAACAGCACATAGCTTTAGTAAGCACTTGTGCAGACTAACAAGTTTTAGAACTCTCCACGTACAGGTAGTGTCCGAGATACGCAGATCCTGGTATATGCAAATTTACACAATCGAGGATTTCTTAATTTGACAGTTCGTTGCACAAATTAAATATTGATTTGATACAATATCAGTTAATAACAACATTATAAAAAAAAAAACAAAAATTGTTTAGAATTTGATTAATAACCACCCACTGCAAGCAAAAGGAAAAGAAACTTAAATATATAATGGCTGAAATCTGCTTCTTCACAATTTGCGTTAATAGCGTATCTCAGATACAGCCTGTATAGTTTATTCCAAGTTCCCTTCATTCAAGACTTAATAAGCATTTAATTATATCTTTTGATCTTGATGTCCCAGTCTCAAATAACGAGTCTTAAAAAATGCTTAAGAATACGTTTACTGGCTGGTTATAGCCAGGCATCGTATAAGTCTTATAAGACAGTATTATAATCGCCTTCAGAACGTATTAAAGGTTTAACGGTTTAAGACTGTTAAACATCTTCAAAATACATGTTAAAACTATGAGGCTTAGTACACTCATAGTAAAGCATTCTTTAGGCATGTTTAAGTGTAAAAGCTATAAGAAATGTTTCTTGGGTTATATGATTCGAAACCCTGTAATTTGGTGAGTAAGGTTGATCGCGTACCTTAAACACACAAAAGAGCTCTTTTTAATTTGTTAAATTGTCAATTCGTTCTAATCGATTGGACACAAATCCGTGAAGCGTTATCAAAGTTACATATCTTCAGAGGTTGCAATTCGGCGTTACCAATTGCATTGCTGATTGCATTGCTACCGTCTAAAGTGCCTTTAAGAAAATAATAAGCCAGTTGTCCTTCATTATATTATGGGAATAGTAATTCAATCACACAATCATCACCTTTGTGTGATTAAATAAATCAGATATCGTGTGGTGGTAGCTAAATTACAATGCACATTTATAATTTTCAAACAGTTCTGACTTGGTATAACGGTGTTACATTGTTCTATTATTCATACAGCATTGCTATAAATTAATTATGTTATAAAACATCAGCAATGGTAACTTTCTTTTATTTGGCGTAACGTCCTACGCGAACTTATTCAGTAAAACGTAGCCGGATAGTCAACCCTTGCTACTGGGGGACGGTCCATATGAGGCGTGAACCCATGAAGAGCACGTTATTAAGTCGTACAAATGCACGACTGTAACACGGGACTGTCCTAGCAATGATTTAAAAAAAACATAAACATAAAAAAAACTACAGTGATTTGGCAGTTCTTACGCGAAATCAAAGGAATAATGCAAAAATGTATTCCAAATGCTTACAAAAAAGATGGTCTTATACGCTATGTGGCTACCCATACAAAAATATTATTCGTATTCGTAACTTTTTGTTGGGCACATGTTGAAGAACCCTCTATGAGTGCTATGTGTTCATTCATGGCCACTTGAAAGAGAAGCGCGACAAAAACGCAATAGATGAATATTCAATTTCGTGCACAGTGATAACATCAGTTGACCATAACCCAGCAACATATTGCTCTCGACGAGTTCCATCTTTCTACAGCTCCAGCGTAAATGATGCCAAACGTCAGAAGACAATCCACAAATACACTGAACACGGTCACATTTCTACTGCCAACGGTACAACTTTTCCGATTTAGATTTATGGCATTTTTTCTGGACCTTTTTTCTATTGCCGCAAGAGCCGAAAAAACGGACCTTTTTTTCGCAGTGCGCAGATCACCGGATGCCAAACGAAACGAGAAACAGTGCTAATCAAATCGGACGTACGATGAGAATGATTGCCTTGTGTGCGACCTGTTGAATGACTAAATGACTTAACTAGTTTGTTAGTATAGAAAGCACTCGAAGCAATCAAGTGGAGATTGTGTTTACAAAATAGTTTTTTTTTTGTTAAACTTTATGGTTGTACAAACTTGCATTTAACAAAAAAGTGACATTTTTAACTAGTTTACACTAGTAACACTGTAGAAGGTAATACAATTAAATATAAATGTTAAGCTCTAAAATTATAACTTGGACAGTACTAACAAATATTAAACTACATAAAAAAGTTATTGGGATTGGGAGAGAGCATTATTCAAAGTAACGTGAGATTTACTAACAGTTTGTTACTAAAATCTATAACATAGTAAAAAATAGTCATCATGCATTTTTTTTAAATTCAAGAGTATTGTTAAAACCTATTTTATAATGTTCATAGGGTTTTCGGAGTTTGAGAATATTATCTGAATGTTGTTCTTGTCACGTGGTTTAATCGAACGTGGCATCGTTATCCTGCGTGGCATAGTCGTCCTCGGCTGCATAGATCATTTCAAATGGTCTTCTACTTGGCGTCTCCATCTCTTTTAAATTCCGCATGGATACGCCTGGTCGTTTGTAGAAACATTTCAATCCACGTTTACTAGTATAAACTGAATATAACTTGAATTATAAGAACAAATAGTTAAAAAGCGGTGTGATTAATGACTAATAATGTGTGACAAATAGTGATTTTCTCTTACTTTTCATTCACAATAGTATTTTGTTGGCGAATTTAGTCTTGTATATTGTACGGTCTTGAAAACGTTAAAAAGTCTCGAAAACCTATGTAGACTGGCATGACCGCGTAGCCCATTACGCCAAAAAGAAGAAGGGCGTCTTTTACGGCAACCGGTAGTAAAACAAACATTTTAAGTGAGTTAAAAGTAACACAATTGAGTCTAGTGCAGCCTGTTCCTTAGATACGCGGTTTGTGCGTTCCAGAGGAATTCGCGTAGCTCCAATATCCGCCTAAGTCGAATTTCACGTTTTTCACCGAAAATACATTTGATTACTCGGTATTTTTGATTAAATTAGGTTTTTTTATACTATTTTGCTTTATCATTTATTTGATACGATTCGTGCAGAAAATTCTGATATTTTTGTTTTTTTTAGTTAAATTATTTTTTTTAGAATCAAGGCAATTAAAACTGCATTGGACAATTCTTGAAGCAAATTGTACTGATTTAACATTTGATTTGATATGTTAAATTTAGACCACCGCGTATCTCCGAATCGGCGTGAGTCGAGAACCGTGTAACTCGGGAACAGACTGTATTGGATTACTGAACTGTAATTTGGTGTCATTATGCTAAATATTTGGAAAATACTGGAAAAAATCTTAGGTATTCTTGTGCCTCCTAGCTTTATTCCAACTTAATCCCTTTGAATCATAAAAATCTCTAAAATTTCGCGAATGTTTTTTATACGAGTGTTTCCTCTTAGCCCTTGCAAGATTGTCTATTTCCCAAGTTTCCCATTGATTTCACAATAACATCCCAAAACGATCATGTCTCCCTCTTCTTGATGTTCATTGCGTGATCTAAATCAGTGCTCTTTAACCTTTTAAGGACCACGACCCACTTGTGTTTGAAAATACATTTGCCGCGGTCCACATATGTTTAGTGCATATGTTTAGAAGGCTATTTTCAAAGATTTTTGATTAAAAATATACTTAATATTAGTCTAGATATGGCTGTTGGAATTTTAATCTTGATTGTGAGAAAACAAATATGTATAGTTATTACTTTTGGAGCTTTTCTTTAAACAAAAATCACCTCATTCGCAGACCACATCTGTTCACGCCACGAACCACAAATGAAACTGAAACATGTTCAAAATTTCATGGCCATATGTTTTATGCTGGATTCGCAATTACATAATTAGTCTTAAAATTTTAACAACGATCTTGCTGGAGGTGAGGCCGATTATGAGCTAAAGCAGCGGTCGGCAAAGTCCGGCCCGCGAGCCAAATACGGCCCGCCGCAACATGCAATCCGGGCGGCGAAAGAATTCGACTGATTTTGAAAGATACGGCGAATCTTTTCGTATTCAAATTACAGAATATCTTTTAGAATGAAATTTTATACCGTTGTATCTTTCAACATTAATTTAATTTAATTTAATAATGTGCAATGACGGACCAATCAGTATGGTCGAACTAGAGTTTAGTATTCGCATACGTAATAAAAACATTTATTCAATTCGACAACAAGTGTTTAAAACCGGAGGAAGCGGTATACGAAATTTTGTGTAAAGAAGATAAACTAAAGTCTGGTTGCAGTAAATTTAATTAATGTTTTGCATGCGACTTTTCTTGATATTTGATATTTGATATTTATTTGTAGCATTTAGATAGTTACTAATTAACTCTATCAACAATTGCAATGTCCGATAGCATCAACGAATTATTTTGTTTCTACAATTTTATAATGTAGGGGAAGGTAGGTAAAGACGGACACTGCAGGTAAGATGGGCACTTCTCATAAATGCATTAAAAAGGTAATTTTCGAAAAAAAATCAACAATACAGCATCCTAACTTAAAGTTAAACCACACATTTGAGAACATTTTTGGCATTATATATGCAAAATTGCTTAAATCTATGAAAAAAATAAATTTTTAATAGTGTGCAATCTAATTTGCTTACAATTTCTAAATTCATGGTTGAAAGAACCGTCGTTGCAATTGACCTAGAATTGGTTTATGTACGTACCATGATGTGGAAAGCGATAGGATATGGTAAAATACTATAAACCTCTTCAATTTCCAACGTTTTTTATAAGTGTCTATCTTACCCTTCATGGTGTCCATCTTTCCCATATCAGGCCGTCTTACCCGAACATTTCAAAACTGCACGAAAAAAATAATATGTTTTTCATTCATAAAAAAACGCAAAAATCGATGGAAACTTAGTTTCAACACATTTTCTGATAAAACATGAGTGTAAGATAATGTATGCACATTTTCATGGTCGTTGCACTTATAAATCCCTAGATTTTTACCATTTCTCTTAACGTGTCCGTCTTTACCTATCTTGCCCTAATGATCTTTAATCTTTAAGCGAAAATATTTTATAAAAACTTACTCCTGGCCCGCGGCTCTCGATCATGTAGTAAATTTGACCCTTCACCTAAAAAGTTTGCCGACTGCTGAGCTAAGGCATTTAAATTATTATCCCCTCAAAAAGGTTCCTACAGACCCTAATTCGTGTTCCAAAGAATCGGGCAACATCGGCGTTTTGAAGCATCATTTCACAAATGTAGCGACTAAACTCAAGAAGAAGTTCAACTATTTTTAATAATATGTAATAATAGCAGTTTTTCTATAAATGCAATGCCATAAAGAGGATTTTATCTTTTTGTATTTTATATTACGATTCCAAAATAAGTTATGCATCTCAATAGATAAATGTATGCCAACCTACCGTTCCTATATCAGCCTTCTACACCATAGTTATCAAACTTAAAACCTTTAATTATTCCACAAACACTGTTGTCCCTTCCAAAAGTTGTGGCGCTTGCTTGGTCCCTTAAATTGATAACGGTGGCGTTTTGAACGCAGGAAGCACTAACGATACATCGACATCCTCATATTTCAAGCTCACTCGACCAAACGGCCGGTCCCAGTTGCACCACTGTACTGTGATTAAGTATTAATGAGACGTATAACGATACACATAATGCTATTCTCATAACGGCCACCGACCACCAGCCGTTATTCTTCTTTCCTTTTTTCTTTTTCGTTTTCATCCCCAACGGAATGTGAGTCTCCGCGCGGCGACAGTGTCGTTCGCACGAACATTCCATTATTTTTCTCCAAACGGTTGACTGCTGATTGAAGAGGGGTGCGGAATGATTGTCAATGCTCGGTATTATCATTCCACAGCAACACAGCGTCGGTGGTAGTGGTTGCAGCAGTTGTTGATATGCAGTTTGTTGATGTGTACATGCGTATAAAATCATCGTCGTTAGGAGTAAGCTTGCCGGCTTCAACGAAGCCGCTTCCCACTTGACACGGGTCGCGGCAGTCTCGACGAGGCGGCGGAACTCTTCGCCCCGGCCAGCTTCTTGGATGCTTCTTTGTTTGACATCTGCACATCCACTCGAGCCCTTCCATTGACAATCGCTCGAGGCGTTCTTTCGAATGCGCTGAATGACGAATGGCCGGGGAATGAGTGTGCAGTGCAAAAGATGCTTAAAGGGAAGTCGAGCTAGAGGAGCGTTCTGCCAACCCCTTTGTGAGTGAGTGTGTGTGCACGAGGAATACAGAAGCGTCTACGCGACATTGCAACATCAAGCTTCGCGTAACTTCCCAAGCAAAAACCAAAAAATAAAACAAGTCGACTACTCCCATTCAAAATCTGCATTCAATCCACTCGCAATGGTTTGCAGCAAACTCTACTCGTATCTAACACGACGGCTTGCGGGCTGCTCGGTTGAAAAGTAATCGCAATATGAAGAAGTTCCTCATGAAAAGGGAGAGACAGTGAAACAAAAGTTTTCCAAGGGCAAGCCTTTAACACATCGTTCTGCCGGTTCGGATGGATGGTGCTGCGGCACGTGAGGGAGAATAAATTTTTGTGAATCAAAAAACCATTTGTACTCCAACTTTTCCCATCGCCATCTCGAAGTTTTCACTCGCAGCCAAACCACAAACACAAACGCTCGCCTCACAAAGGATCCTCTCAGATCCTAGCCGGCCAAAGCCGTCGCTCGGACGTACGGGAGCAGCAGGTATCATGTTCGTTCGTGCTTTTCTTTTTTGTGATTGTAGTTTTTGTTTTTATGCACGTTTTATGTTTTCCCCAGTTGCATCCCAAAATGCATCCCGTAATGTATGTTTTGCACAGCAGCAGCAAAGCACAACCGTGCCCGTTCTACCCTCGGGGGCTTTTGTGGTTACGCTACTCGCAAACCAGTCGTGGGACGCTATTGTTTTCCTTGGCTCACGCCGTCTCGCGCCGGCCTGATTGCCTACGAGGGCTGCGACACGCCAGTACAGTTTACCATTTTACCGTACGCTGTCTTTGACACTCGAATTTCTTGTCCCTTTGCTGTCGCGACCACCGTACCCTTCGGTCCACGAGGGTGCACCCGGCGAGCGGGGGGATGCCACACTCGCCATGAATTATCAACAGCTAACGCAAGTGGATTGTAACGAAACACCACGGGTGGTAATTTGTCATTTGGTTGATTAAGAACTACGCTCGTGCATCGGTACGCACCGGAGTGTACGGGGTGAGGGTGAGGATTTTTGCCCCGCGGGCAACACGTTAGAATACACACACATACACAGATACACACTCATACATGGCGTAGCAGCATCGGTAAGCATCGGTGCCGGGTGCCATTTCGAATTTAAACATTCATGATTATCGTAATACATCTCACGGAGGACATGGACCGTGGCACAGCAAGCAAGCTAGCAAGCGCCAGTGCGAAACTGTATGTACTGGGTTGAAATGTAGTGGTTGGTGTGATAGTCGTCGTTGCGACGCAGTCGTAACATTTGCACCACCGTCGTTCGCTGGGCTACGAACGCACACGGGATAGTTATATGTTGTAATAGTATATTTTGTTTTATCGTGACGCTAGATAAGCACCAGCTCGGAACTCACACTAGAAGCGAATGCAGGTGGGGTGGTAAAATATGTTATCAATTTTCCAGATGCGCTTAGTGTGCTAGAATATACGTAACGCAAATATGTTATCATGGCGATGGCGATTAATAATTGGACATGTTTTTGGACATTAGTAATTTGGCTCAGGAAGGATGAGCTGGTATTGTGGTATAGCCGATAAATGCGCGGCTCAACAACGTCCTGATCTGAACGTCAGACCTAGGGCAATCGAGAGTTTAATAACGAAAATTAAGTTTTGCGTTTAAAATAATATGATTTGCAGGTTGACATAATGTTGATTACGATTGCAAAATTATATACACATGCAGTTAAGGTTAAATTTAATAGTTGAATTATTTAATAATACAACTAAACATCCATACATCGCTTAGGGTTAAAGTACGCTCCATCTTTATTCACAATAATGTACAATGAGATGATTGTTTTGTTTCTATCTTTATTAGTGTTTTATATTAAACTTCATAATGAGATGAATTATTTTATGTATGAAATTGCATCAAATATTCAGGCCATTGACACGTTTTTAACGTTTTTAACGTGTTTAACGTTAACGTATTAAAAAATTTCAAGAAAAATGCATATGCAAAACACATTAAATAAAACGCTTACTAGTTCTAGTGTTACTTTAACCTCATGGCTACGCAATGCAAATCCTATGTGTTTCTTTATCGGAGGTCTTAATTCAAAGAAACCTGCTTTGAAATCGATCTCGGACCTCCACCGGTCCCTAACCCATATACCTTCATTTGAAACAGACCCCAAGTGCATAGCCCTGGAACTGTTTTCACCTTCGAACCCAAACTCTCTTAAAACACATCTTAAACCCATAATAGCCATAGAACTGATTCAGAACTAATTGCTGCTATTAACTCCAAACCCATATTAGTTCTGGAATTGCTGCCGTCCCTATACAGTCCCTCCATGAGCTGTTTTCAATGTTACTGATCTAAATTAAGCCGGTTAGCTTGTCTGGTGGTACAGTCGTCAACTCGTACGACTTAACAACATGCTCGTCATGGGTTCAAGACCCGGTTGGAACGTCCCCCCATACGTAGGACTGACTATCCTGGTATGGGGGCAATGCATAAGTCACTGAAAGCCAAGCGCAGCCACACGTAGTGATACAGGCAGGCCTTTACCGACAACGGTTGTTGAGCCAAAAGAAGCAGAATCAAAACTAAACTCTTTTTCCAACGAAGTTGAACGCCGTGTTATACTTGTTTGCGTTACGACAGAGTACGCTTAATTTCTTTGCAACTGAAAATGAAAAGCACAATTTCTTTGCATGAAAAGCACAGTTAAATTCCATGTAAGCAATAAAAGCAAGATTCAATATTCAATTCATCAACCATGGGCTTCGAACATTAAGGTATTTTTGCAAATACTTTCCTAAATGCAAACTGTTATTGATGAATGACGTACTGTATCGTGCGCTTTTTTTCGAATAAAGCACAATTTTTTTCCAACTGTACAGAAATCAAAGATTTCAAGCTCCGCGCCTCTCATACGTAGGACTGACGAATGAGATACAATAAGTGAATGATAGTAGAACACATTATTGGTACAGGCATACCTAGATTCTAGGCCCTTGAACGACAACGGTTGCTGCGTCAAAGAAGCAAAGTAAATACAGCAAATGATTAACAACAAAATTACTAATTAATAAAAACCAATAATGTTCTTCAATACGGAATTGATATTGATACGCAATTTGATTGGTTGCATGAAAAAAGTTAAAAGTAAAAAACTACAGGTCAAATGCACAACTAAACTACTAAATTTTAAACCAGTGCCCGGAGCCAATAATTGTAGGTAAAGGATTAAATAGAATAGTAAAGGATTAAATAGAAAGAAAATAGATTAAATAGAGTGAGACTCGGGCTGTGCTTTTGTTCTTCGTTTCAATTCAATCGTCGCGTGTGGGGGAGGGGGAGGGACGTAAAACAATGATAATGACACATTTTGCACATAATCTGTTGTGTAAAGCAACGGTTTGTAGAATGGACCAAAATTATTTTCTTTTATTAACTTTTTGCCAATATTTCATAATTATGTTATAATTTTGTACTTATTCTGAAATAGATGGCCTTTTATTATTGTTGAAAAATATAAAAATAAAAAATCGTTCTTAAAAATCCATGAATTAAAATGTCAAAACCACTTTCCAGATTATACTGAGGATGAAGAAGAGACCAGTAGAAATGTCTTGAAAATAATAATGAGCAATCACGAAACATCATTGACTAAATGGAAGGGTTGAAATATGCTATCTTAAAACAAATGTGTTTTTTTTTCTTTTCGTCGGATTTTCCGTTTTTCACCATTAAAATGTCTGTATATCACACAAACCTTAGAGAAACTGTATTTGCTCTTAATACAAATATACTTGTGAAGGATTCACGGAGGAACGACTGGGTATTGCTTTCGCCTAGAAACATTCACGTGTCCAATCTTTTGCTAAGAGTTGTGTTGTGTCCTTCCTAGAACCTAGATCAACCTAACACAAGTCGTGCGGAAACTCGCCACACATTAAGATATTGAAAATTTTGCTATTCGGCAAAGGCAATAAAGCCCTCTATTTCCTACCCAAAAAACTCGTTTAAACATGTCTTGTGATGATGTGTTCGCAAGAGTAATATCTCAATTGGGATAAATTCCTATACACGAAACAGGCGTAGTTTTCATTTTGCCATGATGAAAAAAACGAATATTTTCAAATGAACATACTGTATCTGACATTGAAATTCAACCACTGTAAAGTAATTGAAAATCTCCACTATTACATACTTTTCACAGACTGAAATCAAACAGTGTCTTGGCCGATGGCAGAATTGCTGGAAACAGCTAATCATATTCGGAATAGCAATCGAAAACGACCGTTTTTGTAACAACAGGCGCGTCTATCGAATAAGCCACCGAACCGCTCTAGATATACCATAGGCAATGCGCAATGTACAAATGAACAATTAGATAATCTTATCCACCAATTGTCAGCTTCCAATTCTAATGTTCACCCTGTAGAGCACAGGTCTTGTTGAATGGCGTAAGTTTTACTAACAATGATCCATCTTCCAATTTTCAGCAACGCCTAGGAATTATGGAAGTGGCAAGAGCAACACTATCCCGCTTACCCGGTAAGTTACGATTGTTATTGTTTCGCTTTTGCATGCGTACTTAGTGCGCAAGAAAAATGGCCAAAGTACCACCGTTACAGTCAACCTACCCAGTTCCCATATCCGACAGAGGTGTATTCTTATTAGGGATAGACAAATTTGTTACGAACAGCAATAAATCCACTAATAAACTAGCGCACAACCTCATAAATCATACCCCGTATCCATTTATCTGCCCGATGGTGCCCCGACGGGCCTGCAGGTTTCGTCCAGTACCTAGCGTTGGCGGTACTCATCGAGCAGGCGGGGCAGGCGCTGTCGTCGGAAAATCTTCAGATGCCCAACTTTCTGCACGAGCTTCCGTCGAGCGTACTGTTCAGCAACGACACCGGCAACTCGCAGCTCGTCTGCCAGGCCTACGGTGGTCCGCAAATGATCATCCAATGGATACTGAAGGACGGCAGCCTGGTGAGCAGCGTACCGGGGCTGAGGTAAGTGGAAAACTTTGCAGATCACATATCAAACACGAGATTATCGTCCAAGGTAGCTATGTGGTGCTTGTTTAGAGCACATGACGACGGCGCCCACGACGACGCACGGCGGGGGGGGGGGGGGGTTAGGCGCAAAGGTGAAGTTTGTCGGCAAAACTACTTCTTCTGTTCCTGTTCTGCGGCCGTACTGTTTGATACGTGAATTATTAATTAAAGATGAAAGGCGCAACGGAGAAATAAACTAAAGCCCGGCACGTAAGCATACAACCGCGGTTCCTCCCCGCCCTGGGAGATGGCGATGCGCAGCACCTTCAATTTCTTTCTCGAGACAGTGCGGCGGGGCGTTTCTTTGGTGTTCTGGTGTTTGGAAAAGTTTAGAAGACAACCAAAGTCACGATTTGCGGTTGCGACCTTTTTCAACTGACGACGCTCTGGCGTTCGCACGCTTCATCCACTGACTCGGCGTATTTTGGTCGTTCGCTCCACCCCCCTGGGAAACCGCAAAGAAACTAACATGTAAACCGAAGTTTATTCGAAAACTCGTCCCGCATCACAAAGCAAACTCACCCACACCTCGAACTCACATTCCACCTTGCACCGTACGCCCGCAACACGCACGAGAAGCGTGCAGGAAATTCCACCGAAACCACCGAAACAGAAGAATATGCCGCATTAATGCGTTGCAAACGCAATCTCGGCAGACGCGCGCGCGGGCGAAAGATGCCATTCTTTATGTTCACTTCACATGATAGTACACTTGATTATGTGCGTGCACCGGGCGAGCTGATATTCGCATGAACCTTGTACGATGCGAAACACGAGGCAACACGGGGAAGTGTACGTATATACGACGCATTATGTACCTGTTCAATCTTCCGTAAAGTTATCAGAGTGTCTTGATGCAATATTTATTGGGATTACGTGCGTGCGTCTGGTAGCAAGGGGTCTACAAGACTACATACGCCGGGTACGTGGTCCGAACGGAACACTTCTTTGCCACATGCAACGCCAGCACATACATGTATGTATGTAGGAGAGAACGTACATGCCCAGGGTATTAGGAAGATCCGGCCGCTAGTGAAGCCATCGGGAATGATAAAGTACTAGGTACTGGTTGAAGGATCTTTGGTAGCATTTCGTGCAGTGCTTTGATTGGCATCCGGTCACAACAAGATACTGTTACTGGGAACGGTTGATAAAGTAACCGACGGGTAATGGAGACATAAGGTAGGCTAAGGAAGATTGAAAGTTATAATGTTCAGGTTCAGGAATCAATCAGATCTCTAGTGACGTGCACCTTTCGTGTGGTTTCTTAGAATATGCCGCATTATTGCTATCGAACTTGACTAAGGGTTAATTTAATACTTAACTTTATGATGAAATCACTCATTGCATGTTGTACAGCTCTTTATTACATGAAGCGTCCATGAAGCGTTAGAGTGATTTAAGGTCTATATGGCAAAGTTCTTTTTTCTTAATGCGCAACGGTAGTGAGTTACAGTTTAAGTTGCTTTCAAGTCTCCTTAGATAAATTTGTTTCCCATGGAAATCAATTTACCAGTCACTATCTTACAAGACATACTCAATCCCATGGAGGTTCGCCGTTGCCTCACTATAAAAGGAGATGTCTGTCTTTGTCAAACTCTATTAAACAAATAACACCAGAAAGAGTTCAACCATTCAATCTGTTCTTGTCTTTCATTAATTTCAAAGAGTTGTTTCGTGCAAAGAACAAATTACTAGACAGTTGGCTATGATAGCATGATCAACTTTGGCTCAAAAGCTTGTCCGCTGTTAAATCGCTATTCCCAATTTTTCCAGGAATCCAATGGTAAACCAATCGAACACCAAACTACAACATCTTACAACTACAATGAATATTATTTCAATTCCTTTCATGCATTTGAATGTACAAATGAAAAAAGACATCTCAAACAACTGCGATGAACAATTTTCAATCGATGTTCATCATTTGATACCATTTGCACTACATTTTATGCAGAATGGATTTGCGATTTGCTATTCTGCAAAAGTAAAATTGCATCTCCAAATTGACCTCGATCTTGTATTGTTACATCCGCTTCATTTCGTCGAAAAGCGTTGTAAGGATGATGGGAGGGAAAAAACTATCCTAAAGAATCTATTTTCCAGCGAAAACATGTCCAGCAGCGGTGATACCGTTCGGTTGTTGGCATGTGATGTATCATTCGCCCAAAATTCAACATTGGATCAACGTATGATTGCATTCCGTTCACCTCTCCCTCGGTTCGTTAGTATCTTGACAGCAGGAAGATTTGTATTGTAGCAAATTTACATTTGCATGTATCGATATCGGCAATATTGACAATACATGCAAGCCCGTATATAGCTAAAGGATGGCATCCGGGCTTCATCGAAGGATAGAGTCAACATCTTATAACCCGTCGCCTGTGCTCTATCTTACCTTTTGCCGGTTACCGCTACCGTTACCACCGCTCACCTAGGCAAGCGTTGCCAAATGGAACGCTCTACTTCCCTCCGTTCGCCGGGCATCTCTTTCGCACGGACGTGCACGATACGACTTATCGGTGCAGGATCAGCTACTCCTACTACGTACTGCTCAGCCACGACATCCGGGTACGGGCAGGTAAGTCTCCCGCTCTTCTCAGCCAAGCACGCCCTGACGGCGACACACTGACGTATGACGACGACGACGACATTCTTGGACCGGTTCGACATTACCCACTGCACTGCTGAGCTGGAACTTTGTTTTCCTTTTCGGTGAATCCTGTTTTTCTTTTTCTTCTCCTTTCGCATCGCTCACCAAAACACTCTCACACGTTTGGGGCACGATGCTGCTGCAGTGGTACGGCAACCGTACGAGGTAAAGGTGGAGAGCACCGATGTGACGCTCGGCAACACCGCCTTCCTGAAGTGCTTCGTCTCGTCGCACGTGCGGGAATTCGTCCATGTGTCGTCATGGTTCGGCGAGAAGGAAATGCTTCTTCCCGGCCGGTCCGACATCGGTGAGTAGCCTCCAGCAGCAGCAGCACAACCCGTCCAGCCGTACGAACTCGTATCAGTGGGAGAGGCGAGTTGTTGTCACGTTACATTGCGACCCGTACGGCAGACGCCCGAACACAACGGAGTCCGTGTCTCACGCACTCCTTCCTTTTCCCATCACAGGCACTCGGTATGTTGTCACAACGCCCGGCGGAGAGCTGTGCATACGGAACGTCAATGAGGAGGACAGATTGAAGCGGTTCTCATGCGTAACGGTCGACACGCTGACGGGCGAGCGCAAAACAAGCGAAGCCATCCTGCTCACCCTGAAAGGTACGCCTTTTCCATAGAAACTCACCGGAACGTGCGATAGCGTACGATGCAGCTCGGTTGCTCCGAGTGACCGAGTATCGAAAGTTCTAATACAATTACGCCATCGCTCTCTGCCTAAATCAACCTGCCTTCCCCTTCTTTGATCCTCTTTGCTGAACAATACACTACTGGCGCACGCACACACCCACACACACTTGCACACATACAGATAACATTCCAAACATGGCGCCATCCACTAGCCAGAAGTCAGTGAGCGAGCTCAAGGCCGGCAAGGGAGCCAGTGTGCAGTTACCATGCAATGTCCAGGGAAATCCCGTTCCCAGCTTCTCGTAAGTATTTTCATCCCATTAACTTTGATAGCCCGGCATACAGCCCTTCTCCTTCACCCTTCATCGTCCCTTTCGGCAAACAGGCGCGAACGCTGTATGTATCGTAGCAAATTTTGCACCACAAGCTCTCGACCACAGTCTCGGGGCGGGAAACGGCCGCCCAACCGTTGGCTCGACCCGTTCCCCGACAGTAAATGGGAAATTTATGTTTCCACCATTCGACCGCGAGCGTAGACGGGCGAAAGAGAGAGAGAGAGGCAGAGAGTGAAACACAGAGAAAGCAACCGGGGGTGTCAACTGGTCCCTTTTCTCGAGGACCCCTTGGCAGGATTCATAATAAATTCATTTATGATCCATTGATGGATACTGCAATTTTGATACACTTTGATCGTTGCCGTGAGATCTACTCCG